>NC_056732.1:31585129-31690473 GCF_019279795.1 Protopterus annectens
ACAATTGCAGATCCAATCCTACATGGTTCTGCACATCTTTAGGCTAGTGCATCATGCAGCACTGTGTTAGGGCCATTGCTGTTAACCAAAAAGGTACCATGACCTGTACACAAGTGTGCACACACTCCAGTAAGTTCATGAATTCTTCCATCTTCTGTTCATTGCAGTCATATATGCCTTCATGGAAGTCCAAAGTTGTTATTTATATTTTCATACTTTTTTGCTAACTATTTGTCCATTACAGATATAACTATATGTCTTTACTTTTGATGAGAGCTGTAGTCCATATTTATTTGAGACAACATCTATTCAGGTCACACTCAGTTGCTAATGAACCCCCTCCTCTGCGTCAGACAAGTAAACATGAGTCACCGCTGTCTCTGGTCATTGGTCATTTCACCTGATTTGTTTCCTGGAGCTACACCAGTTGTGGACCTCATCGTGTTTTGCCAAAATATTAACAGAATCATGGTGATACTTAACAATGTTGAAGGCAATGCGTATGTTGACATTTATGTATATTTTGTATTACTCAGTTGCCCTACCTCTGTCAATTTCTGTGACTCATGTCTGTATCCTATAAAACAATTATGGCACCTACCCGTGTCTTTTTTTCTACTTCCGTATCTCCTACTTCTGACATCAGGTCCTGAACCACCATTTTTTGAATGTACACCACCGGTACTATTCAGAGACAAGGCACAATCTCATGTTCTTTGCTGCCAATATTACTAGATCGCTTCATAATGTCCTTTTGTGTACTTGTGATCATTTTCCTCTACAAGTGATTGATTCCTACATGGAGTATGGTCATATTACAAGCTCCACTAGTTTTCCCAAAGCAATGTGTTTTGAAGCACAATTATGTAGCAAAAGCTTGAAACAGACAGCTTGATTATGCATACCTGCAGACCACAGAGTAGGATCCTAGAGGCTTTAGAGTGGTCAGTCAAATGCACCACAGTGTATAACATTAAACATAAGTGTTTGCAGGGAGATCAAACCCTTGTCCACTTCTTAATTTACTAATATCACTCTAAAGCCGTTGCATATTAGAGACAGCTGGTAAGAATCACGGCATTTGCTCTTTGATTCTTTTGCCAATACTTCCTATAGTAGATCATTAGCCCTTAAGTTTATAATCAATATACAGCTTTTGCTGCTGTTAGGAGAGGATTTTTGAAGGAAAATGCTGTCAGTACCCAAGTTGCACTCCTTATATTGGTGAAGTAACTATCAGCTAGGAAGTTTTTAAGGCACATTTCTTGCAAGAGCTGTAAACTCTTAGTTTACTCTGGTTCATCTTGTTGAAATTACCCTTTTTGCAGCTTTTAAGTATGTTATAAAGTAGAAAAGTTATGCAACTTCATCTTTCAGATGGCCATGTGGTTAGTTTATCAGGTAAGTGATAGTCACTGTATGAAACTGGAAAATCTGTTGTCTGATTAACATAGCTAATAAATGGCATTCACCACTACTACTCAAGGGCACCAACACCAAAGTACTCAAAATCAATGCCATAAAGTCAGCATCGCATCACAGAATGTTGACATAAACAGCTAGAATGAAAGAAAACATCTTTACAGGTGGCCAGTCTCACATGCACTCCTGGCACAGTGGTGCAGTAGTTGTCACCTTATAGCAAGAAGTTATCCAGTTCGATTCTTGGCTGGAATGCTTTGTTTGGAGTCTGCATGTCCTCCCTGCATTTGTGTGGTTTTCCTCCCACATTCCAAAAACATGTGTCTGGAGTGTTTCTCCCCAACTGTCCACTGAAAATGGTCTCTGTTCCAGTCAGACTTTCTTGGTAAAAAATGTTAATAAATAAATATATGGATAGGTGCCCCCCCCCCCACCTTGATGCCTGTGCTAGTCTCTGATTGTTAAAGCCAAGATATTTCAGTCTAGGAATGAAGTGAAATACCTCTAGTGTTCTGTGATCTCAGAGACAGTACAACAACAAAGTGCAGTGACACATGAATTTGACTCGATGGGTCTGAGTAAATTAAGTCTCAGTTTCATCAGACTCCATCAGACTCTGTGCTGCCTTTTAAAAGCACTTACCATTGGGAAAATATTGGCTTTGTTTTTAATTTTAGGCTGGTGTGCCTTCTGTATCCAGTTTATATAACCTTCTTTTATCCCACATCCCAAATGCATGCCAGTATTTGAATTTGCGATCCTCCATATTGCTTGCATGACTGTATGTGCATTATACAACAGGCTTTCATCTCATCCTGAATTACTCTCACTGCTTATAACTGCTGCTTGGAAATGTAGGTTCTGGTTCTTCTGTGATCCGGAAAGGGATAAAGTAAGTACTAGAAAATGGCTGAATTAATGAATTAATTCCTATTTATTTCCATCATTAAATTTGCCAAAATGCTATATTTCTTGCATTTTTTTTATATTTTTGCTATTTGTACAGTTTGGTCAGTACTTATGTTGCCTGTTATAATAACAGCAAAATTCATTGATACGTACAGCAAAATGTTGCAATCCAAATAATGTAGGCGATAGCGGTAAGCCCCATGTTCTGATATGGAAATCAAAACGACACACTTTCATATTATCCGGTACTAGCAAACTGAATGAAAAGTAAAATTGATTAAGAGTTAAAAAAGGGCTAAAGTACCTCAACATGGCACATTGAAAACATGGTGTACTCATCCTTTCAAACATAAGCTACCTAGGAGACTTGTAGTGTAAACAGACCTGTTCATTTCTGCTTTATCAGGAGGACCCAAGCAGCAAATATTAATTCAGGCAAAGCATTGATCAATTATTTGATTAAATAATTCAGCTTATTCTACTTCCCATGTAGATAAAAGACAGGTTTTTACTTTGTTAGATATTTGTTGCCAAAAATGACTGCCCTCTTTCTGGTACCTTCTCAGGCCCTAGCTAAAATATATGTTAATGGATACATTCCAGTCAAAAGCATTTTGTTTTTAATCCAGCCACCAAATGTTAGAACTTTAGTTACTTAGTCACCATACCTCTCAACCTCTTACTGCAAGAAATCTGGACAAAGCTCTACAAATCAGGGGACAAAGGCCAAAAATAGAGACTTATTTTAAATTTTGCTCTTATAAACTTAGAAACTTGCTAGAGTAACATGATTTGTTTTAACATACATTATATGAAGGATTTTAAGTCTGAAACTCAAATGTTTGTCATTATTTAGTGACTTCAATCCTCAGAATATCCCAGTGACTTGACAGAAAAACACAGATTTTATGAGGAATATAAAAAAATTGAGACAAAAATCTGGACATTCTGCGAAAATATAGACAGTTGAGAGGTATGTTAGTCAGTTGATTATATCATTGTCCTCAAATGTATGACACTCTTCTCCCTCTGTGTGCCTGCGAAACAGAAGCAGTTTCTAATGCTGATTAAGTAGAAAACTGTTTTCTTATTTACCAAGATCTGGTATATCTGCACATACCCAAGATTACATTTGTCATGTCAAGTACACACATCACAAGACACAGGAAAATGGAATGTCGACTGCTCCTTTCTGTAGGAAGTCATTACTGGTGTGTTTTCTAAATGTGCAGTAGCACGGGTCGCTTTGATTGGGCAATTGCAGAGTTCATGTGTATAAGACTGAGAGGGTCTGATGGATTTCCCCCACATTATGGGAAGCAGGTGACTTGAAAAAATGCATCCATTTAAAAACAGAAGTCATTAGTTGTACATCTGTGTTCAACTGGTTGGTCTTCAAGGACACATTTACCTGATCGTGCAGCTGTGCACAGACATATGAAGGTCTTGTCCATCCCTTCACACTGTTCTAAGAGCTATCTGAAACTGTCCACAGACATATGAAGGTCTTATCCATCCCTTCACACTGTTCTAAGAGCTATCTGAAACTGTCCACAGACATATGAAGGTCTTGTCCATCCCTTCACACTGTTCTAAGAGCTCTCTGAAACTGTCCACAGACATATGAAGGTCTTGTCCATCCCTTCACACTGTTCTAAGAGCTCTCTGAAACTGTGCACAGACATATGAAGGTCTTGTCCATCCCTTCACACTGTTCTAAGAGCTCTCTGAAACTGTCCACAGACATATGAAGGTCTTGTCCATCCCTTCACACTGTTCTAAGAGCTATCTGAAACTGTCCACAGACATATGAAGGTCTTGTCCATCCCTTCACACTGTTCTAAGAGCTATCTGAAACTGTCCACAGACATATGAAAGTCTTGTCCATCCCTTCACACTGTTCTAAGAGCTATCTGAAACTGTTCACAGACATATGAAGGTCTTGTCCATCCCTTTACACTGTTCTAAGAGCTATCTGAAACTGTCCACAGACATATGAAGGTCTTGTCCATCCCTTCACACTGTTCTAAGAGCTATCTGAAACTGTGCACAGACATATGAAGGTCTTGTCCATCCCTTCACACTGTTCTAAGAGCTATCTGAAACTGTCCACAGACATATGAAGGTCTTATCCATCCCTTCACACTGTTCTAAGAGATATCTGAAACTGTCCACAGACATATGAAGGTCTTGTCCATCCCTTCACACTGTTCTAAGAGCTCTCTGAAACTGTCCACAGACATATGAAGGTCTTGTCCATCCCTTCACACTGTTCTAAGAGCTCTCTGAAAAAAAGAATCGCTTGATGTTTCTTGTTACTTTAAACACAAAATCAGTTTCTACTGTATTCACTTTTCAGTAGCTAGTAATCTATCATAGAGCATCAGAAAAAAAACACAAGGTTTGCTTTCTTCCACAACCTAGGAAATTTATAATTCAAAGAAAATCTTTAATTAAAAATATTAAAGAAAATCTTTAAGAAAAATAACACCCCCAAAAAATAAGAACTAAGAAGAAAGCTATGTTAGCATGCAAACAAAAAAATAGACTTATTCAAACAGTAGACTATTTTAGCTGTGGTTACGTTTATTTTTGATATGTTACATTTATTTATTTTATTTATTTTATTTTACATTTTTTGACCGGGATAGTCCAACTGGATACATGTCCATTTTCAGCAGAGGCCTGGGAAGAAAAGCTCTAGATGTACATACAAAGACTGTTACATATAAATGTAAAAATGCAAAACATTTGTTAAGATTAATCTATAAGATGTAAGATTGCATATTAGATAAAAATCTATTATAATCTTTTTAAGACTCAAAGCAGTATATGATAAAAACATTCATAAAATGTATACTCCAAAAAAATTCATAAAATTCATACTCCAAAACATTCATAAATTCATACTGCAAAACATTCATAAATTCACCCTGCAAAACATTCATAAATTCATACTCCAAAACATTCATAAATTCATACTGCAAAACATTCATAAATTCATACTCCAAAACATTCATAAATTCATACTGCAAAATATTCATAAATTTATACTCCAAAATATTCATAAATTCATACTCCAAAACATTCATAAATTCATACTTCATCAGTTTAACAACGAATCCCTTGTTATTAGATTGTAGACAAAAACTTGGGATGTAGTCAAAGTAGAGGAAGACAACCTGTTGTATCATACAGGCATGTAGTATTAGTTAATCTGGATTGGTGCGTGGGCACAGCCAGTGTAGTTTGAAGTTCTGTCAGATTTTTCCTGAATTGCATTGGGGAGACTTCTGAAATAAGGTCAGCAGTAAGGGAGTTTCATGTTTTGCCCACAGAGTTGGCAAACAGTGATTCTCTAGCTAAATTATTAGCTTTGAAAGTTTGAACTAAGAGTTTGTCAGATGGTTAAGGTTACTATAGGGAGTGATTAGGTTAGCGAGTGCTGGTGCATTTTCAGGCTGATGGAGAATCTTATGAGCAACTATCAGTTGATTGACCAGAAATAGATAAGGTAATTCGAGCCACCCTAAAGAGTTAAGGTTGAGACAATGATGGGTTCTGAAAGCAGTTCCAGTGGCAAATCTGGCAATGTTATTATAGCAACTAGATAGCTTGTTAAGGTTAGTCCTGCTCAAGTTTGTAAATAAGGGTGAAGCATAAAGGAGGGTGGAGAGGAGGTGTGTTCGGGCAATGACAGTTCTAGTTAGTGGAGTTAGGAAGGGCTTAATCCTATAGAGAGATCCAAGTTTTTTATTGACAGTCTAGATAGTTTGACTAATGTGTGCATCGAACTTGAGGTTATTGTCAACTGTTATTCCTAAGAGTTTGGTAGAGGGGTCAGGAGAAGTAATGGTCGCATTGTTAGACCTAATATTAAAGGCTGGTAGGGGGTGTGTACTGTTGGGGGAGAAAAGTAATAGTTTTGTTTTATTAGGATTTAGTAAAAGTTGTCTGTTAAGGTGACAGTCTTGTACTGTGTTAAAAGTGGCTTGGGAAACTATCTGAAGGTCTCTGGGAGTGGTGGCCGAGCATATTAAAGCTGAATCATCAGCATATTGGACAAAGATTGCATCTGGGATGACCTTATGCAGATCATTAATAAAGACAGAAAATAGAGGAGGTCCCAATATAGATCCCTGGGGAACTGCCAGGGTGATGGGTAGTAAGGTAGATAATTTGTCCTTCCATAAGACAGCTTGGTGTCTACCATTTAGATATGATTGGAACCATTTGAGAGACTGATTGTCAAAGGAGATGGTTTTTAGTGTTAGTATGAGAAGTTTATGGTTAACCATATCGAAGGCCTTTGAAAGATCCAGAAAGAGGGCAGAGGAAAGTTTGTTATTGTTCCAATTTTGGTTAATGCCATTAGTAAAGTAGAGGAGGGCTGAGGTAGTGCTATGGAATGGTCTAAAACCATGCTGAGTGTTAGTCAGGAGATTATTCTTGATAAGGTAGCTCGTGAGTTGTGCTATGGAATGGCCTAAAGCCATGCGGAGTGTTAGTCAGGAGATTGTTCTTGATAAGGTATCTCATGAGTTGTTTGAGGATACATTTCTCCATTATTTTTGCTAGTGCTGACAGGATAGCTATAGGTCTATAGTTAGATAGTGCAGTGGAGGTCCCCCCTTATGGAGAGATATTACATGGGATAAAGCACTATTTTCCTGTAGCCTAACTTATCCAGGAAGGTGCCTCTCTAGCAGGGACCAGTCCCAGTACCTCCCACCCATTCCAGCAGCATATGCTAAACGACCCTCTGAAAAAGACATTTCAGGGTAAAGCTTCTTTCCTTCCTGTAAACTTTATCAGGAAAGTGTACCTCTAGCAGGAACCAGTCAGTGCCTCACCCATTCCAGCAGCCAGCAGCATATAAACATAAAGGGTATTCCACTTATGGCAAAATAGTAGCTGGGAAAGAAATATAAAATTACCTACTACCAACTGCCAACTGCCTTAACTCCTGGTCCTGGCTGGTATAGCCTGGCGTCAGCGTCGTTTCAAACTCTCTAGTGTTTTTTTCCCAATTTTTGAATTCTAGATCAGAGGTACTGTTCTGTACTCCTACCGGGTCGTATCTCCCTAGCGAAAGTCTGATTGCATTACAAAATCCTTGATGTTGCTACTTTTTGGATGCTTATGTTTATGCAGCCCTGCAATGTGTTACTCGACCATCTTGTCTCATACATGGGCTGAACTATCTACTGTGTACACATTTGTTTTGGATGCAGACAGGGACTTGCCAACTAGTGCTCCATAACAAAATAAAAAGGTCGCATTTACATAGAACTACTATGTTGTATAACCGCTGTAAATTACTGAATATTTGTTTAGACGCAATTCGATGCGTTACTGCGACCAGATAACTCTACGCATGGCGTCTGAAGTGGCTGTTTCTGTTTACTAATGAACCCAGACAGGGATTTCCCTGATATGGTGTAAGCTTTAAACTAGTATAAGACCGGACAGCTGTTTTACTAGCTCTAATAACAAGAATTTACTGAAGCGACTTGATCGTGAAGAAAGATGCTTATTCTAAAACAGTAGCTGCGGGAAGCACTTGAGAAACCAATACGGCGTCAACTACCTACCTCTATATTATATTCTGATTAGTATAAGAGTGTTTTCTAGGATTGTCTCCAGTTACCAGTAAATTACAGTGTATCTAGTTAGATTATTTTCTAAACAACAGCTACTTAAGAAGTGAACTGCTCCTTGTCTGAAAACAACTGAAATTGCCTAAAAATATCACTAAGCTGTATTGTTGCCATTTTGGGAAGTTGATACTGTTTCCAATTGTTTGAGCCCCCCACCACTACCACACACGCAGTTTTGTTTAATGGCGCAGCTGCCCCAAGGACTCCAAACTAAATCGTTAAATCTAACCTGATCTTTTCATCTGAGATTCCAAGACCCCTCTCTGAAAAGACAAACAAGGGTAAAGCACTATTTAATAAACAGCCCTAACTTTATCCAGGAAAGTGTACCTCTGAGACAGTCAGTTTTTGCCACCCATTCCAGCAGCATATGCTGCATAAACATATGTAAAGAATTATTCCACTTATAGCAAAATAGTAGGGACATGAAAATATAAAATTAAGAACTACCAACGCTACCTTCTAACCCTGAGAACTCCTGGCTGGTATATTCCCCGCTCCGCTTAAGCCCTCGCTACACTCGTAACTAATCCCTATCCACTACCCCATTGAGTTTGTACCCACTACCTCTACATTTAATCAGTCAAAAATTGTACCCACTACCTCCACCAATTTATTTCCGCCCCAATCTTTTCTCCTCCCATACTTTTTCAAATCCCTACCAATTTTGTATTTATACATTAGCCCTCCACCTATTCTTACTCTTCCTTTTGATCATAATGAGTAATTATTTCTAGTAGAACTAAGAGCATTGTAATTTTCCTACTTATTCCCTAAAACTCAACTAAATATGAAAATCAAACTCACGTATGAATCCCCTTCCCAAGGACACGCGTCCAACCATCCAATCCCATAACTCCAAGTTATCTTAACTTCCACATACTTTGACAACAGGATAAAGCTCCAAAATGGTTGCATCTTACCCTCTACCACTCTGAATGGCAAAAAACAAGTTTCTGCTAAAAACCTCCTAAACTTCAAAGATTCTGTCTACTATATTCACTAGGAAACCTCACGGAGATATTCACCTAACCCAGGACCTACCAAGATCCTGGACTCAAACATCCCCAAACTTACCCATACTTCTACATTGTTCCTCGTATATTCCTCATCAACTTAAACTTGAATACTTAAGTCCACCTTCTTATAGTGATCTCAATGTACCTACCCAGTACATCTGCTGTGCCTAAAAAACTTGGACCAACCACCTATTAATAGATGACTACCTCCCAGCGGAATACCTTCAGATACTAGGTTAGACAGGGGCAATACCTAATCATAGCTGTATATTACAGGAATACAATGAAAGTCACCAGGTTCTATATTTGGAAATCTAAATACATCATCCTTGAACTAATGGCTCTAAAGCTCTGCTAAACACCCAAAAAGTAATAAACCTAATTATTGTATTTTACACACATTCCAGGAGGGAAAAACACAGAAAAATTAGAACAAACTCTTAGCTGGTTAACTTATAATTACCCTCAAGAAACCATAGTACTTGGGGTTTCAATATTGACTGGTCTCACTGCGGCCAAAATCAACCCCTTACAATCAAACCTATAGCAAACTAACTCTAGAAGCTCAGCATCACTAACTGACCCATCGAAAGTTGGTAACAAAAAGAAAAGCACCATTGACTGGATACTAACTAATAAGGATCCACTAAAACTATCGTCTGGAACCCTTTATGACTCACTGGACCACCTAATCACCTATATTATCAAACACAAAAGCTCATCCTGGCCTACTCCCCAACACCATTAGCGTCCCCAGGGAAGAAATTTAACGAACCTCATTTTCTTGCGCTTCTTAAATCCTGTCACTGGTCCATCCTCAAAACCCTACCCCTATGTATGCAGATGACTCACTTAATAATACTTTTCTCAATCTACTAGACCGTCACCAAAAGATTCGGAAAATTAGAACTAAAGAGCAGTATAGCACCTTGACACCAGAGACTACTTAGACCAATTAAACCCTAGCTGCAGGCCTGGAACAGCGGGAGAGCCACCAAAACTCCCTATCTCCTAACAATCTCTCACAACTCAAACTCATTTAAAACAGCCATTGTTCAAGACACAAAACCACATTACTCCACCTCCAGGTTAAACACCAGAATAACCCAAAAGTTCTGGAGCTTGGATACCATCAACCTCCTCCGATAAAAACTTCTACTACCCCCACCCCTGAGAAACTCATAAGGAAAAACCCTGTCAGTACTTAGCCTCATCTCCTCCTTCGGATACCTAATGATTAGCCACAGATCTTATCTTTCCTCATCACCCAATTCCTCTTGTGACTCAACTCCACCTTCCTTGAAATTAGAACCTGTCATATCTTCTGGAACCTGCTCCTCCTAAAAAACTTAGACCAACCACTAATGACAGATCACCTCCCAGCTCCCCAAACCCAGATAGCGTCAAGCGATCTCCTATCCTTATCTATCTTGATCACCAGATCGATAAGAAAAAGCCACAATCCATCTATTTGGAAAATCTCATACATGGCCTCACAAAGGAGGTACCTCCAAACATCAACTATAGACCGACCCAGCAATCCTGTCTCCTCTCATCAAATCTTGGAGGTGTGTTCACGAACAACTTTTGAATCCAATTACCAGAGATGGTCTCTCGCAAAACTGTTCTGACATCTACCTCTCACTTTATTACCAAATCTGCTCTCTCTTGTTCTGTTCAATCAATAATAACGTAATAATAAACTCACTTATCCTCCTGCTCTCTTTCTGGACCTATCAGCTTTCGACATGGTCAACCACCAACTACTACTCCAAACCTACGAGGCTTACACATCTAGATAACCTCATTCTAAACTGGTTCATTTAATACCTCACTGAGCCTGTACAGGCTGTTCAATGGCAAAACAGGCTATCTTGACCTACTCCACAACACCATTAGGCGTCCCCAGGGCTCAGCACACTAGGGTCCCCTCACTCTCAATGTATCAGGAATGAATGAAATGGGATGTCTTCCAGACGGAGGGTATGGTAGCCTCAGATGTAGTTTTGTTAATCAGGATGGCGACTAGATAAGCTATGACTTCTGCTGCTTTTTGAAGGTCCTCAGCAGGGAGTAGATCTGCAGATAGGGTGGTTGGTTTTAATTTCTTGAGTAGAGTTGTGATAAGTGACGTAGGAACTAGTTGGAAGTTAAAGGAGATATGGGAGCAAGGTAAAGAATCAGTAGGGTTTGGGCATCTAGGTGGTAGTTGGCTGGCTAGCTGCTGAATTTTTTTTGTAAAGAAGCTATTAAAGGCATTGGCTACTAATTCTGGAGGTTTTTGGTTCATGACTGAGGGGGAAGGAGTGGAGGACTTACCTGGGTGTAGGAGTTTGTTTACTCCTGCCCAAAATTTCTGAGGATGGGTTTGGTGCTTATTTTGTAGATGACAGTAGTAGTTTTTTATCTGTTATTATGGCTTTTTTTTGCGTCCCCTTAGTTGTTTATATCTAAGATAGTAAGTGGAGGCTTTTGTGGTATGCCATGTTATCCAGGCTTTGTTTCTAAGGGTCATTTTTGGTCTGGTTTCTTTAGAGTGCCATGGGATGCCTCTTGTTTTCATTTTAATTAATCGAGTTGGTGCATGTATGTCAAGGATGGCTAGGAATTTGATATTAAAGTAGGTTACGGCCTCTTCCAGTAGAAGATGCTTTAGAACTGACCAGTTGCATGTTTTAAGTTCATTTTTAAAACTAGCAAGGTTGAATTTCTTACAGTTCCTTATTGCTTTGTAAGTGGGTTGGTTATGGACAGCCGCTTTGCGCCTGATTATATAGGTAAGAACGTGATCACTTATGTCATCAGGCAGGGTCCCTGCTATATATATACATATATATATATATATATATATATATATATATATATATATATATATATATATTTATATATATATATATATATATATATATATATACATATATATATATATATATATATTTATATATCTATATATATATATATATATATATATATATATATATAGTGATCACTATTAATGAGTATCCAATCTAGAGTACTTTTTTTATTGTTGGGTTTCCCGATTCTAGTGAGGGTGGATATGACCTGCTTGAATCCGTAGAGGTTTACATGAAGGGTAGGGGGATCTGTAGAGCATGAGTAACAATTTATATTAAAGTCACTGAGCACAATAGTTTCTTGGGGGTAGTTATCAGACAGCCAGCAAAGCAAATCTTCAAGGGCCCTTGTGTTATTACCTGGGGGGATATAAACACAGACTATATATATGCATTTGCCCTTATTTATTTGCAGCTTAGTAATAAGGATTTCAGCACTATCTACTCGAGTTGTTTGTGGGGGGATGGATGCCATTTCCAGTGTACTTTTATATAGGACTGCTACCCCACCTCCTTTCCTAGTTGTGTGGTCAAGCCTTAGTATGTTGTAACCTGGAGGATTATTTCATTGTCTCTTGTTGCTGGTTTTAGCCAGGTGTCAGTGAGACATAGTATATCTGGGGAGAGTGTTTCTAAGAGAGCATGAAGGTGATGGATGTTATTATTTAGACTTCTAATGTTTAGGTGACTAATCAGGAGAGAATTAGTGGGTTTGTTTACGGTTAGTAAGTTAATGGAGAAAGTGGTATTGGTTATATTATTGTTACAAGGAGATGGGCCAGGGTTTGGGTGGATATCTCCATCCATGGTTAGGTTGGATTGCAGTCTAAAAATGAGTTTTAGATATTTAAGTGTTAGACTATGGTATCATTTAGTTTTATAAAAAAAAAAAAAAAAAAAAAAAGGCCTGGGAGCTGAAGTGCTAAGTGTAATAAATATATTTTCTACCAGCGTTGCTCTGTGATTGTGGCTGTTGTCACTAGTGGTATTTTTTGTTCTTTTTATCTTGATGGTATTTGTGTATCTTTTAGTTTTATGGTTGGCCTGACTGGGTCTAGCAGGATAAAGGGATTAGGAGTGTATGAATATATTAAATAATCTAAAGTATTGGATTCTATCATGATAGTAGTTTGGGCACAAGGACGGTGGAAACCTAGGCAGCATTGATGTTCATAGGCAGTGAGAATATAAGGGATAATTAGCAGTGGGACCAGGGTATAGGTAACTCTTACTTTAATCGTGGTTGTGCCATTGTCTAGCTATTAACCTATACACAGTTTGTGGTGAAGGAAAGTAGAGAGGAGTAGAAGAAGGAGGAGTCTATTTTATGAGTTTTGGTTACATTATTTTCTTCAGGAAAGTCTCATGAATCTCATTGTATGCGTAGGCTGCAAATGATGTACCTTTCCGCAGGTGGTGTGGACTGAATGACTTAATGACATCATCTTGCATTGTACTGTAGAAAACTTAAGACTATGAGTTACTACTGAGTTTCTTCCTGTAGTCATAAGTTTGACCCTTTAAATCTCCACTTATATACTGTTTATCTCTAAGCAAGTAAATTAACCAGTCCATAGTTCTTGAGTTGCTTCAAATTTACTCTAGTAATGAGTGGTTTGAATTAAAACATGGTAAATATCATTTGTCTCACCAGATGAGTATGTGACAGTAAATAAAAGGTTATGAAGTGAGACTTTAGGTTACAGGTTATGTTTCAACAGAGGAACAGGATTTATACTGAAAACATGGCTAACAGGAGCTGTAAATGCAATAACTCAGTGTAGTACAGTAAACACATAACATAATCCTTAAGCAAGATTAGAAAATATACAGTGAAACATGACCTGTTGGAAAACTGAAGAGGTGAGGACAAAAGTAAAAAAAAGAGTACTTGTGCAAGCTGTCTGGGCCAGGCAAGGCTCTGTTAACCAGCAGATTTACTTTTTTCTGATTCCATCACCTTACTTTTGTGTTAACTGTTACTTTCTAACTGCAGAGTTATAACAGTTAAATAAATTATAACTTCCTAGCTCTTTTTCTTTCAACTCAATGCCTTTATGTTAGAATGTAAAAGAGTAAATAATTACTATTTGAACATTTATCCAGAATCAGTCATAATATTTGCGGTCAGAATTGTGACTAATGAAGTGGCCTTAGGATGTATAACTGGATTCATTTACTTTCAACATGATAAAGTGATTATGGTAATATGGTTTGCTTTGTCATTGCTTTTAAGAGAATGCCGCTGGGCTAGTTCTTTCAGTCTGACCACCACATTAAGAATAACTGCTGCAATCCCTCTAAACAATTTGCATCTCATTAATGTTCTGATGATAAGTCAAACACCGGGAAAAGGTAACCATGGATGAAGACGAATTGTCTGATTCTGAAGGCTGTGGGGAAGTTTTAAACTAGGGGTTATGCTAAGAGATGAAAAGCTTAGGTATACATAACTTTTGTGAAACATCTGCTCGAACAAAATAAGGTACGTTTTTGAACTAGATATGTATCTTTTGTTAAGACCTCTGCACGTGACATTAAAACTTGAGTATTTAAAGAATCGTAGACATGTATATACATACATATGTGCATACGTACATAACTAAGTCATTGAGGACTTAACCCATTTTATTTAAATTATGCCATACAACTAATCATATTTTAAAATCCTGCACAAGTAAGAAGTTCAACATGCTAACCGATCTCTTTTGTTCCTTACAAAATTAAATAAACATCAAACAGCCGTAGTCTCTGACATTTTGTTCGAAACATTACATCTTGGTAAATTCAGCTTTTCCGGTTCTTTGCAGAAATAATTATGACACTTTCTGTCTTTAACCAACATTAATTTTACACAGTGCACGGTTTAGGCTGTATATACGCATATCATGCGTTGATAGTTTTGTTGTCAAGCTTATAACCTTCCTAAATTTAAGGCGCTTGATTCTTACTGTCCTGAGTTTGACGTTTTCTGTTGCCCGTGTACTTTTATCACGATTGTTTTTACTTCCTTATGATAGTTGCTTAATTTTGTTGTGATTCATAATTTATCACAAACATTTCGTGCTCACGATACAGAGAATCTCTAATTCTTCTCACTATTTGTTTAAATTTTAAGTAGCAGGTTGCTGGATAATGTATTTAAACTGCTCATTGTACTGCCTAAGTACATGTTTTGAAACAGACTTTGGTCAGACTGGGTTTTATTTATTCATTCATTTACTTATATCTGCTTCTTCAAGCTTGCTCACCATCTGAGCTGTGTCATGATAGTGTTAGCCTCACGTTGTCACCCCATTATGTGTGTCGATATCATCTAGGCAGTTGGGGGGGGGGCTGTTATCCCCTACTGCCATTTTCATCAATAAGCTCAGTAACTCTCATGAGGTCAGTGTGCAATGGACACTGTGAGTACAATAAACCTTTGAAAGTCCTAACCCCCTGTGTTGTAAGAAAATGCAACATCTCACCTCCCACCCCCTGGAAAGTATGCATACCTCTCAACTGTACAGATTTTCGCAGAATGCCCAGATTTTGGCCTCATATTTTTGATTCATTTTTCATAAAATTGTGGTTTTCAGGCAAATTAGTGGTAAATCATTAAAGATTGAAGTTGTAAAATAATGACAGACTTCACATCCTTCAGCAAATCCATGCCAATGCAAAAACCTGTTATTTTATCAACTTTCTAAGTTTGCAAGAGCAATATTTAAAAATTGGCCCTACTTTTGGGCCTTTGTCCCACTTTTATTTATGGATTTGTCCAGATTTCCTGCTCTAAGAGGTTGAGAAGTATGATACAATGAGACCCCCTACCACATGCACCTCCAACACCCCCCACAAACAGAGGAGTAGACACTGTCTATTCATTCATTTTCTCTCCCCAGTCCGTTTCTTCTGGCCTACAGACTTGGCTTTGTATTCCAAGCAAAGGTTTCTTCTGAATGGTCTTTAAAATGCAGAGTAGTTCTTGCACAGTTTACCTTATTTATTCATAAATGTTACTAGATATTAAGTAGAGAGGAACTTCCCGTAACAAATCCATGTTGTTCCAACTCTGTTAACGTAAATGCACATCCTTGTTTACGATAGACTGTCATATCCTGGACTATAAGTCGGCAGAGAATATACTGTAACCACTGTAGATTGATGACAGATTTTGGAGCTGTTTAGAACTAATTTACTAGTAATTTTATTAGTAAGAAGACCTATAGGTTTAGAAGGTTATTAGATTGTTCCTTATATTGTGAAGTTCCTTAGAACTGATATTTTTAATGTTTTATTTTAATGCCATGTTTAGCATTACATTTCTACCATTTCCTAAGCCTGCAGTACAAAATCTTCAATACAGTATAGCACCAGCACATATGTGTGTGTGTGTTTGTGTGTGTGTGTGTGTGTGTGTGTGTGTGTGTGTGTGTGTGTGTGTGTGTGTGTGTGTGTGTGTGTGTGTGTGTGTGTACATGGATTCACTTTACATGCTCGACATTTTAAAATGTCGAAATTCATATGGCTGAGACCAAATAATCCATGTTTTAAAACACTGAACCTGTAAAGCAAAACCAAAACAACACATAACATTTTTCTAGGACGTTTTTGCACGCCTGCACCCCACACTGTCTACTATTTAAATATACCAACTCCGAGATCGCACTTAAGCGAGGAAAAGGGAAAATTTCCCATTCTGTGTTGTATGGATATTTCTGCTTAACACGTTCAGTGTTTTAAAATGTTGATTATATTTCATTCTTCTGCAGGCGGTTATTTTTAAAATCATAAGATCTTAGGATCATAGGAGGTTACTAGGCTATCGACCCAGAGGTCCTTCAAGTCTAGCTTTTTCATCCTATTCTAATACCATAGATACTCTAGTCAACACCCAGGAGATCATTTAGTAATGACTGCCCATGTCCAGTAGGGTTGTGGGCACCATTCCCTGTAAGAATTTACAGTGCCCCATCCACTCAACCAGGTTCCTTTTGAACAGTGTCATAGAGATGCTCTGCTTTACATGAATTGGTAGCCTATTCCATAGGTGCAGAAGTTGCTAAGAGACAAATCTGCCCCCCAGCATATCCTATTCAAGTCACAGACCATATTTAAGTGCCTGGAATGGGTAGCTCTACTCTAGTTTGATTTACAGGTGTGCAGCAAGTTCATTAGGTTTGGGTCTGAGAATGCTGTGTAAACCAGGCATAAGTCTCCTCTAAGAAGTCTATACAATACTGATTATAGTGACAGGGACTTTAGTCTGTCTGTGTAAGGCATGTGCTGGAGTCCCTTGATCTTCTTAGTTAGAAACCTCTGAGGTCTCTCCAGTTGCTATAGGTGCCTTGTACGGTACATGCCAAAAGGGGCTTTATACTCACTTCTGGACCTGATTAGTGATAAATATAGAGGGGTTATGACCTCCTTTACTCTAGAAGTGATGTCTTTGCTAATCAAGTGTGTTATGTAGAACGCCTAACTTACTGCAGTAGACACATGGTGGTCAAAGTTAAGGTCGCAGACTACTTGTGATCCCAGATCTTGTGCCACTTCCTAGGTACACAGGATATTGTTGTTAATTTGATAGTGTGAGGGAACATTGTTTTTACCAAAGACAATGATGATGCATTTCTTTGCATTCAGTTTGAGACTGTGACTAAGACACCAGTCGTTGGTCTACATAAGACACTCCTGAAGTATACTGACATCATTTGGGGATTCAATAATTGCACCCAGTTTGCAGTCATCTGCAAACTTGATCAGCACAGACCCTTAGTTTTGACCTGAACTTCTGAGGAGCATATACCAAATAGTAGGGGGCTCAGCACTGACCCTTGTAGCACCCCATTGGTGACAGGTCTGTCTGTTGATGTGGAGTCAGTTGGCAACCCATGTGGGATTTTGTCAAAGGCCTTTGCCGAGTCCAGGTATGCTGTGTGCAGAGATTTGCCCTTGTCAATGCCCTGGTCACATTTTTGAAGAAATCCACCAGGTTAAACAGAGAATCTGTCCTTGACAAATCCAAATTAGGTTGGATCCAGGGTTGTGAGGTCTCCTATGTCTTTATTTATGAGGTCCATGATGATACATTCCGTGACTTTACAGATGAGGCTGGTGGTAAGACATATGGGTCTATAATTCCCTGTGTCTGTTGCTAAGCCACCTTTGTGGAGGGTAATAACTGTCGCTGTTCTCCATTCCACAGGAACAAAGCCAGTCGTTAGGATCTGATTGAACAGGGTTCTTAATGGTGATGCTAGTTCATGTTTTAGTTGTTTTAGAAGATAGCCTGGAATGCCATTTGGTCCCATAGAGGCTGTGTTTTTTGACTTAGACAAAGCTTTAATGACCTGCTCTTCACATATGTAGGGTGGGGGGGGGGGGGGGTTGGCGGTAAAGTTTGTGATAAGTTTGGAGGGGATAAGGAAGTGAAATTTCCATCAAATCTGTCTGCTAGCAGGTTTTCTATCTCTGCGGGATCAGTGTGTGTGATACTGTTAGTCACTAGTTTGACACGAGCTTGGTTCCTACCTTTTAGGCTATGTAAGTAAATGTAAAAGGCTTTATGATTATCCTTGGCTATGACTGATGTTTTTCTTAAATTTACCCTTAGAGGATTTGACATGTTGTCTTATTTGCCTGTTGTGGCTGAGGAGGGTGCTTTTCCATTGTTGGGGCCTCACCTTAGTTTTCTTAGACAGCAATTTTTGGCATTTGTTGTAAAGTTTGTTGATGCTGGATGTCGAGAAGGGCAGCATTTTCTTCCTTGAGGCTCTGGCTTTGATTATCTCTGGAACAGCTGAGTCTATACATGTCTACAAGTGATTGTACATGGCTTTAGTGTAAGCTTTGGTGTAGATGGGGCTTGGAATGCATTTATACTTACCCCTAGGATGGTATAGTTTGCTTTGGTAAAGTTTTTTAGTCTGACTTCACCCGTTGTGAGTTCTGGTGTTAGCATCAGCTTGAAGGTGACTGATTTGTAGTCATATTTACCTAATGAGGGTCCAATAGTTGTGGTGGTGGTGCATCTGTATGTCATGTTAGTGAGGATCACATCTAGTAGGTTTGCTCCTCTTGTTGGGGTTTAAAGAAGTTTGTTCCAGGGCATTTAAGTTAACAAAGTCACGGAACATTTGCACTAGTGAGTTAGGCTAGAGTAGGTTTCCCAGTTGATCGTGGGATAATTGAAATCTCCCATGACCAGAGTGTTTGGCATTATTTGGACTGAGTCCAGTTTGGTCAAGTAGGCCTCATGCGCATCATGATCCATGGAGTAATTTCTACAACTAACTATGACTTGACTGGGGGTCTTACCCACAGTAATCTGAACTTGGAATAACTCCATGGAGTTGTCCAGTCTAACTAGTTGGGAGGTGAATTTAACTCTAATATAGATACAAACGTCATCTCCTTTGGTTCTCACACGTTCATTTGTGGTCTGAAGGTGTGGAAGGCGTAGCCTTGAAAGACCAGGGTCTTGAACCAGATTTCCATGACTGCACACACATCTACATCCTCCACTGATAGAAGTATTTCCAGGATGTGCAGTTTATAGTTTAAGTTCCTAACATTTAGCAGCATAACCCTTATTTTGTTATGGTTGGCAGTTTTCACTCTGGGAATTTTTTTGAGACCTTGCCTAAAAAAGGCAGTATGGGGGAGGAAAGAGCCTTTGTCAGCAGTCAAAAGCCTAATGGTGCAAGGTGCAAACCATCTTTGGCAAAGCAGTAAGGTTTGTCAACGATGTCATGCCAAGCTGACACAAACTGGATCACTTCTGAATGACACCAAAAACTAAGCCAATTATTGAAACTGATCATTTTTTTGTTTATAATGTGGCATCATTCTAGGTGAAGATAATATGCTGCTCTAAGCTAGGGACATAACTGCCTGGGACATATACTCAGAGAACTCAGTCATATCTCTCTTCATATAGTCCAGTGAGGTATGTCTCAGGCCATTCACTCTAACATGAGCTATGACAGAATCATAATGGCACTTGTTGCCAAGATACCTGAGTGAATGCATGATCTGATGAATCCTGGCACCGGACAGGCAGCTGACTGTGACTTTCTCCTTATCTAACCTGGTGACAGGCAGCTGACTGTGACTTTCTCCTTATCTAACCTGGTGAGTGGGACATCTGCGTGTTTTTTTCATCCTGGCACCGGACAGGCAGCTGACTGTGACTTTCTCCTTATCTAACCTGGTGAGTGGGACATCTGTGTGTCTCATTATGGAGTCTCCAGTGACATGAAAAATTGTTTTTTGAGTGTTACACCTTAAGGGCTTGGTAGGAAAGACACTGGTGTTGCTATGTGTCATGGGTGCTGTGGGAACTGTGTTAGTTGTAGCAGTCTTGTGTTTTGGAGGTTTCTGGTGTTTTAGTAAGTTTTTTTGAGAGAACCTCTGCATATGTTGATTTTTGTGTTGGATGCATACTGCGTACATGAGTAGTGGTGGGTAAGTTGATAACCTCTTCAGTGTTACTGTTTTGAGTGTGAGAGAGCAGGGATTAAAATTTTTGGTGTATGTACATCACTTGTACTCTGTACTAGAGTGAGATATTACTACAGGGTTGTCAGTGTACATGAGGCAGTTGCTACACTGCCTCAAGAGACCCAAGTTAACAAGTCTGGCAAAAGAGACAAGGATAGCCCAACTCTCCATAATGCTAGGTTTGAATAGCTGTTATCTCAAAGAGGATGCTTTCAGGACTGATCTAGGAAGTGCTTTGTAGATGGGTATTTCTGATGGGGTTTTTGGCTGGTGGTTTAATAGGTCACTAGAAATACTTCTTAGACCGGAGATGTGCTATACCTGAGGACTACACTAATGTACTGCGGCTGTATCTAAGGGAAAATTGTCAAAATTATCTGTCCAGCCTTTTCTGTTGCATAAGTTAAACGCATTTTTACTTGAATTCTATTTACAAAGGCACTTTGCAGATAACAGCTGAAAATTGAGGCTTGTGAAGAAAGAGGCATAGTCTATTGTCTTTTTGTTGATAAGGGTGATGAACAGTTGAAAGATTAGTTTTTAACTTTCTGAGGGTGCCAAACAGTTTAGTTTTGGTTTTGTTTATGTTAAGAAGTTGGTTATGTAGGTTGAGGTTTTTTTGAAGTCGGTCTGAGATGATTGCAGTGGAGAGTGCCAGATCTGTACCAAATCTGAGCAGGATGTGTAAGCTGGGCAGGTCGAGGGAAAATTGTTAAAATGCAGAGAAGAGAATTAGGTTTACTGTTGATCCTTGTGGGAATGTCTTTTTTATATGGGACAGTGTCAGATGAAGTGCAGGCCAAACTGTAAAGCAAATGATCTGTTTGACAGAAAAGGATAAAACCATTCTGTGGGTTGTGGGCTTATGCATATATTGAGTAGGGATTCTAGCAGCGGGGTGGTCTGGATTACAAAAGGCCTTGGTAAAGACTATGCATTGCATCTGTGAAGTTACCCTTTTACTGTTATGAAGGATGAGTGTAAACTGTAGTCATTGTACTGGATCCTAACTAGAAGCCATGCTGCTGGGATAATGTTTCGCATGTATGAAGGTGTTGGATTATTTCATCGTAGGCACATTTTTCTAATGTTTTGCCCTAAGGTTGCGAGGACTGAGGTGGGCTTAAAATGTTTGGCTGAATGGGATAAGTGGTTTTAGGAATGGGTCTGATTAGTTTATATTTTTGTCATCCTTTTGATTTTGATGCTTTTTATCATTAAGTGTAAATTATAGGATTGTAGGATCATAAGATCATAGGAGATTACTAGACTATTAAACCAGAGGTCATTTCAAGCATAGCCATTTCATCCCAATGTAATGCCATAAAAATGTTAATTAATACCCAAGATCACAAAGGGTTTCTCATCCAGATCCAAGGAGGTGATTGTGCCCCTTTACTCCTCACTCATTAGGCCCATAATAGAGTACAATGCCCCATTTGGGATGTACCTCACTAGACACCTGCAACAACTTGAAAGACCACAGAAGCACCTCACTAAGAGGATTAAGGGCCTTAAACAATTATCCTGTGAAGCAAGACTAAAAAAGCTCCAGCTCTTCTCAGTCACTTACCATCTGCTCAGAGGTGACCTGTGCCTGACCTATAGGGCCATGTCAAACCCTGAACTAATGGACATGCTTCACCTCAAAAAAACGAGATCCCTCAGAACCACTCATTTTAGCAACTTGAACCTATGTACAACAATAAACAGGATATGCTGGAGGGATAGATTCCTGTCCCAGTGACTCCCCTCACTCTGGAATAGAATCCCAATCCATATCCGACAGATCTCCTCTCTGACCCTCTTCAAGAGAAATCTTGATGAGTGGATGGGTAATCGTAAGTTCTACCCTGGGATCACTTCAGGAGCCCTGTTGACAGAGCCCAGGTTACTAATGTAATGGGGAGGCGAAAGCCATCACTCTGTGGCTAGGTTTATAAATGCCCATGGGCAGATAGCCTAATACTTACCTATGAACCTAAGATTGCATATAGTAATGACTGCCCATGTCCATGAGGGTTGTGGGTGCAATTCCCGGTAAGAATTTACAGTGTCCCATCCACTCGTCCAGGTTCCTTTTGAACAGTGTGATAAAGGTGCTCTGTTTCACATGAATAGGTAGCCTATTCCAAACCCATCCATTCATCCAGGTTCCTTTTGAACAGTGTGATAGAGGTGCTCTGTCAGGTTTCTTTTGGACAGTGTGATAGAGGTGCTCTGTTTCACATGACTAGATAGCCTATTCCAAAGATTCAGCAGTCTCTGGGAGATAAATATGTCCCTCCAGCATGTCTTATTTAAGTGCCAGGCCATATTTAGGTCCCTGGACTGGGTGGCCCTAGTCCTGTTTGATTTATGGATATGCAGTAAGGTCATTAAGTTTGGGTCTGAGATTGCTCTATAAGCCTGGCGTAAGTCTCCCCTAAGAAGTTTATGGGATACAGAATAAAGTAACAGGGACTTTAGTTGGTCTGTGTACAGCATGTGCTGGAGTCCCTTAATCTTCTTTATTAGAAACCTCTGAGGTCTCTCCAGTTGCTGCAGGTGCTTTGTACAGTACATGCCAAACTGGGAGTTATACTTAGTTATGGGCCAAATGAGTATAGAGGGGTTATAACCTCTTTTGCTCTCTAGGCAATGCCTTTACTAATGAAGTGTGCTATGTAGAAAGCCTTCCTTACTACAGTAGACACATGGTGGTCAATGTTAAGGTCACAGTCACCTTGTGAACCCAAGTCCCTTACCACTTCATGGGTACTTAGGGAACTGCTGATTTGATACTGTGAAGGGACATTATTTGTACCAAACAGAGTGATAATACATTTCTTTGCATTCAGTTTGAGACCCTGACTAATACACCAGTCTCTGGTATGTTCCATCTAGTTGAGCATATGTAACTGGTACTAGTTGACCATATCTAACTAGTACTAAACTTCTTCATTTCTGCTTTACCCAATAAATCACTTCTGGTGTGGTTTTGAAGTATGCATTTACTTTCACAGATTTTCCTTTTCTTTTTGTTGGTGTAACGGGTGAGTTTCAATACCTAAGTTTGTATGTTTGGGGATCTTGCCCCCTATATGGAGAGTAGAGTGAGAAAAAAAAAGACTCAAGAGAATTAGAAGGAATTTGAAATGAGAAAAGTAAATCCATGAAGGAAACCACAGACTGTGGACAAACATGAGACTGAGTTCATGAACAGGAAATGGAGGGTTGTTGACAGGAAAAGGGCAGATCAAGAGTACTATCATTTCCTGCTGGAAAGAGGAGACAGGACTGGTAATGTTGTGAAGGGGATACAAGGAAGGAGCACCAAATAAATGATAATTAAGCTAAGTGAATGCTGGAGTTCTTAAAAGGCAGACAAGAATTTAGAGATAAATTT
This sequence comes from Protopterus annectens, assembly GCF_019279795.1. Taxonomy (NCBI): domain Eukaryota; kingdom Metazoa; phylum Chordata; order Ceratodontiformes; family Protopteridae; genus Protopterus; species Protopterus annectens. The sequence goes on from NC_056732.1 coordinate 31,608,873, forward strand.
GCACAGACAGAGGGATATAGTCACCACCCCAGGGGTGAATTTATAGTCTCCCATCCAGTTGTCCAGGTTGCCCTTAAATAGAGTAATTGAGGAGCTCTCTGCTTAACATAAATTGGGATTTTATTCCAAAGTAGTGGCCACACCTCTCAACCTGGAAACATCAAAAATCTGGACAAGGCCCATGAAAAATAGGTACAAATCTGTATGCTGTTTAACATAAAATTTGCATATATAATTATGTAACCCCACCCACTCCAATAGAATTGTGGGATACCAACTTTCAAACACAAATTGAAGAACAGACAACCAAAATATGGCACCAGAATCCCTCTGCAGCCATTCCAATGTCCCATTACCTGGCTATTTCACACCATTTACCATAAACACTAATGTATGCATACTGCTTTACTTCTACAATGATTATTTACATTTTATTTTTACATTTTATAGCACAATGCACAAACACTAATAGATATCTGCTAAACAAAGCTGCTAAACAAAGCAATACTGTCTCACAATGAAAATAGACTTGGCACTAAAAATTTCTGCCCTTGAAACTCACATTCATTGAAACAACCTTGAAACCCACACCACATCCAAAGAAAATGCATCTGGCCAGTGGTGGAGAAAGATTACCTTTGGGCTGTTTTCAAATCATAGGCTCCTTGCACACAAAATAAGAAACATACGTGTGTTCCCTGATGCACCTTCCTGACTTTATTAAATTACATTCCTTGTATAATACAGCACACTTGTTAGATGTAGAGCACATTTTTAAATGTATTGTTTGAACATTTTTTTCCAGTAGGCAATGAAACAAAATGCATGAACCAATTATGACAAAACTGCCCAATTCAGAACATTTCCATCATAAAATCCACACACAATGCGTATGATTTTATATATATATATATCTATATATATATATATATATATATATATATATATATATATATATATATATATATATATATATATATATATATATATATATATAATGACAGTAGTGTCAGCTATAGGCATCTTGCACAGCTTCTCGCACTTATTTTCAATTTCAGGTTTTTTTTTTCAAGGGGGGGGGCAAAAGGCCAATAAGCAGGGACACATTTTAAACATTGCAAATTGCTGGAATAAAATATTATGTTACCACAATGCATTTCACTGCCAATGCTAAGACTTGAACCCAGGACCCTGTGCACTAGAACCAGAGTAACATACCACTCGGCCAAATCAGCAGTTTACTGAAAGATAGAAAGACTGAAACTTAAATGTCTGTCATTTAGTGAATTCAGATCTCACTTCTCACCCATAGCTCTCAACCTCTTAGCACAAAAGAAATGGACAAAGCCAATAATGTGGGAATACAGAATTCAGTTCTCACTTCTCATCATAGCTCTCAGTGTCTTAGCACAAAAAACCTGGACAAAGCCAATAGTGGAATAATACAGCCCCAAAATAGGGGACAAGTTTCAAATACTGATCTTATAAACTTAGAAAATTGCTAGAATAAAAGCTTTTGTGTTACCATTTATTTTCTGCCTGTCATTTAATGCCTGTCATTATTTAGTGAATTCACTCATTCAGTGATTTGCTACAATAATCTTGATAACCACAGATTTTATGAGGAACAGAACAAAAAAAAACATGAGGCATAAATTCACAAGTGGTGGTGGCCAGGGACTTTAGACTCTTTTTACCTAGAAGCTAGTATTCCCACTCGCTATGCAGCCAACATAAAATAAATGTTTCCCACACACACAACCAAAGAAGATACCTGAAACAATCTCCGGTCACTATCCACCAAAACAGCTCTCCAGACTTTCAGTTGGTAGTATCTGGTTGCCAAAACATGGTCTCTTCCAACAGCTAATATTCCCGCCCACAACTCAGCTCTGCAGACTTCTGTTCCTGCAGCTGAAAGCAGCCAACATAATTTGAATTCCTTCCTGGTTCCCGCTCGCAACAGAAAAGCAAAGCAGCCAGCTACTAACACCCGGAAATGTGTGCACATGAGCCCTTGAGCTTAATTCTGGTAGGCTGATGGAGCTGATGTGATTGCGCACGCAATGACATCAGCTCAAAAAGCAGAATTTTTTTTAAAAAAGGTGGAAAAAATCAGATAAAGGGGTGCCACTCTGGAATCGTGACACCCCATTATTTGGACCCAAAAACACGTAAAAACGAGTAATTCTGTATGGTTGGGATGTATGGTGGTGGCAGCCTCTAGGAAACATATAAATGACAGGTAAATGCTTACCACTTTGTAGAAGAGAGAGAGAAAAGGGGTAGGACATACATAAAGGTATATTTTCCATGATATTTGCCTCAAGGAAGGAAATATGAGGCCTAGCATGCTAATGACTAGTTTAATTATAGGGTTAGTATTACATATGGCATGAATAGAAAGGATATTTTATTTATTTAACATTTTGTTTACTTTGAAAGTCTGACTTGGAACGAAGTCAATTTTCAGTGGAGGCCCGTGAAGAAATGCTCCAGATGCATGTTTTTGTAATGTGGGAGGAAATCAGAGCACCTGGAGGAAACCCACATGAACACTGAGAGGACATGCAGAATCCACACAGAAGGCACTCCAGCCAAGAATCGAACCAGAAAACCTCTTGCTGTGAGGCAACATGAGGCGATATGCTCAGACAGTCTCTCTGAGTGGGTAATTGTTTCAATTAAATACACCATCAATGCACAATGTTTGCTCTCTCTTCCCACTATACTTAATAAGTCATCTAATTTATTCCCTAATTTCATTTCTTGTTACATGTCTTTCCAGCATGTTTTGTTTAAGTCACAGCCATAATGAATTCTCTGGATCGAGTGACTCTTGTCACATTTGATTTGTGGACATGCAGCATTTTCATTATGGCAAGGTCAGAGACTGCTCTGTAGGCCAGGCACAAGTCACATCTCAGCAGCCTGTAGGACACAGAATACAGCAATAGGGCTTTCAATCTTTCCACATAAATCATGTTTTGGAGTACATGAACTTGCTTGGTTAGGAACTTCTGTAGTTTCTCTAGCTGATGTAGCTGCCTGGTGAGGTGTATGTAAAAGGGAGAATTGTACTCTGTTAGTGATCTGATAAGGGTAGAGTAGCGAGGAGTTATGACATCCTTGGTCATGGATGTGATAACTTATGAGGTGTGTAACAAAAAAGGCATTCCTTACCACTGTGGACTCATGGTGATCAAAGTTTAGAATTATGTTATCTATTTGTGTTCCTAAGTCACACATCACTGGGTTCAAGCTTAGGGGGGTTGCTGCATATATTGTAATTTGCAGGGGCTTATCTCATTGTCATAGGGGACAACAATGCACTTTTTTGCATTTAGTTTTACACTGTGGCTTTGGCACCAGTCATTTGTCTGTGTTAACCCCTCCTGTAATATGCTAATATCTTTAGGGGATTCAATGGTTGCCCCCAATTTGCAGTCATCTGCAAATTTTGTAAGCCACAAGCTGCCTACTTTTGCAACGGCTTCCAAGAAATAGATTCCAAACAGTAGGGGGCCCAGCACAGAACCTTGTTGTACCCCACTGGAAACTGTTAAACTGGTGGTGGTGGACACCCCAACTTTGACAGTATAGGTTCTGTGAGTCAGCCAGCTGACTACCCATCTAGTGACGTATGGGTTAATCCCCAGTTTTTTAATTTCACCAAATCTTTTGGGTTTCTAATACCATGACAGGAATGGACCCCATTCCTAAGTCAAAGTATGATTAAAGTTCATGAAATTAATATTGTTTCAATCTTTGATGCCAGACAAAAGTCCTCTTCTCAGCACCTACAATGTGCCCAGTAATGACTGCTTCTGCAATTTGAATTGAGTTACATGTATCGATAACATATCTAAATAAGATTGTAAATTCTTTTTATAAGACCCGTTGCTCCTACTACTATTCAAACTGTCTGGGTATCTTTCTTCTACATTGCTTTCATTTTGGCCTGCGAATCCTGATATTTTATGACTTTGTGTCTCTCTGTATACAAGACACTGTAGTCACTGGGTGTGGCAATTTCAATGATCCATGCTATTTTGTCTTCTTTTTGTGGACCACTATATCTGATTTTCTCTTATCTTTCTTTTGAACTTTTGGTAATGGGTGATCCCATGTGATGTACACTTCATCATTTTCTATGATTTTGGTTTGAATTTGCCTCTCATTAACCATTCCTGCATTCGATCCTGATCAACATGAGGTTCTTCCAAGAGTTTTCTACACTTGCAACTATATTTATGCATTTTCCACATTTGTTGCCTTCTCATCTGATCCTTCACCTTATATCCTTTCATTGCCTTTTTGGCACATTCAGTTGCTCCCTGATTTTTATTTACTTCGGGTTTGATTTCCATTCCCACTTGACACTGGTATGCTTTGGTTAAACTAAGCAAGGAAGTCATCTTAGACTTTTTCTCCTCATGTTTAAGAACTTTCACTACATTTAGGCTTTGTGAAGTTAACAGATATGTGTGCAGTCCCATGATTTTAGATCTATGCATGTAATCAATTTTGAGGAGGCCCATACCTTCTTCAGAAAGTGGGATATCTAATCTTGGTATGCATTGAATTTTGCAAATCATTTGATGAGCATGAAGCATTTCTAATAGCAGCGTGCTTCCACTTATTCCTGCCACCTTGAAGACCTCACAATCACTGTCCTGCCTTAAGGTTGCACTTACAGTGACCGGGCGTGCTAGCAGCTTTTCTGGCAACCCTCTGCAGCTTAACGACAAACATTTTTTATGCCCTGTCACCTAGAAAACCTTACAATCACTGTCCTGCCTTAAGCTGTATCAGCCTGCAATAAGATTACATTTACAGTGACTGGGCCTGCTAGCAGATTTTTGGGTGACCTTCTCCACCTTAAAGATAAACGTCTTTGTATGTCCAGCTCATTACATTTTTTTCTATGTAATTGCATTGTCCATGTCTTCCTGGAAGCACACTGCAAAGAAACCTTTGTATAACCCTTTCTCACTTTGTCTCTGCTCCAATCTATTCACTCCTTGCCCTTAGGTGTACAGTACTGTACCTGTGAGCAGCTCCTACTTATCCCCAGCCTTGAAATGTTTCTGTTCCACTATACCACTTGTATATACTATTAACCTGTCTTTATTTTCTCTCTGTCCTTACACCTGCATTTTAGTATTTCCTCCCTTTTATTTAGTCACAACTAAAATAACACCAGTTATATTTATCTAACATTTGCCTATACTCTGAGTCATAGACTCGTATTTTCCATTGTATTTGCCAACATAAAAATGTTACAGACTGTGTATGTTGCCACAAGCTGATCTCTTACCTGCAAGTAATTCTTCTATCGAAGATATTTTTTTTCTTTAGCTTTCTGTTGTTTTTATGGTTTTCTGAAGACCAGCACAATCTAGCTCATCCATCTTTTGCACTTCCTTTTAGTAACCCACTCTCCCTCTTCAATATTCTGCCTCTTAAGTGTTTACTGACCCAAGTTTACTTATTCTCTGCCTTCCCATTGGCACCATCTTTGAATCTGTACTTTTCCTATGAATGGAGCATTTCTAATTGCAGTGTGCTTCCACTGTAAGCATTTTTATTTCTTTTATGTAAAGCTTAATACAGATACTCTTGCTATGTATGTATTTTTCCACTAAACAACAGTGCCAGCTGTACTTTATATCATTTAGCGGCTGTTTTACATTCATTTCTCTGTGTAACACATTGTCATATATGTTTTAGTGTTTTTAGATCTAGCGAACAACAGATGGTTTTGTATTACAACTTTATTCAATGAGCTATATTCTATAACTTGCCTAATGGGCTACATTCAACAGCTGTGCTATCTATTTTTTTCCTATTTGTGGGTTTATGGAACCATTTTAGTGCTGATATACCTTTAGGGGTACATATAACACCACAGTCACTACAACACTGCAACAACCTTCAACATTTGGTTACCTTTCGGTGGCTAGTACTTAAGATAAGGCTATTTAAATATTCAAGCAGTGCCATATGCAGATTATTATTTAGGCTATTCAGATGTGAAGGGATCTTTGTAGTGACTAGAGTTAAAGGAGACAACGCAGAATGTTTGTCTGTACTGCCTTTGAGAATGTTAATTGGTGCTGTTATTTAATATTTAATTATATATATCTAACTGTTAAGTTATATTTCTTTGTTAATATTTACAACTGTGGTCCATTATTTTAGTACTCCCTGCCAACTAGAAGAACTCACAATTCATGTCCAGCCTTATGTTGTATCAATCTGCAGTAAGATTGCATTTAAGCAACCAGGCTTGCTACCAGCTTTTCAGGTGAACCTCTCCAGCTTAAAGACAAACATCTTTGTATGTCCAGCTCATTATATTTTTTTCTGTGTAATTGTATGTCCTTGTCTCCCTGGAGGCACACCGCAAAGAAACCTCTATACAATCCTTTTTCACTTTGTCTGTGCTCCAGCCTATTCACTCCTTGTCCTTAGCTGTACAATATCATACCTGCGAGCAGCTCATACCTGTCCCCTGCCCTGAAATTGTTTTGTTCCACTACACCACTTCTGTTTACTGTTAGCCCCAATCTTTATATTCTTTCTGTTCTTACCCCTGCATTTTAGTATTTCCTCCATTTTATTTAGTCACAACTAAAATAACACCAGTTATATTTATCTAACATTTGCTTATACTCTGAGTTATAGAGTCCTATATTCTATTGGATTTGCCAACATAAAAACATTACAGACTGTGTTGTTGCTACAAGCTGATCTCTTACCTGCAAGTAAATCTTTTATTAGAGATAGTTTTTTTTAGCTTTCTGTTGTTTTTATGGCTTTCCGAAGACCAGTGCATTTTGCTCCAGGATCACTCCACTCCTCTACCCTGCCCCCATTCCCACCCACCCCATCTTTCATTACATTTATACTCTCGTCTGACCCCTCTTCTTAATTCACACATTGATAAACTCACAGAAACAGTTAAATATCCTAACACTGACCCCATCTCTCTTCTCCTACATACCTATCCCTACTATCTGTTTCACAATGACTTCCCCTATCCAGACTCTCCATCACGCAACATTCCTACTTTTATCACTTGCACTGCTTTTCTAGTCCTTCTAATCCAAACTACCTCCACACATACCACCTTATACTCATCACCACCAACATCCAGCACCCAAACCCTTCCATTACCTGATAGCACAGATAGTTACTCAAATATCTCACCCTTTTTATTTGTAAGCTGTATCCACAACACAGCCAAAGTAAAAGTACTCCCTACCAATTCCAAACTTAAATTATGTCTTTTACACCACCCCAAACCCCTCTCAAAAAAGCACAAACCATTTACTACTATTCACCTTCTCATCACCCTAACATAACGTTGAGATGTTCATCCAATCTCAGTCCAAAATGCCCTCCAAAACCCATCTCAAATCCAAGAAAAATACAACAACTATATCTAATAACAATAAACACATGCAGTATTTGTAATAAAATTACCAAATTTCATGCCTGGCTAACTTCTCACACTCCAAATATTGTTGCAGTAACTAAGATGTGGCTAAAACCACACATTGCTGACACTGTAATTCTTCCACCAGGGTATAACGTCATTCACTTTGTAGACTCCACAAGAAGGGTGGGGGCATAGTATTAATGTATCAAAACTCCCTAACTATTACAACCTGCCCAAACCAGTCCCTTCTTTTGGAAACTTAGAAAGTTTACTGACATCCCTCCATATTAATAGTAGGAAACATCTATGTATTGCAGTACTTTACATCCCCTGAGGCCACAATATCCCCATTCTAGAGGATATTCTATCCTGGATAAATGAAACTGTCTCACAAGAAACCATAATCCTAGGAGACACCAACATTAATTGGCAAAATCTAACTTCCAACTCTCCAGTCAATAGTATAAATCTGCATAGCTTCACACAGCTTATCATAACTCCTAGCCATGGTATATCCACAGTACCAGAGTCTACCTTAGATTGGATACTTGTGTCCTACCCTCACAATTACTAAAACTCAGGCACCCTACCCAATGTACTAAGTGACCACCTCCTAGCATATACCCACAGGACTCACCCTCAAACAATCAAAACACACTCCTACAAAACATCCAGGAATCTCACCCACTTTGACCAAAACACTTTCATAAGCATTTTGAAAGCTCAAAACTGGGTCCCACTAACAAGACTTCCCTTAGATGATGCTGTTATCTACTTCAACAAACGTTTTCTGGAAACTCTTAACAGTCTAGCCCCCTATATGAACCAAGTGAACAAATGTTAACCATGCCCCTTGGCTAACAAAACAGACCAAACAAAATCTGCTACATAGAGATAAAACATGGAAACAGTGTCTAAAAAATAAAACAAAGCAAAATGAACTTAACTACAAACAACTCTGAAATAAAGCCAAAAAACTAGTCATACCAGATAACAAAAACGACTTTTCCTCTAAGCTATCCACCTCAAATAACAATCCAAAAAAGTTCTGGAAGTCTGTCTCCACTCTGCTTAATCCTGGCACCTTACAAAACCCATCCCCTGCACCTGATAAGAATCCACAACAAATTTCCCATGACTTCAACACCCATTTCATCACTACCATTCAAAAGTTAATCAAAGTCTCATCACCAATCACAAACTCAAACTCCCAGTATTCAACTAATTCCTTACTTGATAACAACAGCCTCCCTTCCCTAGGCACATCTAGCAATACTCCCACAACTCCTCCCTTTCTTATTCAGCCTGTACCCCCTCTGTTATACTCAGACTCCTAACCGAACTCAAACCGTCCTCTCTTTCTACTGATTATCTTTCACTAGAGCACCTACAACTAGCAGCAAATGTGATCGCATATCCAAATAGCATTCTTATAAATCATTCCAGCTCAGATTGTTATGTTCCCCTGTGGAAAAAAAATCTGTTATATTTCCATTGAATAAAGGTGGACATTCCCATGACCTCTCTAACTATCACCCTATCTGTGTACTCTCTCCATTATCAAAAATCTTAGAAACGTGTTCTCACAGAATTACTTAAATACCTATGATTTTCTCACTCCTACCCAACATGGGTTCTGTCCAGGGCATCGCACAATTACAGCCCTGCTCTCATTCACCGAGGCAGTCAGCAAAGCCGTAGAAGCTGGTCACCCTACTTCAGTAATCTTACTGGATTTTTCTAAGGCTTTCGACACAGTATCACATACTAAACTACTAAACCAACTATTAAAACTAGGATGTTCCCCCAAATCTCTGAACTGGTCATCTGATTTATTTCTTTCCTAAACAATAGGGAAAAATCAGTCAGGTGGCACAATGTACAATCTGATTACCAGCCAAACAGCATAGGAGTCCCACAAGGATCCATTTTAGGGCCACTACTCTTTAATGCTTTTATCAATGATCATCACAAAGCTTCCCAACAATGTAGTCTCATCCAATACACCAATAATTCTGCATTAATATCTACCTTCACCAATTTCTCAAACCTCCTTACAGTTACACAGAATGCATTCTCAATTATAAAAACCTGGCAAAATAATACACAACTGTTGTTAACCCCACCCCCCAAATTTTTTTTTACTATTCTGTATAAAACCAACAGATATAGATTTCAAAATCTTTTCTAAAGATAGTACAGAAATTGAAATACTGAAGACAGCAAAATTACTAGGCATAACAATTGATGACAGACTCACTTTTGAGCCACATATTCTCAATGCAATAAAGAAAACACACTTTAAACTAAGCAAACTTTATCATCATAAACTCTGCTTAGGCAACCATACCAAAACAGAATTGGCCAGTACCTTATTCATCCTTTCCCTTCAGTATGGAAGTGCCATGTTTACTAACCTTCACTCATCCCTTAGCAATAAACTACTATCCTGCTGTTATAAAATAGCTAAACCTGCCTCAGGAAAGCTTAACTACTCACGCCATTGCCAGGCAATTTCAGAATTGAACTGGCTCGAGTTTTCCCACTATCTCAATTATACCCAACTAATTCTAGCCCACAAATTTATTTATAAACCCAATACCAGCCCAGTACTCTGCTTCATCCTACAAACTTATGCTCCCACACGAACACTTAGATCCTCAAGGAAACAGCTTTACAGCATAACCAAACCCAACAAAAGAGCTATACAATGTCTGTACTTGCATAGCATTGCTAAATTTTGGAATATCTTACCCTCCCACATAACTCAAATTGAAAGTATAAAAACCTTTAAAACTCAAATTGAAAGTATAAAAACCTTTAAATCAACACTAAAAAAAATACCTCAATAACCCCTCCTGCCCCTGCATAACAAACAGGCCACTATAAATCTGTACAATTTCACATAAAACTTAGTAGCGGAACAGATTTATTACGATTTGGTAAAAATACAAACTGGATGTTTGTATTTTTACCAAATCGTAATAAATCTGTTCCGCTACTAAGTTTTATGTGAAATTGTACACTCATTGGTCGAGTCGAGGTTTCCGTTTGGTTTTCGTTTGGAATTGGTTGTGCTCATTTTTGATTCACTATAAAGCTGTCCCTTACTTAATTCATGTATGTGGAATGTCATATAGCATGTTTTATACTGAAGAGTAATTAAACTTCTGTCTTGTACACATCTGTGCAAATTCCTTCTAACACACTATGAATGGTACTGTTGCACAGCTCTGCTTTTTATATATGTAACTTCTTCTGCCTTGCATATTGCATTGGTAAGTCTTTTAATAATGTAAACATTGTATTGTACTGTATTGGATATCTATCCTTTTATATATGTAACTTCTATTACAAAGTTTGTTAAATTTATGTACTTCTGTAATACTTTGTGGAAGTTTTCTCCCCGGGCCTCAACTAAAAATGGGTTACTGACCCAATGGACTTTCCTGGTCAACAAATGTCAATAAATAAATAAATATAAACAAATTCTTGTTTTCCTGTCTAACTTGTCCAGCATGTTTTAGGGCCAATCAGTTACTCCAAAGCTATAAGTTATGACAGGAAGAACAAATTGGATTATAGCTTGGACTTTGTTCCTAGATGTTAATGCTGTTTTTAGTATTAATTTAAGCCTTCTAAAATATTCTTTACTGAGTTTTATTCACATTTGTTCATGCTTTATTGTTGATCCTTCATCAATTCCTAAATATCTATACAGCCCCTCTTGCTCAAGTTCTTTTATATCACATTCCTGTCCCAAACTGATGTTTTCTTGGTGCTGCAGCTTTCCTGTTTTAAAGGTTGCTTTTGCACATTTATGTAGACCAAAATGACATTCTTATATCATCTGAAAAAGTTTTGACCACTTGCAGTTGTGCTTTCTATTCCTCATCTGATAACCTATACAGTTTTAAATAATCTACAAAAAGATGAGAGGTCTTTACACTTGTTTTCTAGGAACCAAATTATAGCCATGGCCTAATCTATTAAATAGACAGCTTAATGGGTTAAGGGCAAGGCAGACTAGCAGTGGTGACCAAGAATCACCTTGCAATACTCCCCTTTGGATTTTTATCCCTGGAATAATAATGTGTCCTTTATCATGGCTTAATTGCAAAGTGATCTGTCACTGTTTCATGTCTGCCGTAATGTAATTGATCAGTGTAGGCTGTATCTTATGCATTTTTAAGCACTTTTTTATCCATGAATGTGGGATACTGTCAGATGCTTTTTTGTAGTCTATCCATGCCATACTTAGATTCTCCCCTTTTACAGTTCTCCACTATGACTTTATTTAACGACAAATGATCCTTTGTTCCGTATGACTTTCTATTATTACCCTTTTGTTCTATTGCCGTATTTGAATTTTCTTCTAAATGACTATAAACTCTGTCAGCATCAATTCCAATATGTAGTTTCTACATTGTTGGAAAGCAAGTTATCGGTCTATAATTTTTAGGATAACTTGCAGGTTCACTCTTAAGTAGGAGCATTGTTTTTCCTGTTGTTAACCAGGCTGGTGTCTGTTCGGGGTGTGCATATAAATAGTTCTTAGTCACGGCTAACTCTTCATACAAAGATGTTAATACAGCATCTGGGCCTGGGGTTTTCCAATTGGAGGCTTTTCTTAACTTTATTTCAATCTCTCTGGCTGTTGCTTCATCCCATTTCATATCCTGTTCATTTGAACTTCTTATTCATTATTTTACTTCTTCTATCCATTTAGCATATTTTTTTATGTTCAACAGGATCTTCATAGATATTTCCCCAAAATGTATCTATTTCTTCTTTTTTGGGGTGGTCCTTCAATTTCTTTTGCCTTGTTTCCCAATTGTCTATAGAACTTTTTGGGGTCATCAATAGATTGCTTATTTTGTACTTTTCCTTTATATTGATTTTTGATAGTTTATTTGCAATAGCGCAAGATAGATATTGATCCATTATAATACAGCACATTGCTTTTAACACAACTATCTTTCTGAGTATTTTTGTTGATCTGTTCCCTCTTCTATACTCTTCTAACAGTGGCACTTCTTGTCTTAATTGCTGTATAGTTTTCTCTATTTTATATTTCCATGACAGCATTTGATTTCTCCCATTCCTTTCCCTTTCTACCCTCTGTTCTTGTGATAGAACTTTATCTGTTATTAATTTAGCTGCACATTAGTATATTCTTCTTACTTATGTTAAATTGTGTAGATCTCTAAGGACAGTCCTAATTACTGTGTTCATTTGTTTTATAAAACTTCTAACTTTTTGGGTTTTATTGACCTTCTGCAGTCTATTTCTTTCAGTGTTCTTAATATGTCTATTAAATCAAGCAACTCTTCTCTTAGCTCATTTTCTTTTAAACTGGGGACACATTTTTTGTTCTCCATTACCTGCGGCCACATTATAGAAAGTTCCACAGCATCTTCCTGTGGCACACTCTCTTCAATTTTATCCTGTGTTATCCATTGCTCTGTCATATGGGAACTCATTGGTCAATCTCTCCTCAACATTGACTGGGTCAGAGTTGCCACAGTTTCCTGTTTCTTCCCTTGCTGTCCAGCACCAACTGAAAGTTTATACTGGTTTCCTGCGGAAGTCTCACCTTAACCATTAGGCCACACCTCCCAACCCCAAAAAGTCTTCATATGGTGTCTGATCAGTTGCTCCCCATTCAACTGGTTTCTCCTTAATGTGGATGTCCATTACTCTATCCTGCTGTGATTTTTTCTGAATAAGATTTTCTACCTTAAATCCTTCACTTCATAGGTACTCCAAAACCCCAGTTTCTATTTTTTTAACTTCTCCATTGCTGATCTTTTTTCTACTTTGCCTCTTTGTCTTAGTTTTTCTATTGTAAAGTTGTCCATGTCCACATTGCTTTGCCTGTATTTCTCTTCAAATATTTTTGGTGCTGTTGTTTTTGTATTGATTAGTTTTTTCTTTCTCCTTCACATACAATATTACACAATATTAAATCTCTTTTTCTTTCTCATGTCAATATTGCTTCTTCAGATGAATCCTGATCTTCCTGTTTCTACTTAGTTTGGGGACTCATTCCATCATGCTGTGATGTACCCTGTGTTACACCTTTTACATCAAATCCTTCACTGTGCTGGCATTCCATAACTTCAACTTCTGTTTTTTTTTTAATTCCACTTTACCAATCTTCTTTTCTACATTCCCTTTTTGTGATGTTATCTTTTATTGTGAAATATCCCTTATCTCATTGTCTTTGCCTATATTTCTCTTTGAATATATTTGAGGCTGCCTTTTTTGTATTGATTAATTTGGCTTTCAACTTTGCATAAATATTACATCATATCAAATCTCTGTTTCTTTCCCATGCCCATATTTCTTTTTTATATTTTTCAAAAATGTCTAGGTTTTGTTGTTTATATTTTTGCACTTCCTCAGATGCTTCTTTTTCCAAACAGATCAAAGTTTCTTGGTTTATATAATGTTTTTCACAAATCTGATATATTAACAAACATACATTTTTATTTGAGGCTTATGGCAGTTTTTCTTCTGGAAGTATTTTTCTTTCCTCTAATTTCTCTCTTAATCTTTTTGTTTATCTTGTGTCTGGAAATTCTGGACAACAATACATAATTTCATTCTTATCCTCAATAGTCCACTCTATCGTCTTTATGATTTTTCTTAGGCATATCAGTTTTTGTGTTTTTTTTGTGGACTGCTACTTGCTTCTACAACTGGGGGGGGATGGGCATCCCACCTGAGTTTGGCCTGGCCCCACTGTAGGAATGTTTCTGTATTCTGAGGATTCTACACTGTCATTTTTTCCAGTCCTGGCATCAGTGCACCTACCAGGGTTGGGCACTTTTTTATCCTTGGTCTGAGCAATTTCCTCAGGGTCGGTGTGAGTGGTACCATCCAGGAAGAGGTGGGCACATAGCTTGGTATTCACTTTTAGATTTTGGATGTAGCTAAAGAATGCCTTATGATTGTCTTTAGCTAGAGAAGCTAATTTAGCCTTATAATTAGCTTTAGAGGACTTTACCAGGTATCTGATTTGATTGTTCAAGCTGTGGATGGTATTCTTTCTCTGCTGACTAAGTTCCCTCTTGTTCTTAGATATAAATTTTTTCTTTTGTTATATAACCTGTTTATACTCGAGGTCTACAGGGTGGCTTGTTTTTGCAGTAGGACTTGATTTTGATCCTCTCAGGTACAGCAGAGTCAATACAGTTGTGTAAGTGGTTAGACAAGGTATTTGTGCACTTCTCTGCATAGGAGTCATTAGTTGTGTTTTAAAGGGGGGGCGGTTGAAACTTTTTAAACCATCACTTAGTAAGCTCTAGTTTGCTTTGGAGACGTTTCCCATTTTTATTGCACCTGTGGCAGTGTTAGCCTGATCATTACTTTGGGCGATACAGTTCTATGGTCTTAGCTTACAAGTGTGGGCAGAACACAGGACGTAGTACAATGACTCCCCATATTGATAAGTACTAAGTCCAGAACATTTGAGCCCCTTGTGGGGGTGCAGACTAACTGTACAAGAGCATTTGTATTAACAAAGTCCAGGAAACTCACGGCACTTGAGCTTGCGCTTGTGCACCTCCCCCCACTCAATAGAAGGATAGTTGAAATCTCCCATGACCACGTTGTTTGGCTGTTTAGTGAGTGACTCAAGCAAGCCCAGGTAGGCAATGTGCTTCTCATAGATAATCATGGGGGACCTGTTGCTAGCAATGATGTGGTAGGGTGTTTCACATATAGTTATTTGGACCTGGAATAGCTCAAGAGACTTGTGCTGTTTGACCAATCTCAAGGTGTGTTTGGATTTAATGAAGATGGATACACCTCCACATTTGGCTCTTTCACACTAGTTTTGAGGTCTGAATGTGTGGAAGGCATTGCAGCCTTGCACGGCCAGGTTGCTGTCTGAGGCTTTGTACGAAGTCTCAGTGACCACACAGCTGTCAGCATTTTCCAAGGTGTGGAGACCCTTCAAGCAGTGGAGTTTTCTGTTTAGACACCTAGCATTAAGCAGCATAACCTTGAGTTTATCTGTAGTGGATTTTTTTATGTCAGAAGTTTTATTTGTTTTGGGGCTGCCTACAAAAGGTGCTATGGGGATGAAAGTGCCTTTGCCAGTATTTGAAAGCCTAGAGGAGACAAGTGAAGACCATCTCTGGCAAAGCAGTGTGATCTGTCAATCATGTCTTCCCAGGCTGACAGACATTGGATCCCCCTAGATAGACACCAGAAGCTAAGCCAATTGTTGAAGTCAATAATTTTTTGTTTATATTGTGGCATTATCTTGGGTGAAGGTAGAAAGCTGTTTAGGGACATACCTGTCTGGGGCACATAATCTGAGAGTTCAGTTATGTCTCTCTTCATATAGTCCAAGGAGATTCATCTCAAGTCATTCACCCCAACATGCACTATGACAGTGTCATAACGGTAATTGTTGTTGAGCAACTTGAGGGCATGCATGATTTGACGGATCCTGGCACCTGACAGATAGCTGACTGTGACCTTCTTATTTTCCAGCTTGTTGAGATGGGCATTTGTGTGTCTCACTATAGAATCTCCTATGATCAGGACATTTGGTTTTGAGGAATTCTGCCTTGGAGGCTTATTCACTGAGACACTGGTATGTGTGTTGTTATGTGTAGTAGAATTTGGTTGTGTTCTAGTATGTATGAGTTGTTTGCACTTAGGATGACTCTGGCCTTTTGGTAGGCTCTTTTTGAGTACCTCCGCATATGTGGGATTATGTGCCGTGACCTTATCTTGTGTGACATGAGAGGTGTGTATGTGTGTGCTGTCTTGTTTATTGTTATGTGAGAGGAATGATTCCTGTTTCATTCTATAGTTACAGCTCTCACATACGTTATTTGTTTGCTGTAGGAGCAAATGGCTGTCGGTATACATGATACAATTACTACATGGCATGGGGATGCTCATGTCAATCAGGTTGTCTGGAGAAATGTTGGGAAACTGTCCATTGTAGCTGGTTAAACTGTAAGTATGGTGAGTGGGTGGGCTTTTGCTCTAGGGTTAACAAGGGGACTTATTCTGCTGAGGATTAGGGATGAAAAAGTGTCACGATGCTGCTCAGTACTCAGCTGAGTTGCCCACAGAGCAGGAAAGCCTGGAAGGATTCCACTGACTGTTGACTAGAGAAAAAGTTGTATCTAATTGTTTGTGTCTATACAGGGCACCACTAACCCTCAATGAGTGATGCACAGCTACACACAAATGTGAGGCTTTTAAGCATACACAAGTGAATTTAAACAGTTTAAACACAAACTACCAATAGGAAAACCCCACACAGAACCTTATTTCAGCCACCCCCAACTCAGATAGGTCTTGAGTTACACACATCTGCCTCAATGGTGCAGGGAGGCCCTCCTAATGTAAGACGGCTGGTTTTGTGCTCAAGTGATACCAAACAGTCTAGACTCAGTAAGTCTGAATCTAGCCTATGCTATTTAAGGCAGAAGCAGCAATGATACAAAGTGCAGAATGAAGCAATCACAGCAGCAAAAACAGTAAAAAGAAACAGCAGTTCAATAAAATACAACTCACAAAGTGGAATACAGTCTTAAATGATACTTATTTTTAGAAGATTCCAGAACACTTTACTTACACGTATACTCATCTGAGAACTGCATTATAATATAGCCGTTAAACTATTACACAATGAACATGTAACATGTAACAATGTAACAATGTTCATGTAACAATGTTCATGTAACAATGTAACAATGTTCATGTAACAATGTAACAATGTTCATGTAACAATGTAACAATGTTCATGTAACAATGTAACAATGTTCATGGTGCAGCTGGTGGTCACCGTAGATTTGCTCCACAAACAATAACATCATCTAACAATGGTCAGTTACGGAGCGTCTAATAATGGTCAGTTAGGAAACATGGATATTATATGGCTAGGCTTGTAAAGGCTCTAGGGCTATTAGCCTAGTGACCTCCTATGCGCCTATCAACCTAAAACAATGTGGTTAGTAAGGTTATTTTGAAGGTACAGCACTTTATGTTAAATGGTTTCTAGGCACATGACATTAAGATGCCATGAGTTGTGTTGTTATTGTTCCAGCTCATGCTCAGTGGATAGTGCTTATTCTATCCCTTAAGGAATATACAGAACTAAGAAAGATGGAAACCAAGGACACAAGAAAAAAATGACCAAGGGGTGAGGTAAGCTGTTGCGCAGGGCATTGCTTGGGTTAAAAAAATATATATATTTGCAGTTAAAGACAAATCGTGAATTGACATTGCAATGTATGTGGAATGTTTAACACAGAGATAAATATTTTATTCTTAGCAAGAAGAGATATTAAAGTCGGGGGACAGAAGGTGACAAATTGCACCCTACTTTCATTGATAGTTTTTCTTTTAATATACTACACTGCGGAACAAGAAAATATGTGAAGGGTCTCAAGCATTTCTGAAGTACAGAATTCATGTGTCTGCCTGTCATTCACAGGATTACCCCTTTTTAGGCATCACTTATACATTTTAAACCCCCCCCCCTTGCTTGCTGACCATGAAACCTTCCCCCAAATGAACAACACCCAGAAATAATGTATTCGATTTTGGAAATGAAAACAGTAGTGTAATAAGAGAAATAAGAAAGGTCTCAATTCTTTTGTAAATATAGAATTCATTTGTCTGCTGTGTCATTTGCTACATATTCTCTCTCTTTTAGAATGAGTTATATAGTTTTCTGTTTTATTTTTGCTCCCTTGCCTGCTGACCACCAAACTGTCCTATAATCTCCCTCCTTTTAATTTCATACTTCAACACACTCGTTCTGAAGTATATGACCCATTCCATGGCCTGCTGAACTTTTCACACATCCCTCACCCCCTTCTGAGTGATTACCATTCCTCAAATTAATAGTGGCCGTGTCTCTGGCCACCTCTGTCCCTTCTTTCCTTCAGGATGAGCTCACCCTCTCTGTCAGTACCATCAGGCATCTAAACTGATAGTTGAACCCAAATTTCCTGGGCTGTGCTCTGGTCTTTACTTCTTTATGCGATTTATGCTAGGTATCAGTTATAAGTTACGATATGATAAGCATTTTATCAGATAAGCTGCAACATGTTCCTTGTAAAAATTTGTAAAATGACCACATTTATTCTCTGCTTTTCTGCAATGTTGTACTGTTCACCATAATTACACACTTACGTATTTACAAGTTTTCCAAACGTCGCCTGCATACTTTCAACAAAACTTTCAGAAGGATCAGGGTAAGATTATGAATATTTTATTTATTTATTTTATTTTACATTTGTTGACCGGGATCATCCGACTGGATACATGTCCATTTTCAGTGGAGGCCCGGGGAGAAAAGCTCCACAATGACAGAAGGTTACATACATGTTATAATGTTATATATTATTACATTTAGTAGTGCAGTTAAGGAGAAAGATATACAATATATCTTTTTTTTCCTGCTGCTGTTGTGATGTTGTTTGCTTATCCTTCCTTTGGCTACAGTAATATTTCGAATGTGTCGTGCGAGCTTCATTTTACATTTATTTTACCCGTAGATACCTAGGTGGTTTAAAATAAAGAATGACACAGAGGTTGAACAGTCACTGCAGGTGACTATAAAGTATTACATTTACCGTTGGTTACATAGATTACATTTTGTCTGATAAGCAGTGTCACTATCAGACAGTTTTCAGATTAACATTGTAACAAAACATCCCAGGGATATTGACTGGCCTGTCAATAGGCATTCCAAATAGGAAACTTTGTTATTTACTTAACTGTTCAGAGTGATGAGCAGAATTGAAAAGGTTCAGCGAGCTGTCAAGGTCTGTGTATGAACTTGGCACATCTTCATTTATGTTTGTCAAGTGGCTAGATTGAAATGTCACTTTATCTTCTGTTAATCCAAGACAAAGAATGATATTGTCAGGGCAGCCACTTATAAAATAGCCTTCCATTTGTTAGCGGGATTGTCTTTGCTGCCACATTGAACACCGAATGAGGACACAGGCACAAAATTGATTACATCTACCTGTGAAAGCAGATTAGTCTGTGACAGACTGCATGTGTTTTGTGTTTGTTATAGTACACAAAGAACTGCACAGATTATTTTTCAAAGAACCGAATAGACCCGTCTGTGATGGTATCAGATTATGGCAGTATTCAGTCTGCTTACTGTGTTCAAATAAGGTAAAGTTTGGTTTTACAAGGATTACAGAAAGGCTTTTCGTGTTCCTAACTGAGGGTATATAGGGATACCCCTCTCTAGGCAAAAGGTGACTCATAAATCCCTGTTGAGAAGATTTAAGATTTACAGAAAGACAAATGGCTGTTAATAGTACAATTATATAGAAGAGCCAAAAAGAGCAATGCTTACTGGAAAGCAGGATAATGTAATGAGGGAGTCTGATGCCTCATGTGACGAAACACATTTACTTGAAGCAAAGGAAAAGCAAATATTTTATCACAGACATGATTCATAATATATGCCATAAAAGATGTTTTATGACAGGTGCCTTGCATCTTGGAATGTTATAGTATTATCACAAAAAAAATGTATCTTTCTCATTTTTCAGAGCAGGGCTCATTCCCCATGCTATCACTTTTGTTCATCCTTTGCAGCACCCTGTACTTACTTTTCATTGGAAATGGATTGTTAACTTTATAAAAATATGAGAAAGAAACATGATTCAAAACTATTGTTTTTGCTGTTCTGTTGGTATGACATGCCCACATTCCCTGTTTTACTGTTTTTTTGGGCATGACACTTTGGTTTTGTTGAACAAACTGAAGAGTAAATAGTAGAATGACAATGGGGGTGTGAAGCTGGCCACACTTCATAGTGAGAGGTAGTTCCAAGATGGACGCACTTCATAATGAGAGGTAGTTCCAAGCTGACCACACTTCGTAGTGAGAGGTAGTTCCAAGATGGACACACTTCATAGTGAGAGGTAGTTCCAAGCTGGACACATTTCGTAGTGAGAGGTAGTTCCAAGATGGACACACTTCATAGTGAAAGGTAGTTCCAAGTTGGACACACTTCGTAGTGAGAGGTAGTTCCAAGATGGACACACTTCATAGTGAGAGGTAGTTCCAAGCTGGACACACTTCATAGTGAGAGGTAGTTCCAAGCTGGCCACACTTCGTAGTGAGAGGTAGTTCCAAGCTGGACACACTTCATAGTGAGAGGTAGTTCCAAGCTGGACACACTTCGTAGTGGGAGGTAGTTCCAAGCTGGACACACTTTGTAGTGAGAAGTAGTTCCAAGCTGGCCACACTTCGTAGTGAGAGGTAGTTCCAAGCTGGACACACTTCATAGTGAGAGGTAGTTCCAAGCTGGCCACACTTCGTAGTGAGAGGTAGTTCCAAGCTGGACACACTTTGTTGTGAGAGGTAGTTCCAAGCTGGACACACTTCATAGTGAGAGGTAGTTCCAAGCTGGACACACTTCATAGTGAGAGGTAGGTCCAAGCTGGACACACTTCATAGTGAGAGGTAGGTCCAAGCTGGACACACTTCATAGTGAGAGGTAGGTCCAAGCTGGACACACTTCATAGTGAGAGGTAGGTCCAAGCTGGACACACTTTGTAGTGAGAAGTAGTTCCAAGCTGGCCACACTTCGTAGTGAGAGGTAGTTCCAAGCTGGACACACTTCATAGTGAGAGGTAGTTCCAAGCTGGACACACTTCATAGTGAGAGGTAGTTCCAAGCTGGCCACACTTCATAGTGAGAGGTAGTTCCAAGCTGGACACACTTCATAGTGAGAGGTAGGTCCAAGCTGGACACACTTTGTTGTGAGAGGTAGTTCCAAGCTGGACACACTTCATAGTGAGAGGTAGTTCCAAGCTGGGCGCACTTTGTAGTGAGCGGTAGTTCCAAGCTGGACACAGTTTGTAGTGAGAGGTAGTTCCATATACATGTCTCAATTCTTAAAGTATTTTTTCTGGCAGACCATAAACCAGCTGAGAAATGTTAGCTAGTGATGTTACATGCACTTGTCCTGAATTAGGTGGCCATAGTTTCTCCTGTGCTTGTGACATCTCCCTATGATTATTTCCATTACAGACACGGACATCAGACTGCAGGAAAGGAAAATGCAAATTAATACAATTAAGGCATTGATCCCTGAATACAAGCTCCATTGTCTGCCTTTAGGAGTTTATTGATAGATGTAATAGCCTTAGCACTGTAATTGTGACACATTATTGGTGGAGTAGTTTTAACAATACAGTGCTTTTGAGTATAGTATTAACATACACAACACTCTTATTAAACCTGGTCTGAAGAAAAAAGCTTCATTTTCATATAGAAATTATACTGTCTTGCATACCTCTCAACTTCTTCGAGCAAAATCTGGACAAAGGCCAAAAGATAGGTACAATTTTTAAATATTGCTTTTACAAACATAGAAAGTTGATAAAATAACGGGTTTTATATTAATATGAATTTCTCTAAAGAGTATGAAGTCTGAAACTCAAATGTCTGTCATTATTGTCTAACTTTAATCTATACTGATTTGCTACGAATTTGCCAGAAAACCACAATTTTATGAAAAGCAGACCAAAAATATGATGCCAAAACCTTGACATTCTGCAAAAACCTGTACAGTTGAGAGGTATGCTATCTTGCATACTGCAGAAAATACCAAAATTATCTTTTTTTCAAGGTTTAATATCTGTATTTTAGTATGTCTGCTCCCCTCCCCCCCCCCACACACACACACACACTCTTTTTTTCTAAACAGCTTTACTGAATTATCACTTGCGACAAAGGCACATTTATATTTATGTAAAAGTAATCAAACTCTATTAATAAAGTAAAATTAAGCACTGTCCAAGATGCTGGGTGGGCAGATTGGTGTGACGAGGGAGATGCGTGCACACACACACACACACACACACACACACACACACACACACACACACACACACACACACACACACACACACACACACACACACACACACACACACACACACACACACACACACACACACACACACACACACACACACACACACACACACACACACACACACACACACACACACAATCTTAAGAGACTGAGCACGCAGTCTGACTTCATAGCAGAAATAGACTAAGCCTTGGCTGTAGACCTGGATGACCCTTTTTTAAATAACAGACTTAAATGGTAAGGAACTGTCTGTGGATACACTGGACTGAGTGACCAGTGATGGCGTACACATTTTATGTGTGGGGATTGGTTTAAGTCCTACTGCTCAGCGTGGTCAGGTGGGTAGTCTCAAGGTACAGAGCCACTGTAGCCTTGTATGGAGTGAATGTGCTATTACAAGTGTGTGCAGGGAAAGGTCCTGTTTACTGGGGCCCAACATTGCAGATTGAAGTAGAACACTTACACACTAAGCAAAATATTTAGAGGATTATGCCATCAAACCAAAAGGCCAAGCCAAGCACATATTTTGGGTTTCCAGTCTCCTGACAATCTGCCTTCTTTTGCTTCCAGAAAAAGTAGTGAGATATACAAAATAACAAATCCTGCTTGGAAATGGAAGACCCTTCAATTAGCTGAACAGGGTACTAGATTGACTGAAACATGATAGAGGGAGAGACAGAGTGATTTGGGATATTTTGACAACTGGGTGGTCAAGGCAAGAGAGGCCACACTCTAAGGTCAAGGATAAACACCACTGAATAGTAACCCTGGATTTTATGATTAGTATTGTAGGTGACTGACAGCATCAGCTATCCAATTTATGGTAGAACATTAATATGCATAAAGTTAATTTAGTATGTTTTGCATATGATATAGCAAATATCACAACCTTAAACTTTTAAGGCATTCTGAGGTGAATAACATGGTTACAGGTACCAGAACTCCTTGCAACTATTTCATCTTGATTTTGTTATACAAACTACATTTTGTATTTCAGTGAACACTGTTATAATAGCATAGTCTATCCATAACTGCAGGTCAGATTTCTTGCAAGGCTGTATGTTGAGGTGAATTTGTATGTATGACTTACTACATGCAGAAACGGTGTTAATGCAATAAGTAGGAAGACTGACTGATTATAATTGGAATAACTTGCAAGTCAAAGCAATCGAAATTACATGGTCAGATGTGTTATAAACATGTTGCTAGCATTAACCAGGTACTTATTTGCATCCGTTTAGATATATGGACTGTTGTGGTCATGTTTTTTTGCCTGTTTGGTCACTGGGTAGGTGGTACGTCTCATAGACCATTTTAGCCACGTCACTTGAAATGCAGGTAGTAAAAACATGCTTATACATTTAATATCAAATTATGTTGTCACACCGACTCATATATAAGTTGAAATGTGCAGAAATGAAGACCATTGATGTACAAATACAACTTAATTATGAGGAGAGGTAGCATGCACCAATATCAATGTAAGATGCAAACATGTAGTGTAAATATGTCACAAGAACGACGTTTCATATAGTGTTGGACTATAGGGATAAACACACTCCACCCTTGAATCATCTGCAGGATGAAAGGTCTTATTAAGTACAGCCTTGAAATTGCTAGTCCTTATTGCTAACAAAAAAGTTAAAAAATGAAAAGCATTGCACTGAGCCTAGTTCCCCTGCTGAGAAACCTTCCAAGGTGACATAGAGAAAAGTGCAAGATAAACTGGCAACTCTGCTTTACTTTCAATAAAAGCCTCAAGCATTACTTCATTATCATTTTTCTCATGTGGCTTTATAGGTCCATAGGCTTAGAGGTAAATACTGGGCAATTGGTCTGCAGACCATTGCAAGCCTAGCCAAAAAACATTATTCAAAATTCCCCTGTAGCCTCAAAGATGGCAAGACAAAATAGATCAGGAGAGAATGAAAGGCTGCCCATCCAATTATCGAGGTTTACCTTGAAGGTGTCAAGAGTGCTTCTCTGCTGGACATTTAGTGGACATTTTTCCACAGGTGAGGGATATGTTGGGATATGAATATATCATGCCAGTGTGTCTCATTTATCTGCTGATGAAGGTTTAGTTCCTTTAACCAAGTACTTGAGGTACCATTAACAATGCAAAGGAAACAGAGGTCACTTAAGGTTCAGTCTTTCATGACTTGAAAGCCTAGACACAGATCTCCACTGTGGAGTATGTAAGAGACTGAGTACAGAGAAAAGGCATCCAGTCTCATGATGACTAAGATTTTTGAGGCTACTGATCTTTTTAGTTATGAATATCTGAGATCTTTCAGGTTGTGTAATGGATTTAGACAAATACACACCAAAAGGTGCCACCTCCAGCAGTAGACCCGTAACGAGCGGCGTACCCCCAGGATCAGTCTTGAGGCCTTTGTTATGTGGGATATACTTCTCCGAGGTGCAGGACAAAACCAGTGGGCTATGGCTGACCAAGTTTCCAGATGACTGCAAGTTGGGCAGTGATCATCAATTCCCCAAGTGATGTGGACATCCTCCAAGAGGGTCTCACCCAAACAAATGACTGGTGCCAGAAACATGGCCTCAAGCTGAATGCCAAAAAATGCATCATTATCCCCTTTGGGGGACAGTGATGTCCCACATATTAGCACATTAATAACAACATCCTAAGTGCACAATCAGTTGTGAAGGATTTGGGCACCCAGGTTGATAGCAACTTGACTTGTGACCACAATGTTGCTTCCGTTATAGGGAAAGCTTTCCACATGGCCCACCTCATAAGTAAGGGTATCCCATCCTGGAACAAGGAGGTCATAGCACCCATTTATTCTTCCCTTATAAGGGCAATTATTGAGTAAAACACCCCCTTTGGCATGTACCTTGCAAAGCACATGCAGCAGCTGGAGAGACCTGAGAGGTTCCTCACCAGGAGAATCCAGGGCCTCAAACATCTACCCTACACAGATAGGCTAAAAATCCCATCCCTCTGCTCAGTTTCTTACAGACTCCTCAGAGATGACCTCTGTCTGGCATACAAAGCAATCTCAGATTCACCTTGCTGGGACTATTGCATATCCGCAAGTCAAGCTCCACTCAAGTAACCTACACACATGACCTCAACCTGGTCTGTGACATCAATCGGACTTGTTGGTGGGAGAGATTTGTGTCCTAGAGACTCCCCCATCTGTAGAATAGACTCCCTCTTCACGGTGAGCAGAGTACCTCATTATCCCTTTTTTAAGCGCAACATAGATAACTGGATGGGAAACAGAAAATGCACCCCTGGGATTCCATCTGTGTCCCTGCTGGACATGGGTTTTGGTTGCTGACTTGTCTAAACATGGGCTAAATCTTTTGGCTAGGCTTATAAAGACCTTAGGGCCAATAGCCTAGCAACGTCCTGTCATCCTATCATCCTGTCATCCTATTTGTGTTTAATAATGGGTCTAGTAAGATATAAATAAAAGGGAAGTAAGACTTGTTTTGCTCTAGTTGAGATGCCTTTGGAAATTAGATGTCTCAGATAAAAGGCTTTCGGAACTACTATAGAAACATGATGGTTACAGGCTGAGGAATTATCAAAAAGAGTATCCCGATCCCTTACAATATTATCTGATCAGAGGGGTGTATTTCCTATACAGTAAGTGAAAATGTTGTTTCCCAAAATGAACTATGCTGCATTGTCTATATTTAATTTGAGACTTTTATCTTTTAATCAAGCTAAAGATCGAATAACAATGCCCAGTTCACAGTCATCTACAAACTTACTTAACCATAAGGTCAGAGTGCTGGCCTGAAGGTCTGAGGATGGCTTTTAGTTTAGGTCCTTTCTAATGAATTGTGCAGTTGATTAAGGCTGGCCTCATTGCATATTGATCATACACTCAGTATCTACAAAGTGTCCTCTTTTTATGGTTTTCAGTTAGGTCCAGAATATGTGTATATGTTTATATACGGGTCCCCTTAACTTGATCGACATGCCAAAACACAGACGCTCAGAAGACCGACGAGAGAGATGATCGACAAGGTGAAATCCCAATAGCCGAAACACCGACATGGGCAACGTGTGAGCGCGAGTCGGTAAGTGTGCGATAGTGAGGGATTTAGCATTAGGGAGTGGACAGGTAAGTGTGAGATAGTGAGGGATTTAGGGTTAGGGTGCGGGAAAGGTGAGTGTGCGGTAGTGTCGGACTTAGGGTGCGGGTAAGGTAAGTGTGCGATAGTGACGGAGTTTAGGTTTAAGGGCTGGTTAAGTGAGTTAGGGTTAGGGTGTGGGTAGGGTAAGTGTGCGATAGTGACGGACTTTAGGTTTAGTGGTGGGTTAAGTGAGTTAGGGTTAGGGTGCGGGTAGGGTAAGTGTGCGATAGTGACGGACTGTAGGTTTAGTGATGGGTTAAGTGAGTTAGGGTTAGGGTGCGGGTAGGGTAAGTGTGTGGTAGTGTCGGACCTTAAGGTTAGGGTTTGGGTTTGGGTTACGGTTAGTGCATGTATAGTTGTGTGTAATGTGTAGTTTACGTTTTGTGTGTCGGTGTTTTGTGTGTCAGTGTTATGCTGTTCGGTTTTGTGAGTTATCGGTTTTGTGCGTTTTTGGTCTTTTGGTGTCGGTGTTTTGGGTGTCGGGTTTGTGGCGTGTCAGTGTTGTGATAGGGATCCATATATATATATATATATATGGATATATATATATATATATATATATATATATATATATATATATATATATATATATATATATATATATATATATATATATATATATATATGGATTCCTATTACAAGAACGAAAGTTCACTACTTCGAACTTTTAATAGGAAGCCTCACTTCTGCGAAAGTTCACTTTAACGAAAGTGAACTTTTGCGTAAGTGCACTTCACCGAAAACACCGCAACACAGTGGAGGACATAAAAACAAGCTATGTCCTCCACTATGGTGTGATAGTCACGGACCTTAGGGTTAGGGCACGGGTTACGGTAAGGGGATAGTTAGTAAAGCTATCCCCTTACCCTAACCCATGCCCTAACCCTAAGGTCTGTGACTGTCGCACCATAGTGGACGACATCGTTATGTCCTTCACTGCACTGCAGTCATCATGGACCTTAGGGTTAGGACAAAGGTCATGGTAAGGTGATAGCCCTATGGGCTATCCCCTTACTATGACCCATACCCTAACCCTAAGGTCCGTGAGTACTGCACGGAAGTTCAGTACAACACCGTTCGTTGTACTGAACTTCGTGTAAGTGCACTTTCGATTAAGTGCACTTTCGCTGCAGTGAGCATTCCATGCACTATTTCAAATTAGTGAAAATTCGATCTAGTGTATGGAACCCACATATATAGACTATGAATATTTAATAGCATTATGATCTAAGAAATTTGGCATGGGGAAAATGTCATAATATTTATGGATTGCTTACCATACAATTTTTAAAGTGTTGACTGACATGTCTGAATCTATAAACTTTCCAAGTTCACTTAGGCTCCTCCTTAGTGGAAAAATATATTTAAGCAGGCTAAGGCTGCCCTGGTAGCCTCTTTCCTTATGTAACAGGCAATGTTTCTGTGGAAATGACACACAACAGAATATTCCATTCGGTGGCTATGTTATTTGCCTCATGACAGATTCTGGGCAAATGACTTCATTTGTAAAAGAAGAGTATTTGGGATCATCTGTTAAATCTGCTAGTTTAGGGGGTAATGCTTTAGTAAGAACTGTGAAGTTATGAGTTTCCCTAATCCAAGAGTTTGTTCTCAGATCTTAATAGATTCATAATGTCATACTAGGCTACTGAACCTGAAGGATCTTTAAGTGTCTAGCCATGCATTCCCATGAAGTTGAACGCATTAGCAAGATCTAGATTTGAGGTCTGCACTGATTTGCTGATATCCATTGCTTCAATAACTTTCTCAAAGAAGTCAGCCAAGTTAAGTAGTCAGGATCTGCTCTTGACAAAGCCGAAGCTGCTTCGGGCAAGGATTTCTAGGTTGTCTAAGTCCTTCTTTATTAATCCCTTAATGATCGTTTCCATGGCCTTATAGATGAGGGTTGCCAGACTTATGGGTCTGTAATTACTTGGGTCAGTTTGCACCCCATCCTTGTGCAGGGGAACGACTGCTGCTGCCCTCCATTTGTCTGGTACATAGCCGGGAGGTTGATCTTGAGTAATCTATGCAGGGAGTTTGACAGGTTCTTATTTCCTGGTATGTTACCTTGCCTATAGAATTAGTATTTTTGGTCTTGGATGGTGCCATAAAGATTTGTTCTTGGGAGATTTAGGAGTGTTAGTGTAGATGTAGGTACTGTATGTAATCTGTGAATGTTGGGGGACAGGGGGATGAAGTTTGAGTTAAATGTGTCCACTTATAGACTGGTATGTCATCTCGCTCTGAGAACGTGGTATCATTTATTATTACGCTTTCACTGTGTTTGACACAGCAATTGGCATTCCTTATGATGTTTCTAACAGAATCATAGAAAATTGCTAGACTAATGGCCCTAGGGGCCTTTCAGGCCTAGCCAAGTTCTTACCCTTATTTTGACGATCAGCACCTATTGCCCCTGTCCAAGAGGGACACAGGTAGAACTCCACGGTGAATTTACAGCCAGCCATCCAAATGTCCAGATTGCTTTTGAAGAGGCCATTTAGGTGCTCTGTTTGACATGAAGTGTAAGTCTGTTTCAAAGGTGTGGTAACCTCTGGGATCTGTCTCTCCAGCAGGTTTTATTAATGTCAGATACCAGGTTAAGGTCATTAGATCAAGTAACCCTTGTACCATTTCAGTTTTGGATATGAAGCATTTCCAGTAATGCAAGGTCAGAGATCACTTTATATGCAAGGCAGAGATCACCTGTGAGTAGTTTGTATGAAAAAGAATAACGTGACAGTGATTTCAGACCATCCCCGTAGGACAGACGGTAAAGACCTTGAATTTTCCTTGTGAGGCACCTTTGTTGTTTCTCCAATTGCTGCAGGTGCTTAGAAAGGTACATACCAAAAGGGT
The DNA here is from genome assembly GCF_019279795.1 of Protopterus annectens. Classification (NCBI taxonomy): domain Eukaryota; kingdom Metazoa; phylum Chordata; order Ceratodontiformes; family Protopteridae; genus Protopterus; species Protopterus annectens. The sequence continues at coordinate 31,638,200 of NC_056732.1, forward strand.
CATTGTACTCAATCACTGGCCTGATGAGAGAACAGCACAGGGAAGTAAAACTTCTTTTTTTTTCTGGAAGTAATGCCCTTAGTTGTGAGATAAGCAATATAGAATATCCTTCTTACTACTGTGGAGACATAGTGATCAAAGAAAAGATTGCTGTCGACTTGTGTGCCCAGGTCTCTCACCACTGAGTGTGTACTTAGGGTGTTGCTATTCATGTGGTAGTTAGCAGGAACATCACTCTTACTGAAAGGAATGATTATACATTTTTTTGAATTGAGTTTAAGGCCATGACTTTGGCACCAATCATTGTTTGTGTAAGACCCTCTTGTAGGATGTTGACATCATTTAGAGATTATATGACCACTCACAGTTTGCAGTCATCAGCAAACTTTGTCAGCCACAGACCCTTAGTTTTTTTTGCACTTCAGAGAAATAGATTCCATAAAGTAGAAATCCCAGGACTGATCCCTGTGGAACACCACTGGTTACAGGTCTGTGGTTGGAGGTGAATTCCCCTATTTTTACTATATGATTTCTATCAGTGAGCCAGTTAGCAACCCATCTAATGATGTAAGGGTTGATGCCTAGCTGGGTGAGTTTGTCAATGATGCCTGAGTGGGGGATAATGTCAAATGCCTTGACTAAGTCCAGATAGGCTGTATGCATAGATTTCCCCTCATGCAGGGCCTTGGTGACTGTCTTGTTTAAGCCCACCAGACTTAACAGGCATGATCTCCCAGTGACAAATTCAAATTGAGAAGGGTCAAGTATTTGGAGATTACCTATATCTTTGTTGATAAGATCCATGATGATTTGCTCCATGGCCTTACAGATAAGGCTAGTCAGGCTAATAGGTCTATAGTTCCCGGGGTCAAGTGGAAGCACCACCTTTGTGCACGGGAATAACAGTGGTCTTTTTCCATTCAGCTGGGATGAAGCCAGTGCTTAGACTATGATTAAAAAGAGTACCTAATGATATTATTAATTCTTGTTGGAGCCCATGTAGTACACAGCTTGGGATGCTATCAGATCCCATAGATGCTGTGTTTTTGTCCTTAGAGAGGGCATTTATGACCTGCTCTTTAGAGATACAAGGTAGGGGACAGGTTTTATGGATGTCATGGGTTACGTGTGACTGGGACAGGTGAGTGAAGTTTTCACATAACCTGTTAGCCAACAGGTTAGCTATGTCCACAGGCTCAGTATACGTAGTATCATTAACTACCAGTTCTGAAAAAATCTGGGCCTTTCCTTTTAGGTTACAGATGTAACTATAGAATGCCTTGTGGTTGTCCTTTGTTGAGGAAGCTAATTTGGACTTGTAGTTTGCTTTGGAGGACTTCACAAGAAGTCTTATTTGCTTGTTTAAGCTGAGGAGGGAGTGCTTCCGGTTTAGGAGGGCTCGTTCCGTCTTACTCTTAGACAGCAATTTCTTCCTCTTATTGTAAAGCCTGTTAATAGCAGTTGTCCACCAGGCAGGTGTGCTCTTCCTTGAGGAGCTTGTTTTGGTCCTATCAGGGGCAGGCGAATCAATGCAGTTATACAGGTGTTTGTATAAAGCTTTGGTGTAGAGCTCAGCATAGTTGTCAGTTACATCTGAGGGAAGAGGTGCAGCGAAGCTATTTATACCATCCCGTAAGAGGTTATAATCTGCTTTGGAGAGGTTCCTTAGTTTAATTGCTGCTGGGTGGGGTTAGGTGTGATAGTTACTTCAAATGAGACTGATTTGTGGTCAGATCTCACCAGAGGAGGACCCCACAGTGGGGGTGCTACAGTGGTCCCCCATATTGGTGAGCTTCAGATGCAGGATGTTGGCACCCCTTGTGGGAGTGTCAGCCAACCGGTCAAAGAGATTGGAGTTAACGAAGTTGAGGACCTTTTGGGTAAATGAGTTTGTGCATAATTACTTTACCTAGTCAATGGATGAGTAGTTAAAGTTACCCAAAACCGTGGTGTCTGGATGAATCATGATATACTCAAGTAGATCCAAATAGGTATAGTGGGTATCCTGATTCATGGAAGGGGTCCTGTAGCTGGCAATGACTTGAATAGGTGTCCTACCAACAGTTAATTGCACCTAAAGTGTCTTCAGGGAGTCATACTGGTTAACCATTCTGGAGGTGTATTTATCTTTAATGAATATTAATGCACTGCCTCCTTTAGTTTTCACACCTTGAGTTTAAAGTGCGAATGTGTGGAAGGAGGTGTAACCCGGTATGGCTGGGGTACTCTCCACAGCCTTGAACCAGGTCTAAGTGACTGCACAAATGTCTGCATCTTCCAAGGATAGAACAGCTTCCAGTGAGTGCAGTTTCATGTTGAGACTCCTAGCATTTAGCAGCATAACCTTGAGGGTGTTTTTAGATGGAGTTGTAGTTATTTTTATGTTCGGTGTTTTTTTTTCTTCCTGTTGTAAATCTTGTTTAAATTCAGATTCCACCTTAGTTATTATTTTTAAATTAGGCTTTGTATTTAATTTGGAGTGGGGCATATGTCCGGGTCTATATTATATACTCGTAGGTACAGAATGTCGACAACCTTTTCATCGACACGTGTCTAACGTCCACTTCAGCGAATGGCCACATCATCTATTTCTTTCCAAGGGAAAGAAATCAGTAGGCCAACTATGAGCGACACAATATAACAAACACTATGAAGCCCCCTAACTAAATATACTAACTCTAAGATTACACTACAGTGGGGAAAAAGGCAGATTTAAAACAAGGGCCAACCTATTTCCTTCTCTTGGAAAGAAATCAGCGATGTGGCCATTCGCTGAAGTGAACATACAACACATATGTGTTGATGAAAAGGTTGTCGACATTCTGTACCTTCAAGTTTATAATGTAGACCCCCATATGCCCCTATGCCATGTGTTAAGCTCTGAGGCTTTGCACTGATGGAGTACTGTCTATTTACTTGAGTTAGGTCTGTATGACTATGCATATATTGATGCATTTCAGAGTAAAGTTTGTTTGGAAGTAGTGAAGTTTTCTGTGCTCTTAGTGATGATTAGCAAAATGTTTATGTTATGTGGATTCTGTTTTGTTATGTTTGATGCTTTTGGAGACTGACATTTCCTAAAAAAGTTTGGGAATGGAAAAGGTTTTGGTTAATATACAAAAGCCATGGAGGGGGAGGTGCAGGCCTTCTCCAATGAATAAGTTTGGACCATTCCTCCCGGGCTGATATAAATAGCCCCTCCTTTAAATATCATCAGAAGTTGTAGAAGTCCATAATCTTTTGTTTGTATTATAGATTTATTCTCGGTCAGAGTTGCCACCTCTTGCAATCCAGAAAACTGGACTGAAGTACTACCATTACTCCTCCCAGGCCCAACCCATCTCCACCCACATCCATGCCCACTTTCTGACATAAATACGTATGTTGTTAAGGCAGAACATCCCTTTGAGTACATTTTTCAGTACCTAATCTATGTACATTACTCATTTTTGTTGCTGTTGTAGGGTATGTCAGACTCTACCTCATCACTTTAGCGATGCTTTTTGTCAAAAAAAAAAAAAGAGAGAGTCTGCTTTTTAACAAACTGGAGTTTGTACAGTTTTTTCCGGTCTACTGGAGAATTATTCTAATTTCCAGATAGTTGGGGAAAAATACCAGATAGGTGGCAAGGCTATTTTCGATGATGGTAAAATTCTATGCAAGGCAGGCTTCATACCTGTATTCCAAGAGCTCCATCATATCTCACTTCATATAGTCCAGGGAGGTACATTAAAGATCATTTACTCCCACTTGTACTATGACTGTGTCATATCTGTACTTGTACAAGGACTCGAATGTGTGTGTGATGTTGTAAATCCTGGCTTTTTATGGGAAACCGACTGTAAACCCCGCCTGGTGAGTGTCACATCGGTGTGGGGTCCTGTATGACTATGATGTTGGATGATGTTAAGGGTTACCTTATGAGCTTTTGAGCTGAAAAACTGACGGTCTTACATGCATATTTTAAAACAGGTGCTGCCTGAGTTGAGTGTTTATGAGGTTTCTGAAGGTACTTAAATTTAGGAAGCTTTTGTAGATTATACAGTTTACTTTTATGATACTCGGCATAAGTAGGTCTTATGTGTTTTGTCTGTTTTGATTGAGACGGATATAATTTGATGTTGTCTCTTACTGTTAACCTCTTTGCTGCTGCATTCCCTCAGGATGCCAGTCTGAATCAAGCTGGCTTTAGAGATAGTTGGAAAGTGCTTGTTTGTGGCACAGATGCTGTCGTGCGTTACAGTGCGAGTGGTTTTAAAAGGGATTAAAGCAGGTTTACTTAATTTCTATGTTAGTAAAAACTCAGCAAAGTCTAGTCTGGTTTAGCAATCACAAGCCTTGAATGACTCGGCTCCTCTATATTGTCACAAGAGTGCAAACCAAAGCTTTCTTACGTACTTTTGCCTAGATACCCAGCACTGGCTCAGGGTTTCCTCTACTCCCACTATAGTTTAAAGCATAGCAATCTTTACTCATATGACAGTAAGTGCCAAAAATACGCACATAGTTATTTCAGTAACTCAGACAGAAAAGCAAAAAATATATCCTAGGGGGTTCTAGATAGCTACTTAGTCAAATCTGGTATAAAATACTCTCAGTTAGTAGCATAGTTGCCTAGTATTGAGTAGCTGTGCATGCACAAGTGCAAATAAATGATTATAGCAGAGAAATACAAAAAAAAAACCTCCACTGAGAGAACATGCCCTGAAAACAGCAAAAGTAGAGCTTTTACTACTTTTTAAATCAGATTCTAGTATTTTGATGTTTCTCGTTCTTGAAAAGATAACTTGGCAGTTATTTGTAATTCTTAGACTTTTCTTTCTTAAACATAACATATCCTTATTGATTTACCACTTATGACTTAGGAAATCATACGTTTATATAAATGAAAGCAAACCACATTTACATATTTTCAGTTACAAACATTGTACATCACATATAGTCATCTATACAGTCATTGTCAGTCTAACATCGCACAGCTCATTCAATTCCTGACTTCCCGTAAACCTCAATCCTCTTCTAAAACATTATTTTGCATGTTCCCAAAATTCCCATTTTGTCTTTGTAATTTGCTCCAAAAGATCCCACTTCCAGTTCTTTTATCTTTGTTACTATATTCCCTACTTGAGAGTTAGTTTAGACTTTGATTTCTATTTTCTATTAATAGCTTTTTTGGCAACCCCCCTAATTAGACTCAGCGAGGTCATACTATGTGTAAGCAATTCAGATCCTGTATGACAACAGAAAAAAAATTATTCTTATTTGCTCACCTAATATTTCTGACAGAGTAGACTGCATAGAGTTTTTAAAGTCTAACAAGTCATTACACTTCCACAAAAGATGTTCCCAGTTACCTCTTTCCCCATCACACCTCCCGCATTTGCCATCTACCTGAGGTAAAATTCTTTGGCGTCTACTTCTGGTATGAAAATACCTACATAAACATTTCCAAGCAAAAACTGTGAATCTTCTAGACTTTGTTGCATATTTGGGAGCTATACCTATGATCTCTATCAAGCAGGGTATATCCTGAAAATGTCAAAACTTCAAAAGGACAGCCTAGTAAAAAAAATAATTAAAGAACCATGAAAATGAAAAATCATGTAGTTTATTGTATTAATCCTAATCAGAAATGATCAACAAATACATTCCATTATAAGTTACGATAAATACACAGATGACAACAACACCAAATGAAATCAATTTAGCATCATCATTAACCTCTTTCATTCTTCCAAAACAATTCTTTATTCAGTCCTTCAGGACACAAAGAGTCATATGTCATAGTTAACAAAGATCGTTGCCATTCATCAGTCATCTAATAATAATCAAATTTGGACCATCATACTTTTCACGTACAACACTGTCAATGTAGCCTACTTCACTCCAGTGACACTTTATCTGAATGCAGTGTGTAGATAGTGCATGATATCGAAAGGCCTGCCTTAGCAGCAGCACAAGTACACACCTCTTCCAAACTCACCATGCATGGATTTTAGAAGTCTTGGCCCTGGCCATGCTGCAGATAACTGGGACTCTTCGGCAACCTGAACTGTGGAGAATCCAGTAGACAAGAGGTGAAAGTGAGTGGCAGACACTGACTCATCTGTCTCTGTGGGAGAAGAGGTAGAAGAGGAAAGAATGCTGTTGGCAGAGTCCTACCACAAGAGCTCCACCTGTAGGAAGGGCAGGTACTGAGGTTACTTGTCTTGGTATACAGGGAGGATAAGCCCAATAAGGAGTATGTATGGACTGTAGATGGAACTGTGAGTTTGCAGAAAACTTGGTTAGACTTGGTCTAGCATTGCAAACATTCATCTGCACTACTCCATCAAGTGGGTGTGCTGTTTGTGGATAAAAACAAAATCAACTAACACCTGATGGTTAACAGCCTCATTTCTCAGTTCTGTTCTTTCCTTCCTTGTGTTTCAGGAGGTCTGGGTGAATGAATGTGCCTGTAGGGGAAAGAGACCTTGATAATCTGGGTAATGGAAGGGAAAATGTTTTAAAGATTAAGGCAGATGCCCCATTACATAGACCTGAAATGACACACCTCCATAGAAAAATATATATGAAGGTGTCCAGACTTTTCAAAACATAAGTAAGATATGAAACCCATTTATTAAAATATGTGTTACTAAAGAGCAGTGAGTTCATCTCCAAGGGTTAGGATTTGTGGTTTTTAGCTAGATAAACAGAGATCTAAAAAGATCTGTTTTTACATCTATATCTAATCCATATCTTTTTATCTATCTATCTATATCTACACAGATATATACATATATATATATATATATATATATATATATATATATATATATATATATATATATATGTGTAGACATTACAAACTAAAGGATGGCAGTAACATCCTATGGACGAATTTCTTAGTAAAGTGGTAAAGTGTCTCCATGTGAAAGAAAGGATTTTAAAGTAGAAGACAAATTACAGTATGATTTCTGATAACTTTGCCATGTTTCTACTGAAAAATATATATTATGCACTGTTGTGTATCAATTGTTACATCTACTATGAAGTGTATGTACATGACATTGTAGGTTTACAGGAATCCAATGCACACTTAATTTGTGCCAGTGAAATCGATTTGACTGATACTTCTTCATTTGCTTTAATTAAAATAGGGAAACTGATTAAAAAAACTTTCAGAAGGAGGCCATTCACTAGGAAAATGATAAAATTTTAATTTCAGATCTGTAACTAGTTTCTGGGCTTAATGATCATAAACACCTTCTGTCAAGTGTATTAAAGGCTTGATCGCATAGAAACGTATTTAAACATGTTTCACAACAGTTTTAATACCTGTGTGTATCTGTCTTCCTTCTGCTGGCATCAGTGCAAATTTCTTATAAAAAAGTCAACGAATTCTGGCAGCAGTTAAGGTTTTTGTTCCACAAGACAGGGTTGTTAGACCAGGATTTTAATTTTGCATTAGCAAAAACTTTGTGTGAGTGCTATAAAATGTTGACAGAGTAGAGTTTGCCGAATGCCCTCAGGCAGAGCCGTATGACAATCGGTGTGAAGCATTTTAGTTTAAGGACACTGGCGATCAGGGCTTCAGACCTATTAATAGTCTATCACAACATCAAAGTGTCAGAACTTTGAATGTTGTAACATTAAACCCAAAACCACGAAAGCTGAACACCTCGAAGACTGAGAACAGTCTCCCTGGGAAAAAAATCGCTGTTCCAGTACAAAACGCGAAACACACGAACACTACAAACTATTTCTAATGTGGGCCCCCCATTACTAAAAGATGTATATATGAAAATTAAAAAAAAAAAAAGACAACACTGGAGGCTTATTCAGAGAAAAGCATTTGGGCTACAAAGTTGGATAGTTTGTTAAAGTTGAATGCCTGGGAGCTTTTCGACAATGTGCATTAATTAATTAATTAAATAATTAATTAATTGTTAATTTATTTATTTTATTTCATTTGTTAATGGGAATAAACAAATAACAAATCAGTAAACCCTCTGGAATAAATGGTGCTGATTAGCCAAAACGTTAATATAACTAAAAACAAAACCGCACCAAAACACGGCTATAACCATAAAAAAACAGTTTTAATAACAGTATCACAAGGTAAGCACTTTCACACAATAAATGTACTTCTTTAGACAATAAATCACAAAAATCAAGTAAAATATATACATTCATTTTGAATCAGCAATACAAACTAACCAATAAAAATACACATTCAATGAAACAACAGTCCCCATTCATTTAAAGAGTCCTCTGGCTTTCAGAGCCGGTTTGATAGAGGTTATCCCATTAATACCAGGAAACCTGTCTGCCTGCATTTTAGTAATCCATGACAGCTCTCGTTCCTCAGTAAAATTCCTAAAATCACCTCCTGGAATGTCACGATTCACCATTTCAATTACCCTAAATGCAAAAACATGTTCATGTCCACATTCAACAAATGCTTAGCCAAGGCATTATGTTCATCAGATCTATTGATACTGTACATATGCTACATATTTTACTTGATTTTTGTGATTTATTGTCTGAAGATGCACATTTATTGTGTGAAAGTGTTTACATTGTGATACTGTTATTAAAACTGTGTTTTTTATGGTTATAGCTGTCTTTTGGTGCTGTTAATGGGAATAGCCCAAAGTCCTTTTTTCAGCAGAAGCTTGGGGCAGTAAGGAAAACTCCATTTTTTTCGTATTTACAATAGAACAATTGCATACCGAATTTGACAAATAATAAAAAATGTAGTAGTTTAGTACATTAACAAATAAGGAATCTTGATGTGAAACGTTAACACAATATAAAATAAGGGTGCTTGAACCTCTCGCCTGCCTCTAGACATTCCCTGACTGCTGAGATAATTTTGCTTGTCTTCTGCCTGGTGTTTAGTGAATAGCCATTTTCCACAAGTAGTATACTGTTGCCAGTCTTTAATACGTTACCCTTTTGACACAGTTTTGTCAGGATCAACTCTTTCTGCTGATATGATTGCATCTTTACTAAAACAGGTCTTGCGTTTTTCATGATCGGGTGGTGCTGTGGAAGCGTTGTCGCCTCAGAGTAAGACGTACTGTTCGATTTTCAGCTAAAGCGTCTTCTGTGTGGAGACATGCGTGAATGGGCGTACCTTCGTTGAAGGTTGTATGTCAGGCCTGGCAAGTCGGTACGTAAAAATCTACTGCCAGTCATTAGCGGACTGGAGTTCCGCTGTGGCGACCCCTAACTGGGAAAAGCAAAAGATACAATAGCTTTGGAACGTACACTCAATGTTCCCTTTCAATTAACAAATCCTGCTGTGGAATACCAGTCCAGTAGATTATTTGTGCTTTCATAAAATTAATATAGTCTGTTCCTTCCAGTTTTTCTGGTACAGTAGACAATCTCATTTTTTTCTGCATTCTCTGTCTTTTAACAGCTCTTCTAAAGAAGTCTGTCATGCAGCCAGCTTTCCTTCATTTCAACCTCTGATTTTTGTTGTTGTATCAGTTTATCTGAATAACTAGTTAAAGCTTCTTCTAATTTTCCAGCCTTTTGTTACTTGAGTGGATATACTCCTTCAATGTTTCATTATTTAAATCACCTCTGAGCACATTTGATTTATTTTTTCTCTAAATTACTGGAAACCACGTCTTCCAGCAAAGCTACAGCTTAAACCGCTTTCTGCTAAACAGTCTCAGTATTCCTGCCAGTCAGAGTATATTTTCTTAACCTTTTCTAGTTGATTTTCTCTCAGGTTCTGCACATTTCTTCTTTGTTGCCATCCAGGCAGTGCACTTAGTAGCAAGTAACTGAATTTTACTCAAATTGGCAAGAACTACCTGGCTTTGATTTTGGGAAATTTTTGGAATGTAGTTGTTCATGAGTGGGTTTTATATCCCTATCAGTTGATCAAGTTTTCAGAGACTCAAACCTCCATCTGGTCAAGACCATATGATCAGGTTTTAGAAAACTCAAAGCTTTTGCATGGAGATCACAGTACAGCAAGGATTGGGAAATTTACCCTTTTCCTCACTGTAGTGCGATCTTGGAGTTTTTATATATAATTTGCATGGGTCTTCCCCCTGCAAAAATTTAAAAGAAAATGTAGATTTTTGTGTTTTTTTTTATATTCAAGTTTTCATAAATTTAATTACTTGATTATATAGTCTTTTCGATATTTTTTTTGAGTTTCCAAAAAGTCAATCATCTGACATAGACCCATATATATATATATATATATATATATATATATATATATATATATATATATATATCTAGGTTCATAGGTTGGTACTGGGCTATCTGCCCGAAGGCATATATTAGCCCAGCCACGTTGTGCGGTATTCACTGCCCCTTTACTAGTTCCCTAGACGCTTGTACTAGCAGCTAGTACCCTTGGCCCCTATCTAGTAGTGCTGTTGGTGTATATATATGTGTGTGTGTGTGTGTGTGTGTGTGTGTGTGTATGTGTGTGTGTGTGTGTGTGTGTGTGTGTGTGTTTTGAGTAAGCTACGGATAGTTGCTTGGTTTGCAAAGAATGCAGTATGCTGTCTTTCACTGAGTGAAAGTTATTACATGGTGTGGTTATAGTCAATTCATTTTGTGCAGTGTTATGCATTGGCCAATTTTCTTGACTAGGTTTGTAGCAAATGTAGTGATTTTGTTGTATATATTTTCTTGATTTTTAGAACTGTAGATGCATGCAGTATATTTTGGAATAGTGGTGTAGGTGCTGTATGTTTCCTCCCACATCCCAAAGACATGCTGTAGGTGGATTGGACACTCTAAATTGGCGCTAGGTGTGCGTTTGTGCATGTGTGTGTCTTCTGCGGAAGGTTGGGCATCGGGCTGGCAACTTGACACTGTAAAACTCCACTGCCAATCATGAGCGGACAGGTGATCCACTGTGGCGACCCCTAACCGGGAAAAGCCGAAAGAAGAAGAAGAAGTGTAGGTGCTGTATATAATTTGTCTTGTTTTGTGACGAATGATTTTCATTTGTAGACCATGACTAATTCTTGATTTGGGTAAGGCATGGGTAAGGTAAAGAAAGGAAAGCATAGAATTTACAAAACTATACATTGCTTTTATAATGGCACCTGAGATGAACATGGAAGTTTATTTATTTATTTAATATTTATTTACCGGGAAAGTCTGACTTGGAACAAAGCCAATTTTCACTGTAGAGGCATGGGGAGAAATGCCCTAGATGCATGTATTTGTGATGTGGGAGGAAAGCAGAACAGCCGGAGAAAATTCACATGAATGGAGGGAGGACATGCAGACTCTGCACAGAAGGCAACCCAGCCGAGAATCGAACAGGAGAACCTCTCACTGTGAGGCAACAACGTTATCACTTCACCACTGTGCCATCCATTCATGCTTGTGGTAAGTTAATGGGTATGCGAAGTAAGGAAGGATATATGAATCCTTAACAGGCCTTACATTTAGAAAGAACATATACAAAGACAAAATTTGCTATCACAGAAGAGACAGAAGTAATTTGGGGAAATAATATCAGACTGGGATAGATCATTTGGTGGGAAATTTAATAATGTACTCATAATTAGCATTGATTTAGAGGAGAAATGTTTATGGTTCAAGTAAAAATACTGCATATCAGCCATTGTGGACAGAATGTGAAGTTGCACTGATTCTTGCAGCCCTTGTTTTGAACAAATTTGTTTCTGTAAATATTTAACTTCTTTTACCATAAAAATTGTGTTGCTGTACCACTCTGGGCCTTCAGGTAAGTATCAAAGTTCCTCATCACTTACTGAGATTTACTCTGACTGAGGCCAACTCTTGCATACAAACACACAAATATGCAAATGAAAACATTCACCTCTAATGAAATGCAAAACAGAGCACTTGTAATTACTGTGTGCACATCATTAAAATTTCCATAAAACATACGTAAGGAATACACTTATATTTGTCATCAAAATACAAACATACTGCCATCATTCATTTTTGTTCTCCATTGTTATGTTGTCTCTTCATCCCGAAAAAGTCACAAAGCTTACCAACCAGTGGCACACGTTTACCAAGTCAGTAATTGGAAGGGTTAATATCATTAGATTGACGTAATTTGCACTGGGAGTCAGTATAATGAAACGGAAGGATCAAAATTGCACTTTTAAATATAAAATGCAATTTCTTCAAAGCTACAAGCAAGGATAATAAAATATTGCTTTTTTATGGAGAAACAGGCTCCCCTGTACCATCCTAGCAACATTCTCATGCCAAATATGCTACTCCATAATCACATGACAGTAGAGAAAGGGCAAAAGATACCCACGCTAAAATCTTGCCTCATTCTGACATACACAATCCAGTCAAAAAAGTAATCAGACAGGCCTTCTGCAGCACAGTGTAATGGCATGCTAACTAGCAGTGATGTTTAGCGGTCTGTTAAATCCACTCACATTTTGACGTACAGGATATTAAAACTCCAGTGTTCATGGAATTTGCTAGTCAGTTTAATGATCATGAATTACTGTCCTTTGACAAATGTCAGTACAAAAGGGTGATCTGTAACCAGAACATCAGCATTATTCAGTACGACTTAATATTAGAATATGTGAAATAATGATCAGACAAATCATTCTATAATCTATAATCTATAATCTATAATCCTGTGGTAAATTCAGTATTACCTAAAGAAAGTAGAAAGATGGCCGGATTAAAGTCCAACTCACTACAGGTACCAAAAGAAAAAATACAACTACCATTTAAAGCAGATCCTCACTATTTTATAACCTCCAAACCTGTGTGTATGAAGGCTGCTAAAGAAAGCTAATATCCAAAATACTAAACATTTCTCTAGAGGTACAAGTGAATACTGTTTAATAATTAATTTAATACCTCTGTTCTTACAAAACTTTCAAGCGGACTTCATCAAAATAAAGTGCATTAAAAAGAGAATCAGTTTAAATAACATAACAAATCATGTGATCAGACAAACGGAAACCAGTAAAATGCACAAAAGCAGTCCAGACAAGCACCGTAAAGCCCAAAAAAATGATAAAGTCCTTATTGTGAAGGCTGTTTGCAATACAAGCTGTAACACTGAAATTGAAATCCACTTGCACGTATAAAGCCACACTGAAGTCGGAAAAAACTTGAACCTTAACGCACTTTATTATTAAAACAAGCGTTTTCGCTGTGGTTAAAACTACAGCTTCATCAGAGGCAAAAGTAAAATGCAGTGTCAGAGTCAGGTTTTTATACAACACACCCTCGCCTTAATTAGTAATGCAATCACAATGAAGGTGTGTTAGCAGCATTTCTTGCAAAAGTAAATTCAGGGAATGAAAGCTCTGTTTAGGAGCATTCTCAAAAGTATGTAGTTTCATACTTTTAAAACAGTTGGAAACCATAAAACATTGATGCATCAGCAGTTTGTTACGTTCATACACCAAGCAAATCTGCATTAAAAGCATGAAAGTGTGTAAGAAATATATACACAATAAAAGCAGTCTAAAAACAATGCATGACAGGTCTGCATATAAAAATGTTTATAGAAAAGTGTTTGTAAAAAAGTATCTAGTGAAATCACTACCTGCAACTGCAGTTGGAAGCCTTGCTAAGTATAAATCTTAACAGTGGTGGAAAGTATATGTTACTACAAATTACTATTAAAGTAAAATAAAATGAAGTGAAAAGTGAAGTAAGACAAAGGTAAAGGAGTTATCTTTTATAGCTCCTCATTTTCAGGACACAAGCTATATTGCAATGTTCATTCAAACCTGGGTACGAAAATGAGTCTAGTGATATTTGCCATTAAAGCTCCTTATTCTCCAAAAAGAGAGGTACTGGACCCCCTCTTTCTGTTTTCTTGACCTGGTCAATTGCAATAAAATGAAAGCTATGTCCTTGATGTTTCATTACGTGTTTAGCTAAATCATTTTCTTTTTTCAGTTTCCTTATGGCATAATCATGTTGGTACAGCCTGTCCCGTAGTCTCCGGTCAGACTTGCCTATGTAAAATGCTTCACAGCAGTTACACTTAGCTAAATAGACTATGGATCTAGAATCACAGTTAAGCTTATGTGTAATGTGGTACTTTTTGTTGCGTATTACAAAGGAATTGGAAGCCTTCACAAGGTGGCAATAGTTACATGCCCCACACTGAAAACAGCCTTTTGTTCTAGTCATTAGCTCCGTCTGTTTACTTCTTTCTAGCAAAGTTTTCAAATTATTGCCTCTCCTATATGCTATCAGAGGTTTTGTGCCTAACTTGTCCATGAGTTCCTCATTATTTGTTATGTAATACCAATTTTATAAAGTATTATTTGAATATTCCTCGAGTCAATACTGTAATTTGTGATGAAACTATTTACAAACGAGGTCCCTGTTATCTCAGTGTTGGAGGTTGCCCTAAGAAGGGTATGTTCTCCCCAACCCTCGGATTAGCCTCTAAGTCTTCCTCTTGTCCACTGAAAATTTTGTGTGGAAGTAAGGGTAGAAATTGACCTTCCCTTCTTTTATTATTGACCTCATCCAGTATTTCTTCAAATAAAGTATTTGGGTATCCTCTGTTGGTGAACATTACTTGCAAGATTTTACATTCTTCTTGGAATAGTATCTCATTACTGCACATCCTGGCTGCTCAAATTAGCTGTCCCTTTATGATAGCTTTCTTTTGCTTGAATGGGTGGCAGCTGTTGTAATGTAAAAAGGAGTTGCAGTAAGTTGGTTTTCTGTATATCTTTGAAGAATATTCACATTTGTTAACTTCTTTATACAAGTGAACATCAAGGTAGTCAATGCTTAGCTCTGAGAATTTAGATGTGAATTTTAAAAAGTCAGTTGTGTTATTAATAGAAGAAACAAATTAATTTGCTAGTGTCTCATCGTCATCAAAAAGGATGAAAATATCATCCAGGTATCTTGTGTAGAACTTGATGCGGTTCATTGTGTTAACGTCCTTAAGAATGTTGTCAACCTCCCAGTAGGCCATAAATAGGTTAGCTACTGTAGCACCACATGGGGACCCCATAGCTACACCTTGTTTCTGGAGATAATATTTCCCATTAAAGATGAAGAAGTTGGATGTAAGTATGATGTCTAAAAGTTGGGATACTAAATCAATTTCATTTTTGGGTGCCCCCAAATGATCTAACATCAGTGAAATCCATTCAATAGCCTCCAAGTGAGGTATAGACGTGTATAGATCTATAACGTCAATAGTGAGGAAGTTCAGTGAGTCGCTGTAATCAATTTCACTTATCTTTTTTAAAAATGTCCACGAGTCCTTGCAAATGTGTGATATTTTCTTAATATATTTGCTCAGGATAATTTCTACAAGTTGGGCACTGGGGTATGTAAAAGAGACTCGGCTATCAATCAATGCCCGGATTGGTGGATTAACCAAGTTTTTATGAATTTTTGGTATACCAAAAATTACTGGTGTCCTAGGCATTGTGATGTCAATGTAATTGTAGGTGTCAATATCAATGCACCCACTAATAAATAGGTCCCTTAAAACCCCTAGTCCTAGAAATTGACATGTTCATCTCATTCAGTGACGATGAACTATAAGCTGGACTATCGAGCACAGTTTCCATTTTACTAATATATAGGAAGTTGTCAAAGATTACAAGCCCACCTCCTTTGTCAGGTTTTACTACCCTGACCGGTGCTTTACATAAGTTTTCCAAGCCTTGTAGTTGTTCTTCTGTGATGTTATAGTCTAACCGGTCGTTTTTAGTATGTGAAAAAGTGGCCATTTGTCTGAGGTCCAATTCACAAGTTTTTTCAAAAAGTGTTAAAATGTTGTGTAGTGGGGGGTTGTAAGTACTAGCTAATTTCAAATTAGTATTCATGTTAGTAACATCATTGTTAAACATTACATGCAAGTTCAGTTTCCTGACAAAGCATTTCAAGTCAATCAGCGTCTTAACAAGGTTACATTTAGTTGTAGGAACAAAAGTGTTCCCGAATGCTAGTAGTTCTATCAGGGATGGAGGCACGTGAAAGCTAGAAAAATTATAGATTTTAAAGTCGCCTTTTCATTCGTTAAGATACTTAAGTCACCTAACATGTTGTTGTTGGTGATAGGCGTTGAATTGGGAGTAGAGTCATCTGTTACTATCGTCTGGACCAGTTCTTGTTGTAGTAAGGCTGTTTGGGTTCCCTAAAAATGCCTTCCCTGATTTTCATACCTTTGTTGGTTGTGTTGTTGTCCACTTCTGATGTTGTGCACTTTCACATAGTTGCCACGTGGAGGTGCAGCTGAGTTAAAGTTCGTTCCTGTTTCATCCCAGTCATCACCTCCACTTAGGTTTGGCTCATTGTTTTCATTCCCAGTTTCTGTAATAGTACTGTCAACTTGAGTATTAGTTGAAGCCATTAGTTTAGGATAAGCTGTTCCATTAGAATAGCTCACCCTATCCCTTGCCAGTTTTTTATTTTTGTTCACTTTTAACTTATCCACTAAACTGTCAATACTGGAAAAGATACGAGTAATCGTATTTATATCTATCAAAGTGCAAGTTTTGTTTTAAGGAACTGTCCAGTTGGTTGACTTCTTCAATTAATCTCGTAATATGTGTGCTGTAATGTTTAGAGATCAATTCCATAAGCTCAATTCCTTGTTTGTCAAACAATGTCCTTAAGTCAGCACAAAAACCATTATTTTTAAAAATTCCAGTAGGGTTAAAAGAGGACCGCAAGCCTTTTGGAATGATTTTCTCTGAGATACATTGTTGAAAATAAACTGTCTCTAATTGAAGTTTTTTCAGCTTCAATAGTTTATTATCAAAGTCTTTTAGACTGTCTGTTATTGTGTTCTCACTCACCGTAGAGTTAGATAGCCCCATAGCCGGTTGTTCCAGAGGTGTACCAAACCTCAAGTTGTCTGTGTTTTGAATCCAAATCCCAAAGTTCGGAACACCAATAAGCCCTGATGGCATTGGTAAAGAAACTCCGTTCCTTGATGTTGAAGGACTACCAGTTAGGATGTCCCTTAAGGAATGAACACCATTCGGTGGTTCAATAATGTCCTCATTTTATTTCATTTCATTTCATTTTATTTTACTTTAATAGTAATTTGTAGTAACATATACTTTCCACCACTGTTAAGATTTATACTTAGCAAGGCTTCCAACTGCAGTTGCAGGTAGTGATTTCACTAGATACTTTTTTACAAACACTTTTCTATAAACATTTTTTATATGCAGAACTGTTATGCATTGTTTTTAGACTGCTTTTATTGTGTATATATTTCTTACACACTTTCATGCTTTTAATGCACATTTGCTTGGTGTATGAATGTAACAAACTGCTGATGCATCAATGTTTTATGGTTTCCAACTGTTTTAAAAGTATGAAACTACACACTTTTGAGAATGCTCCTAGACAGAGCTTTCATCCCCTGAATTTACTTTTGCAAGAAATGCTGCTAACACACCTTCATTGTGATTGCATTACTAATTAAGGCGTGGGTGTGTTGTATAAAAACCTGACTCTGACACTGCATTTTACTTTTGCCTCTGATGAAGCTGTAGTTTTAACCACAGCGAAAACGCTTGTTTTAACAATAAAGTGCGTTAAGGTTTAAGTTTTTTCCGACTTCAGTGTGGCTTTATACGTGCAAGTGGATTTCAATTTCAGTGTTACAGCTTGTATTGCAAACAGCTTTCACAATAAGGACTTTAACATTTTTTTGGGCTTTACGGTGCTTGTCCGGACTGCTTTTGTGCATTTTACTGGTTTCCGTTTGTCTGCTTTAACAGTATGTCTTCTGACAGCCCTGACAGCCCAACTAGTCCACGATTATTCGCATCCAACAACGTAACTGTGGATGAAAGTAATGATCTTACCAGTTTAATCCGTTCATTAAACAAAAGAATGGATTCTTTTGTCAGCAAACTTGACGCTTTGGACCAGTGCGTCAATTTTACCACACAACAAGTCGCCGGATCACACCATCTACACCCAGCCTTACCTGCTAGAGGATTACAAAGAGGAGTGACGGGAACTCCTTCTGACACTAATTCTTTGCTGAACCTGGATTCCATACCTCCAGGTCAACCTGTCCGTAACGAGGACATTATTGAACCACCGAATGGTGTTCATTCCTTAAGGGACATCCTAACTGGTAGTCCTTCAACATCAAGGAACGGAGTTTCTTTACCAATGCCACCAGGGCTTATTGGTGTTCCGAACTTTGGGATTTGGATTCAAAACACAGACAACTTGAGGTTTGGTACACCTCTGGAACAACCGGCTATGGGGCTATCTAACTCTACGGTGAGTGAGAACACAATAACAGACAGTCTAAAAGACTTTGATAATAAACTATTGAAGCTGAAAAAACTTCAATTAGAGACAGTTTATTTTCAACAATGTATCTCAGAGAAAATCATTCCAAAAGGCTTGCAGTCCTCTTTTAACCCTACTGGAATTTTTAAAAATAATGGTTTTTGTGCTGACTTAAGGACATTGTTTGACAAACAAGGAATTGAGCTTATGGAATTGATCTCTAAACATTACAGCACACATATTACGAGATTAATTGAAGAAGTCAACCAACTGGACAGTTCCTTAAAACAAAGCTTGTACTTTGATAGATATAAATACGATTACTCTCGTATCTTTTCCAGTATTGACAGTTTAGTGGATAAGTTAAAAGTGAACAAAAATAAAAAACTGGCAAGGGATAGGGTGAGCTATTCTAATGGAACAGCTTATCCTAAACTAATGGCTTCAACTAATACTCAAGTTGACAGTACTATTACAGAAACTGGGAATGAAAACAATGAGCCAAACCTAAGTGGAGGTGATGACTGGGATGAAACAGGAACGAACTTTAACTCAGCTGCACCTCCACGTGGCAACTATGTGAAAGTCCACAACACCAGAAGTGGACAACAACACAACCAACAAAGGTATGAAAATCAGGGAAGGCATTTTTTAGGGAACCCGAAACAGCGCCCTTACTACAACAAGAACTGGTCCAGACGATAGTAACAGATGACTCTACTCCCAATTCAACGCCTATCACCAACAACAACATGTTAGGTGACTTAAGTATCTTAACGAATGAAAAAGGCGACTTTAAAATCTATAATTTTTCTAGCTTTCACGTGCCTCCATCCCTGATAGAACTACTAGCATTCGGGAACACTTTTGTTCCTACAACTAAATGTAACCTTGTTAAGACGTTGATTGACTTGAAATGCTTTGTCAGGAAACTGAACTTGCATGTAATGTTTAACAATGATGTTACTAACATGAATACTAATTTGAAATTAGCTAGTACTTACAACCCCCCACTACACAACATTTTAACACTTTTGGAAAAACTTGTGAATTGGACCTCAGACAAATGGCCACTTTTTCACATACTAAAAACGACCGGTTAGACTATAACATCACAGAAGAACAACTACAAGGCTTGGAAAACTTATGTAAAGCACCGGTCAGGGTAGTAAAACCTGACAAAGGAGGTGGGCTTGTAATCTTTGACAACTTCCTATATATTAGTAAAATGGAAACTGTGCTCGATAGTCCAGCTTATAGTTCATCGTCACTGAATGAGATGAACATGTCAATTTCTAGGACTAGGGTTTTTAAGGGACCTATTTATTAGTGGGTGCATTGATATTGACACCTACAATTACATTGACATCACAATGCCTAGGACACCAGTAATTTTGGTATACCAAAATTCATAAAACTTGGTTAATCCACCAATCCGGGCATTGATTGATAGCCGAGTCTCTTTTACATACCCCAGTGCCCAACTTGTAGAAATTATCCTGAGCAAATATATTAAGAAAATATCACACATTTGCAAGGGCTCGTGGACATTTTTAAAAAAGATAAGTGAAATTGATTACAGCGACTCACTGAACTTCCTCACTATCGACGTCATAGATCTATACATGTCTATACCTCACTTGGAGGCTATTGAATGGATTTCACTGATGTTAGATCGTTTGGGGGCACCCAAAAATGAAATTGATTTAGTATCCCAACTTTTAGACATCATACTTACATCCAACTTCTTCATCTTTAATGGGAAATATTATCTCCAGAAACAAGGTGTAGCTATGGAGTCCCCATGTGGTGCTACAGTAGCTAACCTATTTATGGCCTACTGGGAGGTTGACAACATTCTTAAGGACGTTAACACAATAAACTGCATCAAGTTCTACACAAGATACCTGGATGATATTTTCATCCTTTTTGATGGCGATGAGACACTAGCAAATTAATTTGTTTCTTCTATTAATAACACAACTGACTTTTTAAAATTCACATCTAAATTCTCAGAGCTAAGCATTGACTACCTTGATGTTCACTTGTATAAAGAAGTTAACAAATGTGAATATTCTTCAAAGATATACAGAAAACCAACTTACTGCAACTCCTTTTTACATTACAACAGCTGCCACCCATTCAAGCAAAAGAAGGCTATCATAAAGGGACAGCTAATTAGAGCAGCCAGGATGTGCAGTAATGAGATACTATTCCAAGAAGAATGTAAAATCTTGCAAGTAATGTTCACCAACAGAGGATACCCAAATACTTTATTTGAAGAAATACTGGATGAGGTCAATAATAAAAGAAGGGAAGGTCAATTTCTACCC
This sequence comes from Protopterus annectens, assembly GCF_019279795.1. NCBI lineage: Eukaryota > Metazoa > Chordata > Ceratodontiformes > Protopteridae > Protopterus > Protopterus annectens. The sequence goes on from NC_056732.1 coordinate 31,658,779, forward strand.
TTACTTCCACACAAAATTTTCAGTGGACAAGAGGAAGACTTAGAGGCTAATCCGAGGGTTGGGGAGAACATACCCCTTCTTAGGGCAACCTCCAACACTGAGATAACAGGGACCTCATTTGTAAATAGTTTCATCACAAATTACAGTATTGACTCGAGGAATATTCAAATAATACTTTATAAAAATTGGTATTACATAACAAATAATGAGGAACTCATGGACAAGTTAGGCACAAAACCTCTGATAGCATATAGGAGAGGCAATAATTTGAAAACTTTGCTAGAAAGAAGTAAACAGACGGAGCTAATGACTAGAACAAAAGGCTGTTTTCAGTGCGGGGCATGTAACTATTGCCACCTTGTGAAGGCTTCCAATTCCTTTGTAATACGCAACAAAAAGTACCACATTACACATAAGCTTAACTGTGATTCTAGATCCATAGTCTATTTAGCTAAGTGTAACTGCTGTGAAGCATTTTACATAGGCAAGTCTGACCGGAGACTACGGGACAGGCTGTACCAACATGATTATGCCATAAGGAAACTGAAAAACGAAAACGCTTTAGCTAAACACGTAATGAAACATCAAGGACATAGCTTTCATTTTATTGCAATTGACCAGGTCAAGAAAACAGAAAGAGGGGTCCAGTACCTCTCTTTTTGGAGAATAAGGAGCTAGAATGGCAAATATTACTAGACTCATTTTCGTACCCAGGTTTGAATGAACATTGCAATATAGCTTGTGTCCTGAAAATGAGGAGCTATAAAAGATAACTCCTTTACCTTTGTCTTACTTCACTTTTCACTTCATTTTATTTTACTTTAATAGTAATTTGTAGTAACATATACTTTCCACCACTGTTAAGATTTATACTTAGCAAGGCTTCCAACTGCAGTTGCAGGTAGTGATTTCACTAGATACTTTTTTTACAAACACTTTTCTATAAACATTTTTTATATGCAGAACTGTTATGCATTGTTTTTAGACTGCTTTTATTGTGTATATATTTCTTACACACTTTCATGCTTTTAATGCACATTTGCTTGGTGTATGAATGTAACAAACTGCTGATGCATCAATGTTTTATGGTTTCCAACTGTTTTAAAAGTATGAAACTACACACTTTTGAGAATGCTCCTAAACAGAGCTTTCATTCCCTGAATTTACTTTTGCAAGAAATGCTGCTAACACTCCTTCATTGTGATTGCATTACTAATTAAGGCAAGGGTGTGTTGTATAAAAACCTGACTCTGACACTGCATTTTACTTTTGCCTCTGATGAAGCTATAGTTTTAGCCACAGCGAAAATGCTTGTTTTAATAATAAAGTGCGTTAAGGTTCAAGTTTTTTCCGACTTCAGTGTGGCTTTATACGTGCAAGTGGATTTCAACTTCAGTGTTACAGCTTGTATTGCAAACAGCCTTCACAATAAGGACTTTAAAATTTTTTTGGGCTTTACGGTGCTTGTCCGGACTGCTTTTGTGCAAATCATGTGATCAAATCACGTGATGGCAATTTAACCATGGCAGTACTACCAACTGGGTCATAATAGCACAGACAGAAGGAAAATGTTATGACACATTATAGTAGAATTACATTTGAATTACAAGCCCCCCATGAAGTAAATTGTTAAAAACAATGTGAAAACATACAAATTATGCAGTCAACCCCAGAGGATTATTAGACAAGCAAAAAACAGGCTGAAGGTGAATCCAGACCACCACACTGAACAGTTAAGTAATATGAACAGTAATTTATTGAAAGTTAACATTAAGCGCTTTTCATCTTGGTAAATGCCGAGACTTCCTCAGACAAAATTTAAAAACACACCCCTCCCTTAAATACAGATGTGAAGTTGTTCAGTCTCATCGTTCATTCTTCACTGATGGGTTTGGAGTCTGTCCTCAGATTCGATGCGGCCGACTAGCAAGCTCAAAGTTCTCCAGTAGCTCGAGACCCAACCCCTTATCCCACAATGCACTGCTGGAATTACCTCCGATCTAGTTTGCCGCAGCTCGGATCTCTTGGTTTCCAGCATTGCTCGAGACTCTTGTGGGAGTTTTCAACTTTTAGCAAGTTTTATATTTCAGTTTTATATCTTTCTACTATTATATTTACATAGTATTACATAGTTTAGCAGATTTTTCTGTTTTTCCCCTTTTCCCAGTAAATGTCTAGTGCTTGTCTTCGGCCTGTTAGCCTTGGGCCTTTTCTCACCTGCCTTATTGTACAGCTTGTTAAATTAAAGTTGCCCTTTTTGGACTTTTTGATATTTGGATTACTCTTGTTACTAGTTGCCTTTTTGGGCTTTTGTGCTGTTTTTTTGCATTGCTGTTTGTAGTGAATTAGATTACTCATTTCTGAGTTAAACTGTTTTTATGTAGTTAAATAGTGTTGTTTATTGACCTTGTGATTTTTTTTCAGGAAGTGAGTTGCTATGTCTGAAGAAAGGGAAAAGCATCCTAAGTCTGGGTTCAAGAAGTGCCCAGACTGTGGAAAAAAGATGTCCGTTATGGATGCCCATGTGCAGTGTGTGTACTGTTTGGGTGAGGTGCACCTGCAGGAGTCATGTAGGATCTGCTACTCTTTTTCCACTCGAGTGCTTGCAGAAAGGAAGAGGAAGTTAGTTGACAGGGTTATTATTAAACACTCTTTCACAGAGGCATTGTCTGACCAGGATGGGGCCAGCAAATCATCCAAATATTCCTCAGAATCCAGGACAAAGAAAGGAAAAAAGTTGGAAAGTTTTGTTACTTTGATTCCACTGGCTTCAGACCTGACAGTCTGTTTTTTTCAGACCCAGGACACTGCTTTGAAACCAGTTGCCGAAAAATCTCCCTCTCTACGTCTCCAATCGGCTCCATCTATTCACTCCTCCAGGTCTTCGGTCAGCCTGTCCGATCTGGATATGGAACGGCTGGTTCAGAAGCTCTTAAAGGCACCAGCCCTAGCTAAACTGCTGTGGGCTCAGACCCAACTGTCAGAGCCAAAGACCATTACTCCTGAATTGTCTGCTCCTCCTCCAAGCCATAATGGACTTTCGGAGTCAGAGGAGGCCAACCTGATGATTGTGGATCCCTTGGAGCCAACACCTGTTCCAGTGTCATCAGCTCCATCTGCTTGGACATCCTCTGTGCCAACTGGGGACTCTAGGAGCCAACACTCTCCAGTCGGGTCTGGAGAGGATAGTCGCATGGACTTATTGGTGCCAACTCTTCCTCTCAGGGCTTTGGATCGGATGAGCTCAGCTCCTACCTCGGGCTCGGAGCCCACGGCTTCGGTGTGGGAGGGGATCGCGGCCCCTCATGATCTGTCGACTCCTTCTCATCGGAGCCGTGGTACATTCGAAGCCATGAGGCGAGTGTTGTCTCCTAAGACTTCCTCATCTCCAGGTCTGGCCTCTTCCTCCCATAAAGTGCCTGTGTCAGTTTCTGTTTCCTCCAGTCATCCCAAGTGTAGAGACCCAAATCCTCAGGTAGCCACAGGGCACTCCCTGGTCTTCTGAGACCTCTCCAGAGGCTCCCCCTGAAGAGATTATGCAAGAGGAGGCATTTGGACTCCCCACAGGAATCTCCAACATCAGACACTGACTTGGATGAATCAAAAGGGTCCCCTAGATCCCCCTCTGAGGACATCTCCTTTGTGGAGATTCTTGAAATTCTTAGGCAGAGGGGTGACTGGCAGTCCAAGAGCCCTAGTGGGGATGAGTCGGTTCTCCTGAAGGCGTTCGGGTCTCAACCTTCCACCTCTTGGGTGTCTCTGCCCTACGATGAGCTTATGGATCCGGTCTCTCGTAGGGCATGGGAGTCACCAGAATTTATGGAACCTATCCCTAGGAGGCCTAATAATTATATTTCTACCCCTATAGATAAGTCATTTTTGACCAAGGGAGCCCCTGTTGATGCCATAGTGGTGGCGGCAGCCACCAAAAAGGAAATGTCTGAGACTTCCCCGTCTATCCATCCTCCTAACAGAGAATCCGGGATCATGGATAAATATGGGAAATGCATGTTTAATTCAGCGACTTTCTCAGTCAGATCACTGAACTACTTGACCCATTTTACCAGACTGCAGAGAGATCTCCTTAAGGAGTTGGGAGATATTCTTCAGGATGCTGTAGCTACGAGTGTATCTGACAAAGTTGCTACCCAGCTTGCTACCCTTAATTCAATAGTTAACTTGTCCATGCGTCTCATATCTTACACAGCTGATGGTTCGAGTAGAGTTGCAGGAACAGGAATTACTCTTCATAGGCATGCCTGGATGAGATTCTGTTCCTTTGCGGAACCCTTCAAGTCTTCCTTTACGAATACCCCGTTTGACGGCTTATCCTTGTTTGGGCCAAAGGTGAAGGAGACTTTGACCAGGTGTGAACAAGAAGGAAAGACTCTGTCTGCTGTCAGAGTCTGTTTTTCCACCCCCACCCCCACTCGACCCTATCCTAAAGGTCAGAGGGGAGGAAAGATGTGGCTCCGGAAAGCCCAAGGAGCCTTTCAAGACAAACATGGAGAGCCCCCCTCCAGAGGCAGAGGAGGGGGTTACAATGGAAGACGCCGCCCTTGCAGCAGAGAGGGTCCACAACACCAGGGTGCCAGAGATCACTTCTCTGGTCAGTCCTACCAGTGCTCTTGAAGGGAGGCCCAGCTGTACTACTCTGGAGACAGTTGGGGGGTCACTTGTCATTGTACCCAGAAACCTGGCTAGATATAACAAATGACAATTGGGTACAAAGTATCATTTCCAGAGGGTATTTCATACCGTTCTCCACCCAGCCCCATCCCATCAAAAAAATCCCGGACGTTCCACCCAGTCACAGGGAACAAGCAACAATAGAGGTACGCCGGTTGCTTGAAAAAAGAGTCATCCAGCCAGTCCCGGCAGATAAAACAGGATTCAGAACTTGCTCAAGATTCTTTTTGGTTCCAAAGAAAACAGGGGACTGGAGACCCATTTTGGATCTCAGCAGACTCAACCAATCTGTGAGGAAAGAGAAGTTCTGAATGGTCACACTACAGTCCATACTTCCCTTTTTAGGGAAAGACAATTGGATGTGCTTGATCAATCTCAAGGATGCATACCACCACATAAAGATGGCCAGACCATACAGGGATCACCTGCGTTTCCAGCTGGGAGCCAATCATTATCAATTCCGAGCTCTGCCCTTTGGTCTCACTACAGCCCCCAGAGTGTTCACCAAGTGCATGGCAGTAGTCACAGCTCACCTGAGGCATCTAGGATTCCAGGTGTTTCCGTTCTTGGACGATTGGCTCCTTACCTCCACCACAAGGCATCAATTTTTTCAAGTGAGAGAGGCTACTCTGACACTCTGCAATCAGCTAGGCATTACAGTCAACTTTGAAAAGTCTGCCTTGTTGCCATCACAGCATATCGTTTTTATAGGGACAGAATTAGACACGTCAACCACCACTCTTCATCTTCCACCAGAAAGGATTTGTATTCTTTGCCAACACATCACGTCGTTGGTGTCAAAGAACAGAGCACCAACTGCAGAGGTATTAAAAGTACTAGGATTGATGGCAGCAGCAATACTGGCAATCCCGTTAGCAAGGATGCATAGGAGGATTCTTCAATGGCTCCTATTTATGCAGTGGTCTTACCAAGAACTTCCAGTGAATCACACAATCCTGATAACAAATTCATGCAAGAAGGATCTTCAGTGGTGGTTGACGTCTCTTCATGTCACAATAGGACGTCCCTTCATGCTACCCCCGCTAGTTGCCACTGTGACCACGGACGCTTCCCTGACAGGGTGGAGGGAGGGCATTTTCAGAGAAAGACTGCCCAGGGCACATGGACAAATCAAGAATCACATCTGCATATCAATGTCCTGGAGATGAGAGCAGTACTTCTAGCATTGCAATACTTTCAGGACTCTCTTCCTTTAGGGACAATTGCAATGCAGACAGACAGCATGTCAGTGGTCTGGTACCTGAACAAACAAGGCGGGACCAAGTCTTGCCCCCTTTGCCGAGAAGCCCTCAGAGTATGGCAGTGGGTAGTGTCATCCCAGCACTTTCTATTAGCAATGCACATCCCGGGCAAATCCAACGTCATAGCTGACAGACTGAGCAGGGCAATTTTATTGCCCCACGAATGGTCCCTCAAACAAGAGATTGCGGACAGGATTTTCTGCAAATGGGGCCAGCCTTCCTGCGACCTGTTTGCCAGTCATATCAACAAGAGATGCAGAAGCTATTTTGCCCTGATTCCCTTGCCAGGTCATTCCCCGAGGGATGCTCTTGTCCATGATTGGCCCCCCGCTCTCCTCTATGCTTTTCCCCAAATTCCTCTGATACCCAGATTTTTACAGAAAGCAAAGTCACTGGGACGGACAATCATCCTTATAGCTCCTCATTGGCCTTGGCAGATTTGGTTTCCATTTCTTTACCATCACATTCTGGAAGATCCATGGATCCTGGACCCAGTTCCGGACTTATTGACACATCCATCAGGGGATCTCCATCCTTCACTGTAGACACTGAAGTAAACTGCCTGGCTGCTCCAATTCCCACATAGCCAGGCTTTATAATCTTTCCCATGACACTAGTCAAATTTTGTTGGCTTCCCATAAGCCTTCCACTAGAAAGTTGTTCATAGGTTCATAGGTTCATACTAGGCTATCTGCCCTAGGGCATTTATAAGCCTAGCCAGAGTGTGTTTGGCTTTCGCCACCCATTTTAAATTAATTTTGCTATGCCCTTTTTCGAGGTTAATATACTGTGCCTCTGTCTAACAGTGACACAGAAGTGATACCCGGGGTAAACCTACAATCTCCCATCCACTCATCAAGATTCCTCTTGAAGAGAGTCAATGAGGGACTCTGCCTAGCCTGGGCTGGGATTTTATTCCAGAATGAAGGGAGCCTCTGGGTTATGAATCTGTCCCTCCAGCATGTCCTATTTATTTCAGTGCTGAGGTTCAAGTCTCTTGAGCGCGTAGCTCGATGGGATTTGGATTTTTTGAGGTGCAGCATGTCCATTAATTCCGGGTTGGACATGGCTTTATACGTCAGGCACAGATCGTCTCTGAGCAGGTGGTATGCCACTGAGAAGAACTGGAGTTTCTTTAATCAGGCAACATATGGCATCTGTTTGAGCCCTTTGATCCTCTTGGTGAGGTACTTTTGGGGTCTTTCCAGTTGCTGCAGGTGTCTGGTAAGGTACATCCCAAAAGGGGCATTGTATTCAATTATGGGCCTGATGAGGGATGAGTAAAGAGGCACGATGACCTCCCCTGATCTAGATGTGAATCACTTCATGATTAAGTGGGCTATATAAAATGTTTTTCTAACCACTTTGGCCACGTGGTTGTCAAATGAGAGATTGCTATCAACTTGGTTCCCCAGGTCCCTAATTACTTCTTCTGTACTTAATGGATTACCACCACATCCCAGAGTAAAACTTAACCATGGAAATATTTTTTGCCAAAGGGGATGACAATACACTTTTTGGTGTTTAGCTTGAGGCCATGGCTCTGGCACCAGTTGTCTGTTTCTATAAGGCCCTTTTGGAGGATGCTTGTGTCGGCTAGAGAGTCGATTATGGTGCCCAGTTTGCAGTCATCTGCGAACTTGGTCAGCCACAGTCCTACCGTGTTGGCCTGTACCTCCGAGAAATATATACCAAACAAGAGAGGTCCCAGGACTGAGCCTTGTGGGATGCCACTTGTAACTGGTTTGGAGTCTGACATGGCTCCAGCAATTCTAACCATGTGGGTTCTGTCCTTGAGCCAGTTTGCAACCCATCTAGTGACATAGGGGTTTATATTTAAGCTGGTGAGCTTATCTATAATGCCTGAGTGGGGTATTGTATCGAAGGCTTTTGCGAGGTCCAGGTAGGCTCTGTAGACCACCTTCCCCTCATCAATGGCTTTGGTGACTGTTTCAAAGAAATCAACCAGGTTTAAGAGGCAGGATCTGCCCTTAACAAAGCCGAACTGGGTAGGATCCAGTGTCTGTAGGTCCCCAATATCTTTATTTATGAGGTCCATGATGATCCTTTCCATAGCTTTGCAGACCAAGCTAGTCAGGCTTATGGGGCGATAGTTTCCAGGATCCGTTGAGGCACCACCTTTGTGGAGAGGGACCACTGTTGCTGTACGCCACTCTTTGGCTACATATCCTGTAGTAAGGCTGAGATTGAACAGTAGTTTTATGTTTGGGTTTAGCTCTTCTTGGAGTTCATGTAGGATGCAGCCCGGGACACCGTCTGGTCCCATTGATGCTGTGTTTTTTGCTTTGGAGAGGGCAGCTCTTACCTGAACATCTGAGATGTCAAGAGGCAGCACTCTGCTGGGATAGATATTTGCCCTTTTGGTGGGGGGGGGAGAGGTTTGCGCTGGACCTGTCAGCTAGGATGTTGGCAATGTCTGTGGGTTCGGTGTTTTTTTTGTCATTTTGGACCAATTCTGAGCATATCTGGGAATTCCCACCCAGGTTCCTAACATAACTAAAGAAAGCCTTGTGATTATCCTTAGTGTCCTGTGCAATTTTTCTCTCGAAGCTGGCCCGTAGTTTTTTGCTAATATTGATCAGAGATGCCTTCCCTTTTTACCAATAAGTAACATAAAATGTGAAGCAAACAAACCTGTTGTACGAAGTCTAAGAAACATCTCGACCCTAAAACAGGAATGTAATTGCTACAAAGTAAAAACCGTACATCTAAAAATAATGTATATTGAAGCCTACTTCAATATGCAAATGTAGGTCAACACATTGAAACTCAAAGTAAAAAACACAAATAAAATGAAGTAGAATAAAAATACATTATAAAAATATTACATAAAAAATAATAAATAATTCAACACCTATATATATTAATTAATTAATTATCTAAATAGACCTGTTAATTTCAAAATACAATTAATAGCACAAGTTTCATTCAATCCGGGGAATGAACATGCATCTGTGCGTATTTGCCAAAATAATTCCAAAACTTCTAACCTTATGGACTCAGGACCTCCTCTCCCATCTATGTTAATATAGTTGGTGGCTCTGAATGAAAGTTTGTGGTTTGGGTTTTCTGAAACATGCTTAGCTAAAGCATTGTTCAATTTGGCCTTCTTAATGTGATAAAGATGTTCATACACTCAATCGCGGAGCCTCCTGTCAGTCTTCCCAATGTAAAAAGCAGTGCACTGTTGGCACTGTGCAAGATAAACCACGGCTTTTGATTGGCAGTTAAATTTTTGTTTGACACTATATTTAGAATGTCCCAAACTAAAGCATTCTCCTGTTGCCATGTGGCGACAAAAATTACACATTACATTGAAACATGCCCCTCCTAGTTAAAACTCGTGGGCCATTAACTTCTAAAAGTTGTTTTAAATTTGTACCACACTTTGACACAATCTTAGGGGCCTTGGGAAATTTATTCCTGAATTCATTGTCATTGGAAATTAGGTTCCAGTTTTTCCAAAGGATAGATAAGATGATTTTACTGTCAGTACTGAAAGGGGTGAAAAGCCTTAAATAGGGAAAAACTTCCCTATCTCCATGGTATAATCCCATTTGTTGGATTAATACCTCATCTCTATGTAACTGGTTCAAAATTGGTTGATAAACACCCATTTCCCTCTTAGTGTTAAATGTGTTTCAACTAGGAGGGGCATGTTTCAATGTAACATGTGTAATTTTTGTCGCCACATGGCAACAGGAGAATGTTTTAGTTTGGGACATTCTAAATATAGGGTCAAACAAAAATTTAACTGCCAATCAAAAGCCGTGATTTATCTTGCACAGTGCCAACAGTGCACTGCTTTTTACATTGGGAAGACTGATAGGAGGCTCCGCGATTGAGTGTATGAACATCTTTATCACATTAAGAAGGCCAAATTGAACAATGCTTTAGCTAAGCATGTTTCAGAAAACCCAAACCACAAATTTTCATTCAGAGCCATCGACTGTATTAACATAGATTGGAGAGGAAGTCCTGAGTCCGTAAGGTTAGAAGTTTTGGAATTATTTTGGCAAATACGCACAGATACATGTTCATTCCTCGGATTGAATAAAACTTGTACTATTAATTGTATTTTGAAATTAAGAAGTCTATTGAGATAATTAATTAATATATATAGGTGTTGAATTGTTTATTATTTTTTATTATTTAATATTTTTTATAATGTATTTTTATTCTATTTCATTTTATTTATGTTTTTTATTTTGAGTTTCAGTATGTTGGCCTACGTCTGCATATTGAAGTAGGCTTCAATATACATTATTTTTAGATGTACGTTTTTTACATTGTAGCAATTACATTCCTGTTTTAGGGTCGAGAGGTTTTTTAGACTTCGTACAACACGTTTGTTTGCTCCACATTTTATGTTACTTATTGGTAGGAGAGAATCATCCATGTTGAATTACTTTAGTTTTGCATACAACTTCTATTAAGTATACAATGTCAATTTTACTTGCTTATATGTGTACTTGAGTCTAATAGATGTACTACTAACCAATCAACTTTTGAGTATGTTGCATATGACCAATAGTAACTTCAGCCTGTTTTTTGCTTGTTCAGTCTTTGGAAATTCTAAGTTTTGCCAGAGGACTATTAGCATTGAACATAATCTGCCAATGCATTTCTGTGTATAATGACTTATTCTCCTACTACACACCATTGTTTTTAACTAAGTTTTTCCAGGCTAGAAAATGAGAATTTATCAAAAGTCATGCATACATCATTGTTTTAAATGCTCGTAATAATGCCTGTAAAGTATTTTCCTCAATTGCCTTTCAATCGTTCCAATACAAAAGCCATTATAGGTATCAGAAAAACAAAAACCAGCATGTAATCAAAACCTTCTAAAATGTATGGACATTCCGTGCAACCATCACATTAGTACATCCTATAATGCAGGTTTGAACTGTTTTTTTTTTTTTTTGTAGTGCTTATTCTCCCTTCTAATAATACTTTTTATATTTCTACCTATCTTAAAAATAAAAATTAGTTGCTGAGTCTAATTAAACAACTCATAATTTAAATGCAGGAAAAGAAGAAGGAGAGAGAACAACCCCCCCCAAAAAGAACAACAAAAAGAAAAAAAAGAAGGGATAATAAGGTGTCCGATAGGAAGCCATATTTTTCAGTTTGTCTGACATAATTTCTTCCATTTTCTTAAGACTTTTTGCTTCATTTTGTCCCTATGCAACCAGATAAGACCCACATCTGTGTCAATACTAAGCTGATTACCAAAATGTTTTGCACCTAGGGCTTTTGTAGACGCTGTAGGTATGATGTCATAAATTAGACTTACTGTCAGAAATCATGCCACTACAGGTCTTTGTGTGTCTTTACATTTTCCTGCCACCTTCAATACGAGCATACAACTGTGAAGGATGACTTGCCTCTTGAAATATTCTCCGATTCCTTTCGCAGGCCCTAGTATTGTGTCTGGTTTGCTACTTTGGTGGTACACCTCTGATGTGGCAGCACATCCCAGAGTAAAACTTAACCATGGAAATATTTTTAATGCCAGAACAGCATAGATTCCTAAGAAGTTTTTAATTTTAAGAAAACCCCCAAATAGACTTGATTTTCTCTCACTTGCTTGAAATGTTTTGAGTTGTATGCTATATTTGCTCATTTTGATTGTGTCTCTTAATTTCTTATTGTGTTTTCATTATTTCATTCCAAGCATGCACAGCTTTGTTTGGGTTGACAGCTAAATGAATATACTTTGATTTCCACTAAGCGCTTACTGTTCTTATTATATTCACTAACCACAGTTATTTTTCCTTCCACTACAGTATTGTGATGTAATTATTAGTTATTTTAGCTTCTATAGTCATTTTGTCTGTAAAATGAAAATTTTTAATATACTATAAAATGCAAATTTTGACCCAGTGTTCCTTTTTTTGCAAGTACCTCATTTAGAAGGGTTTTTGCTGTGCTTTTTTTCTTGTGACCTTTGGAGTGAAACTCACAAATGAGTGTGTGGTCGAATAAAATATCTCTTAACAATTAGATTTGACTTTGCTAAAGCCTCAGGAATATTTTGCTAAGCCCTTATTATAATCACTACCAATGTGAGATGGTCTTTAGCAAATGACAGTTATTATCTTCCTGCCTTTATTAGCTGTCAACTAAAAGCAGACTATCTCACTTGGATTTAAATGTTCTGCTCTAGCCTTTAATTTAGTAGTACTTGCCTTTTATTCTGTCTGTCATGTCATACTCAGCACTGCTCACTTCAGCCGTTGTTAATTGTCCTGTCATATTTCATTAATTGCAATGAAATGCAATACTTTTTCTGATTTTCTTTATGGTTTCAGTGTGGCATTCATGATGGTTTAGCAAGCTGTAATACAGAATATGTACCTTTTTATCTTCTTACTGAGAAGTTATACCTAGTCACTTCTAGCTGTGGTATGGTGTTTTAAAAATGTACAGCACAGATAGTTATATCACTGGTCAGCACATACAACTACTAAGATTTGCACAGAAAGGTGTTTTTGGTTGTATATAGATAGTCTGCTGTGTGCCAGCTTACAAAATTGGAAGCCAAAGGAATGCCTCCGTTACTGAAAACAACTCAGAAAACTTGTAGCAATGGTGCAACCTTCTTTGTCTCTGGGAAACCATATTTGTATCAAACAGCACAAAACAATGTGCTGCCATATATGAAAATAATTTGTAGTAAAAGTTAACATAAAGCACAGCCCAAATACATATCCTGCCAACTTCTAAACCACTGCATTTCCTGATGACTCACTCGTAACGGTTCCTCTTGAATTTGCACAGAGTGCTTTGTTTGTATATGTTATGTTTCCGCATTTCCTGATGACTCACTCATAACGGCTCCTCTTGAATTTGCACAGAGTGCTTTGTTTGTATATGTTATGTTTCCCTGTGACTCATTTTCTCTGTCTCCATTTGCCGAGTCTGAGACTTTGAACAGTTCACTTTAACATCACTGCTTTTGGATCATATCTCTAGAGAGTTAATTTTACCTAGTGTGTTGTCCTGGTTAAGAAATAAAAACTATAGAAATGTTTCTGTGGTGTATCTGTGTGTACTGTAAGAAGAAGCTATTGAAATATCTGTGCTATCGCTTTTTTGTGTTTTATTTCAAAGGCAAATAATTCAGTAGTTAGATCTGTAATCAGATATTAGTAATATAAAAGAACTCTATTTCTATATTTTTGCACAATTAACAATTGCTTTAATCCTTTCCTTCATTTATTCATTTTGATACCTGCTTAATCCTATTCAGGACCTCAGGACAGTTAAAATCTATCCCAGCAAGCAACCGAGTAAGGGAGAGAACAACCATGGCCTGTACATCAGTCCATTTTAGGTTCATAGGTTCAAGGGTGATTACTAGGCTAACGATCCCAGGGGACCGTTTTTAAGACTAACCATGTTTCCCAAATATATCTGGTAAGTTCTGATACCCTAGGGTTGTTTTAAGGGGTATGTGTAAGTTTAGGCATGGGTGGTATTCATTCTTCTCAACTTCTTAACACAAGAAATCTGAACAAAGCCTAAAATAATGGGGGGAGAAAGTCCCAAAAATAGGGACAGATTTTAAATATTGCTCTTATAAACTTAGAAAACTGCTACATTAACAGGATTTGTGTTTGCATACATTTTCTGAAAGGTATGAAGTCTTAAATTCAAATATATGTCATTATTTGGTCATATTTAGTGACTTCAGCCTTCTGTGATTTGCCAGAAAAACACAGATTTTATGAAAACAGACCAAATATTTGAGGGAAAAATCTGGACATTCTGCCAAAATCTGTACAGTTGAAAGGTATGGCAGCTATTTACAGCCTGTATCTGTGGACTAGATGCATATGTACCAGACCAGTGATACATTTCTGATTCCCCATCAACTCATGCAAGTTACGCTTGAATTGGATTAGGGAAGAATTCTGCTTCACATGGAGAGGAAGCCTTTTCCAGAGACGCGAGTCTGTGAGACACATATCTATCCCTCCTCGATGTCCTGCTTATGTTACAGACGACGTTGTATCCCTCTCTGAGACACATACCTATCCATCCATGATGTCCTGTTTAAGTTACAGACAAGGTTGTATCCCTCTCTCTGAGACACGTACCTATCCTTTCACAATGTCCTGTTTATGTTACAGATGAGGTTGTATCCCTCTCTGAGACACGTACCTATCCCTCCACGATGTCCTGTTTATGTTACAGACGAGGTTGTATCCCTCTCTGAGACACGTACCTATCCCTCCACAATGTCCTATTTATGTTACAGACGAGGTTGTATCCCTCTCTGAGACACATGCCTACCCCTCCACAATGTCCCATTTATGTTACAGACGAGGTTGTATCCCTTTCTGAGACATGTACCTATCCCTCCACGATGTCCTGTTTATGTTATAGACGAGGTTGTATCCCTCTACGAGAGACATACCTCTCCCTCCAAGATGTCCTATGTTACAGATGAGGTTTTATCCCTCTCTGAGACACATACCTATCTCTCCACGATGTCCTGGTTATGTTAAAGATGAGGTTATATCCCTCTCTGAGACACATACCTACCCCTCCACAATGCCCCATTTATGTTACAGACGAGGTTGTATCCCTCTCTGAGACACGTACCTATCTCTCCACGATGTCCTGTTTATGTTACAGACGAGGTTGTATCCCTCTCTGAGATACATACTTATCCCTCCTCGATGTCCTGCTTATGTTACAGACGAGGTTGTATCCCTCTCTGAGACACGTACCTATCCCTCCTCGATGTCCTATTTATGTTACAGACGAGGATTTATCCCTTTCTGAGACACATGCCTACCCCTCCACAATGTCCCATTTATGTTACAGATGAGGTTGTATCCCTAGATCTGATGGTTCTACTGCTATTTCTACTTAATCCAGTGTCCGTAAATAAGTGATAAAGGCAGACTGTTTATTGCTGACACAATATAACTTTCTACTATAACCAGTAGTTCTTAAATTCAACAGTTACCTAATTGTAACAACAGAAAAAATGAATTGTATAGATTGTGTTTTCCCCAATGTAATCACCACATTATTTAGGCTTAGGGAGTAGGAGGCACCAGAATAAAATGAACGAGTATTGTTTGGAGTAAGTTGCACAGGATTTCATAATCTGAGGGAGGAAAAGTAACACTTTTGTAGCTTTTAGGTAAGTATAATTGTATAATATATCTATATCTAATCTATATCTATATATCTGCATCTATCTATATTAATATATAGGATCTATATCACTTTGACGAAATGGCAGAAGTTCGAACACCAAATGTTCGAACTTCTAACCTCGAAGTGCAAAACCATCGAAGGCTTAGAACAGCGATTTTTTTTACCAGGGGAAAAAAATCGGTGTTCCAAGAAAACACACATACAACACAAGCGCACCAAAATAAATAATCCACACATATACACTTCACAAAACCCTACTTCTAACCCTACACTAAACCATACATACACTACTATCTATCCACATACCTTAACCCAAACCCTAACCCTAAGGTCCGTAACTATCGCACACTCACCTTACCCGCTCCCTAACCCTAAGGTCCGTAACTATCGCACACTCACCTTACCTGCTCCCTAACCCTAAGGTCTGTAACTATCACACACTCAACTTAACCCGGTCCATTCGCACAGCTACCTTAACCCGGTGCACCACAGTGGAGGGAATAGTGAAGCCGCAGAAACGGCCCACCAAATTGTTTCCCTGGGAAAGAATTTGGTGTTCCGCGGCTTCGCGATAATCAGTTTTCAAACTTCACAGTTCGAACATATGGTGTTCGATCTGCTGAAGTTTCGCCAAACTGATATGAACCCGTAGATATATAGATATATAAAAAATAAATTAAAATACATTCTTATAATCTTATCATCCAGGGTAATCTTCTGAAACATCAACAGAATGGTTTGTAGGGACAGGTATATCTATTAGATGATACTGATGCTGTGGAACAGACACCCCATCCACATAAAACAAAGTTAATCCCTGTCCATTTTCAAGTGCAACTTAGATCTAAGGATAAAAAAACAGAAAATGTACCCCAGGACTGCCCCCATAGTACTAATGGTCAGATGCAGCTCCTAAATGCTTTATCACATACATGGATCCCCTCATATTACCCATGTTATGATCTCAGTTATTCTCATTAGGGTAATATATAATTATTGAACATGTTATGGGTAAGACTAGTCAATAAACAAACGGGATAGGTTAATTCGAGCACAAATAGGGAAAACTTGATAGACTTAAAAATTACCCACTAGGGCAGCTAGCCTAGTACTGTCTTATAAAGCTATAAACATTCAAAAGTAGTCTTTAACTTTCATGAAAGGATGTGCAGATATCATGTGGGACTGTAAACACATGAAGGTATATCTTACAGACTGCAGGACTGGAATTTCATGAATGACATATGGAACACTGAAATGGTTATGTTTCATGTGAACTGCAGTTCATGTATGTGTCATAAATGTGACTCTATAGTTTTAATGGCTTTGTCTTCAGTCATACAGCTCATGTATAACATGTATTTACATTCTGTACCTGTATCTGAGATTAAATCAATATTTGTATCTGTACATTGTATATGTATCTTACGGTTATTTATAAATATGGAGATTTTCTCCCTGGGTCGCCACTGAAGAAGGACATTTTGTCCAGTCAGACCTTCCTGGTAAACACATGTAAAATAAATAATATGTAATGCCAGAAGCATTTCAATTGACCATGTGGTATGTACCTGTCAACTGTAATCTACGTTGGAGACAAGGTGTTGATAAAACGCGTCTCTTTGTTAAGTGTGAGATCTAATCATTTCCTTCTATAAGTCATAGCAAGGTGGAAACAGGTATGAGATACCACTAGATGGACAGTTGTATGAAAGAGGAGATACCTTGTTCATTCAGGTATCTCATTGATATGTCCTGCAGCTGTGAGGGGATGGTAGATAACACATCCTTAGAAACAGTCTTTGGGAACAGTGTACTGAATGCCTTAATTGTGCTAAAATTTGTGGTCATAGTACTATGTCCATCAGTAAAGGCTAAATGGTCTTCAAAAGAGAGTAAGAAAAGGTATATGTCTTTGATTTACAGATGAAAGCAAAAGGTGAGAACACTTAAAGGTGGTGAGGGGAGCATCCATGTCTAAGCACAATGACTTCCTGATATGTCTTGGAGGTAACGAAGCTGTAAAGAATCTACTTTACACCCATTTCCAACTCTGTTTATGTTAGAACATACTGCTGTCATTACTTAGAAATATGTAGCCAAGACCACTGCATTCTGTACATATGTAGGCTAGACCACTGCATTCTGTACATATGTAGGTCAGACCACTATATTCTGTACATATGTCCTGTACTATAGATACTTATTTAGCCATGGCCTGTGTAGCTGTATCTGTCACTGTCAGGCATTCATCATCAGGACTTTGTATTCTATGACCAGTGTAATGTATGCCCTCTGGAACACAACCAGTTGTATTATCATCAGTTAAAATTGTAAGGTACTGGAGATGGGCATTAAAATGATAAGCATGGTGTTTTGCCACTGGTTGCATTTGTTGTGCAGTTTCTTAGACCAATGGCTCATTGCAAGCTTTGCCTCTCTATACACTCCTTTCCTGCCCAAATGGCATGTATGTACATGTTCTTAATGCTAACGGTAACACATGGTTGTTGTGAAAGTTCTACAGGAATGGGAACTATAAATATGTCAGGTAGACAAGTCAATCAAAAGGTAGACATGTCAATCAAAAGGTAGACATGTCAATCAAAAGGTATCAAGTGATTCAAGATTCTAGGACTTGGGATCCCATATAGCAAGGAATACTTGTTCTTGGTTAGACAGATTACCAAGTGACATTGGTGGATATGGTCCAGTTCAACTAATACACCTATGCCATACATATCTCTGCACCCACCACCTGTGTCCTGTGTGTGTGTGTGTGTGTGTGTGTGTGTGTGTGTGTGTGTGTGTGTGTGTGTGTGTGTGCGTGCGTGTGCGTGTGTGTGTGTGTGTGTGTGTGTGTGTGTGTGTGTGTGTGTGTGTGTGTGTGTGTGTGTGTGTGTGTGTGTGTGTGTGTGTGTGTGTGTGTGTGTGTGTGTCATATGTGTGCATGTCCCATGTGTCGTATAGATCAGAGGAGCCCCCGATAATCACTGTGTGTACTAAGTGTCTTTCTGACAGCTGTTTCTGCATCACCATGTTGTGTGGGTTAGCAGACTGGAAGGATATTGTGCTGCTGTGTTCCCTGACATGTACGAAGTATGTAGATGCTTGAATTCTACTTTGTAATACTTACTACCCGGGGACCTCATCCTTGGCAATAGTTAGAAGGTGAAAGGGCATTACAGCCACTGCATACACGGTCATTCTTTCTGCTGATGTTTCTGAGCCTGCTTTGTGTAAGTACAACTACCATGTATTTTCTATTAGAAACCATCACTTTTATTGAATCAGTTGCTTATAGGTGCAGCTTTTTATTAATGGTAGCTTCAAAAATGTTTTTTATTGAAGTGATATAAAGTGTCTTTCATTATTCTTAAGTTTGATCCACTGAAAAATATCCTCTGAACTCTGACATCCGCTGTTATAGTGAGAAGAAATTATGAGACAACAGGTGCAAATCCTACCCAACTGGACAAAATTTACCAACACATTTTATGCCAGATGAGGTTTCTAATTTTGGCCTTGGCACTTTTGGAGGCAGCCTGAGGATAAGAGGAATACAGTAGAGAATCAATTATCTTAACGTTCATTATTAGAAACGTCAGTTATCAGAACCAGCCTTCCAAAGTTTTTAGGTGGGAAAAATAGTAAAGTCTATATATGTAAACATTATGCATATTTGCTTGAGCATGTTTTTTGGGCTTGTATCCAGGATGTGTGTGAAAAATATTCTTTATTGTCCATTGCAATTGCTGAATGGTTGAAATGTGTATTCCCGCATGCAGGAAAAAACAAGATTTTAGAATTTTTTTATCCAGTTCAATTGTATGTTTGATTACTCAAACAATTTGACTATCTGAACTACCCTAGGTCCCAATTACATCAAATAATTAACTCTCTGCTGTAAATTATGACTTTAAGCAGGCGCTGCTCTGCTTCGTTCTTTAAAGTCTTTATCTGTTGTAATCTTTTACACCCCAAACACAACATTCTACCTAACACAGTCTTCCCAACAGCTGACACAGAGCCTTCCTTCAGGACATTACGAAAAGTCAGATGAGATAGATAGAATATTATTATTAACAAGCAGAAATTGTACTACAAACTCCAATAGTCATATGTACAAGTATGGACTATACATGCTTGTCTGAGTTTAGTACAGTTATTTTTGTAATTTCTAATGTCAGATTTCCTGCAGTTTTGTGTATGATTTACAGCACTACTTATAGTTTTACGGTATTTAGTGAGTATTTCAGTTGAGCATCAGTATAACTCTTTAGACGCTTAGTAGAGCTGCATCAGTAACAGTGTATTTAGTAATAATAAAGGTAGTAATAATAAAGGTAGTAATAAGCTTTGTGTGTGTTTTTATTTTGGATTGAATTTGTTAGTTTAGAGTCGCATTTTAGACTGAAAATTATTCTTTGTTTTTTTTTTTTCCTTGGGTAGTTTTTAGATAAAATTTAATCTTATACCAATTTTGTATTATTTAGTATGCTCTTTTGGTAACTGTGATGTTTTTTTTTTTTTTTTTTTGTCTTTTGTTTTGTGAGTGAGTGGTTGTAGGAGTGTTTGGTTGTCCAAATAATTTTTTGTTGTTTCTCTCTATTTTAAGTTGTTTTGTAGATATGGTTTTAGTGAACATGATATATATGTATGTATATGTATGTATATATATATATATATATATATATATATATATATATATATATATATATATATTTATTTATTTATTTATAATTAAGCCTTCTTTTGTTAGTTTTAGTGGAATTGCTGTTTATACATGGTAGCTTTCCCTTACCCAACCATTGTCAAGTGACTGTGAAATATTTATAAGTAAGTGGGGGGGGTGGATGGTGAGACCCCCTATATGAACGGTGCAGTGGGGATTGCCACCCTGCAGAAGTGTTCATTGACTTCTGTATGTTTACTTTTTCAGTATGGAATATGCAGCAATGCATTTAGTCTGACCTAAATCTGATCAGGGATGCTTGGTCAGTTTGGCATTCTAGCAGACATTATAACACGTGAGTTTGATCCATTTTTTTGCACATTTTCGACATTGTTGAATAAGCACTATGTGTTGCATTTCACAACAGGGGTCATGTGTTACAGAACTTCATCTTGTGTCATATGTGATGAAGCCTCACAGGGCGCAGTCTAATGTTTGGACATTTTACATGTTTCTGACATATGAACAGTGGTACAGAGAGAGGCTTCTTGTCCCTCTAAAATATAGAAAATGCAGTGGACTTTCATTTTAATGGCTGCATCTTTGTTTCCTTTGCTTTTCTGAAGCTGCAGCCTCAAACACCAGCTATGGCTACAAATGCTTCAGCTTCTGTTCGACAACAACTTATAATTGAATGCGTACAACATATTTGTGTTTTGCCTTCAGCATTCATGTCCCTTTGTTTCCTGTATTGTATTCATTATTTTCATGTTTACCAATGAGATGACACTATGTCACTGGCACCTGGATGACTTCCTTGCACGGTATACTTAAACGCCATCGCTGAATCTGTACTTGATTCTGGAGTAACTGACTCAGTTATTTTGGATGGTAAAATGTATATCTACTGCTCTTGGTCTGACAGCTAATTGTGTGACACCCTCTCCTGATGTATGCTGTCATAGGCTAGACGTTCATAGCCACATCATCAGTCCATCAAGTGGGAAAACTACTCATGCACCACTACACTGCCCCAACGCTTCCTGGAATTCATCAGTTCCAATGCCCTGGACCAGCTCATTCTTAACCCCACTAGAGGAAGCAGTATCCTTGACCTGGTTAACACTAACATGGACAACCATTGCTTTACACCAATAGTCAATTCCTCTCTGGTTAGATCCAACCTCAAACTATTTACCATAGAAATCCACATCTCACCCACACCTTCCGCAAAGCTAACCACCATGAAAAACTTCTCAAAGCTGAGTTTAGGCTCCTAAAAACAGAGGTGGCTAACTTCACTCCACCCATATCAATGGAAAATAGATGCATGACTGCCGAATCATACACTGATGCACTGTACGAACATGTACATAAATGCATGGAACTAGCCATACCCAAGAGAACCAAGACACTCTCCTTGAAAAAAAGGAAGAAATACTGATGCAGAAAAAGGTGAAGTCCCAGTACTGGAAAAACTCCCTTATTAGCCTCAACAAAAAGTTGAGATCTCTCATCAAAACCTCTAAAGCTAGCTATGAAGGCAGAATTGCAGCAGACACTAAAAACAACCACAAAGCCTTCTATTGTTATATCAATAATCTCCATGGCAATACCCAGGTTTGCTCTGAGTTACAGCACAATGGTACCTCCAGTACTGAGCCAACAGATATTGCCAACATACTGGCCAACAGATTCAGTGCCAGCTTTACCCATCTCCCCCCCAAAGGACCAATCACAATACTGGAAGAATGCCAGGCACCCAGCATTACTGCAGCACAGGTTAAAGCTGCATTGTCCAAGGCCAAGAATACAGCTTCCATGGGACCCGACAATATCCCTGGATGTGTTCTACATGAACTACAAAGTGAAGTGGCACCACATCTGTGTGCACTGTTCAATCACAGCCTCATCTCAGGCTTTGTCCCTGCCGAATGGCACACTGCTACAGTCATCCCTCTCCATAAAGGGGGAGCGACTACAGACTCTGGGAATTATCGCCCCATTAGCCTGACGAATCTGATATGTAAGGCTATGCAATGCATCATCATGGACCTAATTAACAAGGATATAGGGAATCTCCAAACTCTAGATCCCATACAATTTGGTTTTGTGAAAGGTAGAGTATGCCTGCTCAGCCTGGTTGACTTCTTTGAGTCAGTCACCAGAGCTGTGGATGAGGGCAAGGCAGTTCATACAGCCTACCTCGATCTGGCCAAGGCCTTTGTTACCATGCCCCACTCAAGAATTATTGATAAACTCACAAAACTAAGCATCAACCCCTATATCACTAGGTGGGTTGAAAATTGGCTCACAGATAGAACCCACAGTGTGAAAGTAGTGGACTCCAAGTCAGACTGATGACCAGACACGAGTGTAGTCCCACAGGGATCAGTCCTGGGTCCTCTTCTGTTAGGCATCTACATCTCAGACGTCTAGGCCAACATGGAGGGACTCTGGCTGACCATGTTTGCAGACGACTGCAAGCTGGGAGCCATTATTAACTCCCCAAGTGATGTAGACAGAAAGGTCTCACTGAGACCAATGACTGGTGTTGAAACCATGGCCTTAATCTTAATGCCAAAAAATGCATTGTTGTTCCCTTTGGGAAAAACTCATTTCCGACTAATTACCACATTGATGGAAGCCCACTCAACACTGAAGGCATTATAAGAGGTCTGGGGACACAGGTTGACATCAACCTCTCCTTCGACCACGACATTGCCACTGTGGTCAGAAAGTCCTTCTGTGTGGCACATCTCATTACCAAGGGTTTTGCATCCAGGAAGAAAGAGGTCATCATCTCTCTCTACTCTTCCCTCATTAGGCCAATCATCGAGTATAATGCCCTATTTGGCATGTACCTCACTAGAGACATGCAACAGCTGGAAAGGCCACAAAAGTACCTCACAAAGAGGATCCTAGGCCTTAAACACATGTTCTACATGGACAGACTCAAAAAACTCTAGCTATTCTCCGTCTCATATCATCTACTAAGAGGTGATCTCTGCTTGACTTACAAAGCCATGTCTGACCCAGCTCTGTTAGAAATGCTATATCTAAAGAAATCCCAGTCCCTTCACACCACACGGTCCAGAAACTGCAGCCTCATTACCACAATCAACAGAACATGCTGGAGGGACAGGTTCATAACCCAGATACTGCCCATGCTCTGGAATATACTTCCCATACATGTCAAGCAGATCACCTCGCTGACCTTCTTCAAGAGAAATCTTGATGAGTGGATGGGAAATAGAAGGTTCACCCCGGGGATCACTCCAGTGGCTCTACTTGATAGATTCACTGAGAACTAACGTTGGGCGGTACGATGCCAGGGCACTTCTATGGGCTAGGCTCAGTGCTAACTTTACCCCCCCCACCCCTAAAGAGCCCATCTCCATACTGGAAGAATGCAAAGTTTCTGTAATCACGGCTGCACAGGTAAAAACCACACTCTTCAAAGCCAAGAACACAGCATCCATGGGACCAGACAACATCCTAGGCTGCGTTTTACATGAACTACAGAACAAACTGGCACCCCATCTAAGTACCATGTTCAATTATAGCCTCACCTCATGCTTTGTGCCTGCTGAATGGTGCACAGCGATGGTTATCCCACTCCACAAGGAGGGAGCCACCACTGACCCTGGGAACTACAGCCTCATTAGCCTGACGAGCCTGGTCTGCAAGGCCATGGAACGTATCATCATGGAACTTATAAACAAAGACATTGGTAATCTCCAAACTCTGGACCCCACCCAGTTTGGGTTTGTAAAAAGCAGATCATGTCTCCTAAACCTGATAGACTTCTTTGAAGCAGTCACCAAAGCCATAGACAAGGGTAAGGTGGTTCACACAGCCTACCAAGATCTTGCCAAGGCTTTCAACACAATTCCCCACTCTGGAATTATAGATAAACTCACTAAACTAGGTATAAATCCCTATGTCACAAGATGGGTTGCCAACTGGCTCAATGACAGAACCCACACTGTGAAAGTAGCAGACTCCAAATCCAGCTTCAGACCAGTGACAAGTGGAGCACCACAGAGTTCAGTCCTGGGTCCTCTTCTGTTTGGTATCTACTTATCTGAAGTACAGGCTAACACAGAAGGTCTTTGGCTAACAAAGTTCGCAGATGACTGCAAACTAGGAGCCATAATCGAAACTCCTAATGATGTGGACAGCCTACAAAAGGTCCTCACTGAGACAGATGCCTGGTGTCAAAGCCATGGCCTGAAGCTCAATGCCAAAAAGTGCATTGTCATACCCTTTGGTAAAAACTCTGTACCCATGAACTACAACATAGGCGGTAGTATACTTAACACTGAAAGTGTGATAAGAGACCTTAGGACACAGGTAGACAGTAGTCTCTCCTTTGATATTCACATTGCCACAGTAGTCAGGAAATCCTTCTACGTGGCACACCTCATCACAAAAGCTTTCTCATCCAGAAAAAAAGATGTCATTGTTCCCCTCTATCACTCATTAGACCCATTATAGAGTACAACGCCCCTTTTGGTATGTACCTCACAAGACATCTACAACAACTGGAAAGCCCACAGAAATACCTCACAAAGAGGATTACCGGCCTCAAACAGATGCCCTACTCAGACTGTCTCAAAAAACTCCAGCTCTACTCCATCACATATCGCCTACTCAGAGGTGATCTCTGCCTAACATACAAAGCTATGTCAAACCCAGAGCTGTTGGACATGCTCCACTTAAAGAAATCTCAGTCCCTCCGAGGTACACACTCTAGGGACCTAAACCTTGTCACCACAATCAACAGAACATGCCGGAGGGATAGATTCCTGTCCCAGAGAATTCCCATACTCTGGAATAAATTACCTATCTATATCAAACAAAGCTCCTCATTAGCACTCTTCAAGAAAAATCTTGATGATTGGATGGGAAATAGGAAATTCACCCTGGGGATCACCTCTGTGGCTCTGCTAGACAGTGGCACAGGAAAATATTTTTCTTGGGTGGCAAAAGCCAGGGTACCTTTTTGGCTGGGCTTGTATAGGCCCCAGGGCCGATAGCCTAGTACTTACCTATGAACCTATAAACCTATACAGCATGTTAACCAACAATACAAACAATGGTTACCTTCCTCTCAGATAAAACATTGCCTAAATATTCTTATAAATAATAAAAAGTAGTTTCATGCTTTTAAGTGAAAATAAATGAACTTTACTTAAATAATAAAGAAAATAAAGCAAATGCAGAGGAAACTATGCATAGATTGGCAGACACGCTCGCGTGCGCATGCACACACACACACACACACACACACACACACACACACACACACACACACACACACACACACACACACACACACACACACACACACACACGCACACACACACGCACACACACAGACACACACACGCACGCACACAGACACACAGACACACAGACACACACACACACACACACACACACACACACACACACACACACACACACACACACACACACACACACACACACACACACACACACACACACACACACACACACACACGGAAATTTTAAGAAGAGAATAATCATAGATAGCATGCGTACAGTAAAGCCTAAGCACTAGATATCATGTCTAAGTTTCCTGGCTAGCTTACTACAATAGTACAGTCCCTAAGTACATAGCCAGTACTAACAAATGATTCCACACAGACAGTGCAAGGCAAGCCCCTAGTGTTCTTGACATAGCCATCCTGTTGCTAGGGTAACACATTGTAAATGCAGTTATTTTACTCAGAAGAACACTCACCAATGTTTGTCAAAATGCTTCAACATCTACATTCCTTGAATACTGAACCCCAGTTCTAGCACTTGTATACAACTGATCTTTCATCTTTGTTTGTTCCATTAACACGAGGTACAAACCCATCTGGATCTTCATATATTTGACAGATATTTCCTGTCCTATGACATTCAGAAAAAAAATGTACATTTCTGTCATGAGAACACATACACGACAAAAGAATTCATCCTGTCAGTTAGCTTGATATTATCACAACTGTTTTCCTTTTAGCCGAGTATTACCCCTCTTTTTACAGCCTTAACAATCTACTTATGGGCATTACTCATGACCACAATATTATGATGTTTTTGATTTAATACAATAGGCTTAAAAGTGTCGCATATCGTGTTAAGAGAGTGACATAGCCCTTCCATGACTCATAATTGTTTTTTAGCTGTGTAAGGATATTTTAATTTTATTACTGGCTATACTGAAGATATACCTTTAAAGAACTGTCCACTTGTAAAGGCATATCATAGCATTGTATGTAATATCATATTGTACTTTTTTGCAAAGAATGGTTCGACAATACTTAATATATTTTCTTGTCCTGATTATGTTCCATCTGCCATTTTTGCATTTGCTGTCTTATTGGCTACTGTTAAGTAAGTGTAGTGGAGATGTTCATAAACATGTTGACCAGTGAGAATGACTGCAGTTGCACAGTGTTTTCTCTCTCCTCCCAGTCTATAACATTGTCAGAAGTCTGGCTTGAGTTCATAGACTATGACTACACAGGACTGTAACAAGGAATGCAATGCTTTATATACTGTGTTTGAATCCCATATGCATCACATAACCACTAATTAGCCCTTTGCTTTGTACTTTCTGTTTATAAATCCCAGACACTTTTTGATTCTACCTCACATCTACCTTCAGTCCATGAGCCTATCAGAACTGCATAAACATAGTAAAGGCACATTAGTTATGAGGGAAGATCAGTGCAATTGGGTCATTAATAAAACAACAGTTGTGCCTTGAGCTACAATCAGAAATCAGAAGTAACTTTATTGTCATTGAACCCATACATACATAAGTGCACAGATGAATGAAATTTCATTCCTCCAAGCTCAAAATATAAACAGAGAAACACAAAAACAAAAACACATAACTAACAACAGTAAATGAGCCAACCAAAGGCACAGAAGCTTCAACCACCGCATCTCTCACTCTAGGACCAGCAACACTGAAATCCCAGTCCGGACCCTCCGATACCACTGAAGGCCCAGAAGCTTATTATTTATAAACATCAGTCAATGTGGTGTGCAGTTGTGTGCACTCTAGGCCACACAACTTAGTGTATGCATGTGTTGAAGTGCAGCAGCGAGATGTTTCTCTGGTATCGGCCCCAGGATCAACATATGGCATTGTGTACATACCTCTTAAATTGGTGCAACAACCATTCCTCAATGTTCTGATTACATTGTAAGCCAGCCACCTTCACAGTAATGCAAAAATGCATACATTGTAGATACAGTGCATACTCAGACCCCTCAAAAACTCCTACACTCACATAAGTAACATAGAAGTGTATTTTTTTCAAAAAATGTAATGAAACTGTTAAATCAAATCATTAAAAATAATATACCTTAACCACCCCCAACTTATATGAAAAAGCCATCACTGAAGAAACAGACCCAAATATCAAAATCTACAATAGATATGACTAAACTAACATTTTTATGTAAGTTTTTCCTACCCCGTGCATGCAAATCATCAGGATATTGCCACGGCTACGCAGTCATCTCCCTCTGGGGTAAGAGGTCTAGTGCACACTCTTTGCCATCTAGGGAAAGAGCTACCAGATCCCATTCATTCCCATATCAGGCAAAATTGGTTGATAACAGAGTAGTCAATGAGGCAGCCATGATGGGACTTTTTTCTTTATGTCCCTGACACACCCTGTGATGGTGATGTAGGCATCCACAATACGACCACTAGGGCTACCTAATCTCTTCAAGTAGTATTGCACATACATGCGCACATGCTCTGCACTAGCCATAGGTAACCCAGCTTGTGTGGCCATGTCCACTGGGGTTGCCTAAATGCCCCAAGTAGTATTACACATACGTTTGCAGATGTTCTGCAGTAGCTGCAGTCCATGCCACTCTTACACCTTTGGCCTCGCTGATGGGGACTGACCTCCACTTTCCAGTTGTGTGGCATAATCATCAGCTGATGCAGTACCCCTTCCAGTGGCTTCACCAGCAAAAATCCATGCCTGTCCTGCCCCCCATGTCTTTTAGTACTTGAGCTGCTAATAAGCTCAGGTCATGTGGGTGACAGACAAAGCTCTAACTATCTCTGCAACAGAGCTGGGTAGATTAAATTAATATTTATGGTGCCATATAATACTACATCATAACAAAATTTCCTCTTCATATGTTTTAACTTGTAACACAATAGCAACTTACTTCAGACTGCAGCAAATAATATTTAACACTTTGCCTTCCATTCAAAGGACTGGGAATGCAGGTCACTTTTACTGGAAGAAAAAAAAAAAAAACAAATGATTGACATTACAGTGAGAACAACATTAGTGCATTTGTTTATAGTCTGCTGACTTCTGTATCTCAACCACTGAACCCCACATCTCCCATTATCCAACAGCTTAAAGGGGAACAGCTACATCTTTAGGTCATATGACCAAAATACCGTAATTCTACTTAGACATTCTTTCAAGCTAGTTAGCCACTTTGCAAGGGGTGTTTCTAAACATTATATCTGGTTTTTGGAAATTGTTCCCATAATCTGCCATAAATTACATGCTTACATTAGTTTTAGAAATAAATTAGCTGAATACTTAAAAGGCCTCATATGAATGTCACTGCTTTGCAGGACACGGTTGTCTTCTTCACCCATGCACAAGGGATAAGATTCAACTGTGAAAACAAGGCAATGCCTGAATGGAGTTTGCATGTTCTCCCTGTCTTTTTTTGCAGGGTTCCACCCACCTCAGGAAAACTTGCTGAATTTGTCCACATCAAAGTCATACAAGAATGGAGTTAGCGGAAGCAGCAGTGCCTGTTAGCGAAAGTGTTGTACAGACCAACCACGTTGCATATGAGTCTAGGTGGTCAATATGCTCAAAATAGGACTACACGAATCCCAGACTATGGACAGAGGTAAAGGTAGCCATTCGAGGGTGTAAAGTATGGCTTGGTCATTTTAACTAATGCTACCAAAATGGGCATGGGTTTTGTCCACTGATAAGTGGATTGAAGACCTGGCCTAGTCAGATTTATGCCAGGGACCAAAGCTAATGGTGGAAGGGGTTTATGCAACCCTGTTGGCCAGTGTGTGCTCACCATAAATCCCAGCATCTGCTGGCTTTCCAGTGTCCAGTTGTTCAGCTTAGATTACCTGGGATAGTTCTTTTCAGTCTAAAGTTGGACATAAATCCAATTAACCTGCCAAACAGGAACTAAGAATTGCTACACTTGTAGACACACACTGACAGGATGAGGCTTGGAAGTGGATGACATGATGGTAAGGAGGAGGCTATGTATCCAGGGGACAAATTGGAAAGGCAGTGCAGATAAGCCATTTGGTTTGGGTTCCAGAGTCTACTAATTAGGAGGAGGACAGACTAAAAATGGTGTGAGAATTGTGCAGCGTGAGAGTCTTCAGGAGACAGTGAGGGGTATTATCAGAATTAGTGACAGACTACTGGCAAGCAGACTTCAATATAAATCTAGGGCTGTATACCTAATCTCACCCTATGCCCTAGAGCAGGGGTGGGATTGTGATGAAGCGTTCATTCAGATAGAAGTTGCAGGACCTACTAGGTAAAGCAAGACAACATGAATTCCTGTTAAAAATGGTTTATCTGAATGCTCATACTGGGACAAATGGAAGAGGATATGAGAACTTCCCTGGTCCACATAGGTAGGTCAACAGGAATAAAAAAGGGGAAGCAATTCTAGACTTCTGTCTGGTAGCCAAAACATGGTCCAGCAAGACAATGACAAGCTCATATACAAACGTGGCTAAGATACAACCCAGGCAGACTTCATCCTAGTACAAAAAGGGGACGGGGGTAGAATCAGTGATTGCAAAGTCATCCCAGCTGAAACTTACAGCCCGTAGCATCAACCATGCGTTGTCACAATCAGCTGCAAGCAGTGGTCAGAGCAGGTTCTGATGGCAAAAGAAATTAGGCTGAAAACCTGGAAGGTGACTGGAGAAGAAGTGCAACAGTTCAAGGAATTACTCAGGGCTCTAGCACCTCAGGAAGAAGAGGAAATAAGTGGAATTGAAGAGGAATGGCATCCCCTCAGAACAGCATGTGTGAGGACTACAAAACAGATAAGAGGCTAAGCCAGGTATGCAAATAAGATATGCAAGGAAAAATGGTGGTGGAATGCAGAAGTCCAAAAAGTCATCAAAAGAAAGGAGTGCAGGAAAAACTGAGAAACAGAAAATGCAGAGCAGGATAAAAAGGAATACTGGTTGGTGAACAGAGGAATTACAATAGCAAACAGCAAGGCATCAGAGGCACTCTAGCAGCTTCTGGAAAGTGACTCAGTAGATGACACAAAGAAACTATCACGTTGCAAAGGAAAGACAGAAAGATAAAGAAGAAAGTCAGACGCCCTTCATAAGGGATGTCAGCAGCAACCTGCTCGCCAGTCCATAGGACATCAAAGGAAGATGGAAGGAGTATTTCCTGAAGCTTCTGAATGATGAAATCCCTCATAGAAGCTGTACTACCCAAGACACAGATTACAATAGAATAAGTAAGAACAGCACTAAGGAAAATGAAGTCAGGGAAAGCAGCAGGCACAGATGAGGTCACAGCAGATATGCTCAAGATGCTGGATAAGATAGGAGTGAATTGGCTCCTGAGGGTACTCATAGCAGTGTAGACAGAAAGGTGTAGCCCAGCTGACTGGATAACAAGCATACTCATGACAGTGTTCAAGAAAAAGGGGATATTCACAACTGTGGGCAGTATAGAAATATCAAATTCTTATCACATTGCATGAAAGTAGCGGAGAGGATAATTGATAAATGAATACTCAGAGTAGTGGAACATAAGATGGGAGATGAAAATTTCAGATTCAGATTAGGAAGCGGCACAACTGACTTGATATTTGCAGTGAGACAGATGATTGAGAAAAACATTAGAGAAGAGGAAAGATTCCAACTGGGCATTCCTAGACTTGGAGAAAGCATATGACAAGGCCCAAGAAACCTGATTTGGGCAGTCCTGAGATGGTTTCACGTCCCAGAAACATTGGTAGAATTAGTGCAAGCTGTGTAGAAGGACCCAGTGCCTCAGGTACGAACAGTGTTTGGTCTCACAGAGGGGTTCCAGGTGGGAATATCAGGGTTCAGCTCTGAGTCCACTGCTGTTCATACTGATGATGGACAACATTAGCAAACAGATTGGATGGGACAGAGCAACAAAGTTGTTGTATACTGATAATGTTGCATTACAGGGAGACTGAACACAAACTTCAGCAAATGATAGGAGAATACAGTGCAAAACAGAAGGCACATGAGAAGAAACTTAGTACAGATACGTTAGTAGTAATGGCAGTAAATGGGGGAAATGAAAAGAAGCTGAGGAATGAGATAGAATGGAAAATACTGGAAAAGGTTAACAGCTTCAAGTAACTGGGAGGGTTGGTTCAGGAGAAGGGAAGTCTGAATAAGGAAGTGAAAGCTAGAATTAGAGGGGCTGCAGCCAAGTGGCACAGAGTGTCAGATGTAGTGCATGATAGAATAATGCTAAAGAAAATGAAAAGTAAGGTTTACAAACCAGTGGTACAACCAGTACTGCTGTATGGTACAAAACATGAGTAATAAAGGCAGAGCAGTGTGGTACAAAACATGAGTAATAAAGGCAGAGCAGTGTGGTACAAAACATGAGTAATAAAGGCAGAGCAGTGTGCTACAAAACATGAGTAATAAAGGCAGAGCAGTGTGGTACAAAACATGAGTAATAAAGGCAGAGCAGTGTGGTACAAAACATGAGTAATAAAGGCAGAGCAGTGTGGTACAAAACATGAGTAATAAAAGCAGAGCAATGTGGTACAAAACATAAGTAAGCT
>NC_056732.1:31690973-31705973 GCF_019279795.1 Protopterus annectens
TGGCCAATTAATTTAATAGTTCTTCCCAGGTCATGACTGAAAAGGCCATTTGTACCAGTATGCCCACCTAGTTAGCAAATAAGTAAAATAAATAAATAATAACTTTAAATAAAATTAACATGCAAGACACATTTAAAAGATAATCTTCATGCTTGTAAAATACTACCACAAAGTTAACCAATCGTATTTTTAAAAGATTAGCATTTACCTCAGAGCAACAGAAAAAAAGAGATAACTTACCAGATGCTCCATTTTTAAAAGTATGTAGCCAATGTGAAAGCCTTATTCAGCAGTCAACTTAAGCAGTTACTAAATTAATAGGAAAAAAAACTCTAGACTGAAAACGGTTATGTGTGAACATTTGGTGGCATAATAAATATCACATCTCTTGATGTCTGATTATGGAATTAACTTGTGATTTATGATAATATTATCAGTCACAAAATGTAAACTGTAAATCTGCAGTACAATGTATTTAATTTTTTTCACAGCTGTCCTCCAATATGTTCCAAACCTTTTCCAGGGACAAGTTGCATGCACTTCTCTGATTAATTCTATGCATCCATTTTGTAAACTTCCCTAGACTTATAGGTTTATCACAAAAGGAAATATTGTCAGCATAGCTATCTGGAATTTTGTAAATAATTATATGTCAGTTGTGAATGTCAACATGATTTGTATGCTTGTGTTACAAATGTATTAGAACTGTATGCTGTGTGTATATCAAACTGTTGGTACAGAAATGTGGGTGAAAAGGGTTTGTACAGTACTGAGCTTAGAGGTGTGACCTCAGTGTACCCTGCTGAATTATGACAGAAATATATATAAAGTATTGCAACTGTGTAAATGTATATGTTTTAACGTATCTAGGACGTTTGCTCAACTGAGCAAACGTCCGAATCCATAAAACCCGAACACACTTTAATGAAAGCGCTTTTATCGAAAAAGCACTTTCGTTAAAGTGTGTGACAAAAAAAACCCACTACATTTACATTTTAGAGACCCTGCACCCCCCATGTGGGGGGCTGTGCCCCCCACCCCCCCTACTTTAATATTCTCCCTCCGAGACCGCACTACAGTGGAGAAAAGGGAAATTTCCCTTACCTGCACCGTAGTACAGCCTTGGCAACAGTCATACTTATGCAAAAGTGCTTCTTCGGTGAAAAGCACTTTCATGTAAGTATGCCCGGCTGTTTGGATTTCTGTCGTTTGCTCTGTCGAGCAAACGTCCAAGATCCATTTTGACAGAGTGAACTGGTACATAAAAGGTTAACTTGCAAAACTTCAGTAAAATATTTGAAATTAAATTGTTTTGTAACTGCGCCATAAAAGAGATGTTTATCTTTCAGTTTCAGTGCAACAAGGAGACAAGATGTCTAAAACTAGGGAGCCTTATGTATTGTTTTGTAAGTGTTTTATTGTTTTATGTCTTCCAGCAGCTGCAAAGATCTAAGGGGTATGTATTTTTTTACAGGGAGATGCTAAATGCTAGCAGTTTCTAGCAATGGTTTTGAGCCCGGGAACTGAAGTCGGGTGACAAAAAGTGGTGTCATGCTACAAGTATCCAAGCAGTAATATTTGATATTAATTTAAGAGCTCTCTGAGAGAGTGACTATGCATTTTGTATTTGTCTTTGACCTGACAGCATCAGCTGGGAAAAACCCACCCACCACACCTGTCTTGCTTTGCTGTAAGTAAGTTAACTAGGGTGCAGCAATTTCTTTTGAATTCAGTAAGGAATATAGTAAAGATTAGTTTAGATGGTTTCTGTATTTATTTCAGACTGTCCTGCAATGTTGTTTTACATATTTCCTGTGATTTTGAACTCTGAAGTTACTGTTGTGATTTACTAAGTATTTTCTTGTTCTTTTGTTATTTATTATTAAATATATTTAAATCTGCCATTGTGGCTGATATTTGTGTGACATATTTAAGTTCTGAGAGTACTTGCATATTTGCTTTGTACCACTATGCAGGCCACTCCTAATAGCCTTGCTCTTGGTCAAACTACCATTTGTATTAGTATTAATATTATTAAAATTAATTTTAATAATTTCTTGCTAGCACAACAGGTTGAATAACTTGGCAGGTGATTCCTTGTTTGCCAATACTGCCGGAAAATATTGGAGCCTTTTGCCTACTGATCTAACTCTACTAGCCTCCATTCTGCTCTTTAAACAAAGGCTGAAGAAACATGGTAAAGCACACTGGCATTGCCCCGTAGCAATCCTGATTAATCTTCTTATTTGTCTTTTGCTATCTCTTTACTGCCTGTTTTCACCAATCACTACTGCTTACCCCTCTGCAAGTAGTGACTCGTCTCAACCTTATCAAAATGATGTGGGAGATGAGATCAATCGTTGAATGTTTTGTACATTATCCCAGATATTTTACTGTAAAATTTTCCCCCCACCTGTTGTGTATCATATAATGTGTAATGTAACTTAGATGTATGCTCTCTGTATAGTGTTGTAACATCCCTTCTTTATATTTGTGTGTAATAAATTTCTGTCTTACTACTTGGAGCTTTTCTCCCTGGGCCTCTACTGAAAATGGAAATATATCCAGTTAGACTAGCCCGGTAAACAAATGTAAAATAAAAATAAAATAAATAAAATAAATTAATATTACACAGTAAAATTAGACACCCTTTGTTAAGGGCCTTAAAGTAGTTAATAAGGGGTTCAGGTGACAGTGATAACTATCTTATAGTCTGGACAGAAGGGGGCATAGCTAGTAAAACTGTGCCAGCCTTTCTTAGGTGTGTGTGTGTGTGTGTGTGTGTGTGTGTGTGTGTGTGTGTGTGTGTGTGTGTGTGTGTGTGTGTGTGTGTGTGTGTTTAAAACAAATCTCCAAGGGTGTGTGTGTGTCAGGTACTAGGCAGGGACACGATGCACTGGTTGGACAGAAAGAGTGTTGGAGGTCTTGGCTTGGAACACTGGCCAAGGACTCAGCTCTAAAGCTGTGCCAGTGGGGTTTCTTAATGGAGATCTGGACAAAGAGGGAGAAACCAACCCAGACTGATTGTGGTCTCTGTGTGCTCTTAAGGAAAATTGCACTTTACTGTATGTGTACTTGCTATCCTGGCAGTGTGTACATCCCTCAGTGCTGCCAGTGGTGAGGATTGAGCCTCCTTGATTACTAGGCCCGTGTGCTGCAACATCACAAGGTTCATGTGGTGAGGATTGTGGCTCCTTGATTACTAGGCCCGTGTGCTGCAACATCACAAGGTTCATAGATAGCTATTAGGCATGCAGTCACGGAGACCATTGATGGCTGAAGTCCAATCTCCAATTACCCCAGAACACTGATTGTGAAATGATTTGGTCAGAGTAACATGGCACGTAAATGGAGCTGTCAAAATACATAGGCAAGAAATTATATTATCTGTGCATTTGGTTTATAGGTGGAGAAAAGCTGACTGAGCACTGATTTTTCCCTTTTCAGACGTATTGTTCTTTGTTTAAATTAAGCTAAAAGTTCAAACAACTAGCAGTTCAGTCTGTATAAAAAACATTTTTTTTTTTTTGGGGGGGGGGGGTTCGCCTCTGCATCATCCTGCCATTGCTTGCCCAGTTTAGCACATCCACCACAGGTCTACCATCCAACTCCTTATCCCTGGAATTCCTCTGATAGTGCTACTAAGACCATCCTGAGGGTCTGGCTGTCAGCATCCACTGGGAGCTTCCTTTATGGCCTATCCCATGACTCCAAGGAGCAAGCATTCACTGCAGATGTTTGATATTTTTCCCCACCTTCACAGCAGCTCAGCTATGTTCCCTCCCTTTCTCACCTTTGCATCACACTTCCTAGTAGTAACATTCCCAGTCTTAACAAGTGGTCATGACAGTAAACATCCGCAGAACTGCCCTTATACTAGGGATAGTAATGCCAATCTGCAGAACTGCCCTCATACCAGGGATAGTAACACCCAATTGTGGAACTACCCTCATACCAGGGATAGTAACTTCCATCTGCAGAACTGCCCTCATAACAGGAATAGTAACACCCATCTGCAGAACTGCCCTCATACCAGGGATAATAACCTTAATCCACAGAACTCCCCTCATACCAGGGATAGTAACATCCATCTACAGAACTGCCCTCATACTAGGGATAGTAATGCCCATCTGCAGAACTGCCCTGAAAGCAGGGCTAGTAACGCCTATCCACAGAAATGCCCTCATACCAGAGATAGTAACGCCCAATTGCAGAACTGCCCTCATACCAGGTATAGTAATGCCCATCCTTCCCTGTTCACTGTCCATCACTGGAGCCTCTAATCACACCCAGGTCATCTGTGCAATAGTTAGGGCCTTATCCCTTGACATATTTGTAGCTGTTTTTGAAATAATAACATTTACTAGGGTCTGTATTACATCAATGAACGATTAAATGTTCGAATCTCTAAAGGTCGACCTTTACAGATCAAACATTTAAATGTTCGAAAATATAATAACAAATTAAACAAAAGAAAAGTGACAAAAAAGGGTTTTAGCAGGGGGGCAAGCCACCCTGCATGCCTCACATGGGGGGCTGTGCCCCCCACTCCCCTCGCTACTTAAATATACCAACTCCAAGATCGCACATCAGTGCACTACAGAGCGGAAACGGGAAATTTCCCCTTCCCTACACTGTAGCGTGATCTATCCCTGGTATGAGAGTAGTTCTGTGGTTGGGCATTACAATCCCTGATATGAGGGCAGTTCTGTGGATTGGCATTACTATCCCTCATATGAGGGCAGTTCCGCAGTTGGGCGTTACTATCCCTGGTATGATGGTAGTTCTGCAAATGGTTACTGTCATGATCACTTGTTAAGACTGGGAATGTTACTACTAGGAAGTGTGATGCAAAGGTGAGAAAGGGAGGGAACATAGGTGAGCTGCTGCGAACCCTTTGTTTTTGTTTTTTTACTTCATTTTTTTTTTTATTTTTAAAGATTTTCGAACATTTAAATGTTTGATCTGTAAAGGTCGACTTTTACAGATTCGAACATTTAATTGTTCATTGATCTAATATAGACCCCATTTATTGCACTATTAAAAACAAGTTAGTACAATAAGGCAAAGAAAACATTATCTATATTAGTCCATTGTGCTTCAGCGATGTCAGGATGGTCAAGTAACATGTTTGGGTAAAGCATGTTGGGTAGTCACAGTCCTTTTAAGGGGGTTTGGTTCTTGATTAGTACTGTAGAAACAATTCAAGTGTTGTGTCCACTGTATGGTGCAGTTAACAAAAACTGAAAATAATCATTTGCAAATCTACAATAGTCTGCTTGGGCAAATATCTATTAACTTGAAGGCCAGAACTTGGCTGGTTCATTTTCTAGGCAAAGCTTCTCTTTACTGTGAATAGATCTTTTTGCAACTGTGGATGACCAGATGGAGTATCACAGCTTTAGCTCCTTTACCAGACTATATCTTTGTAGCAGTCCTCTGTCATATGCCTAAGGCAGGTTCTTTCTCAAAGTTCAGCTGAAATAGTTATCTGAACAGTTCAGATGAGACTGCTTGAATTTCTAAAATTGTTAGAGAAAGAATGAATGGCTGACTGACTCCACACGTTTGTACTGAAATATGGCTCTTGGCAAAAAGAAGGAAAACTAACGTGTCTTTGTTGTCTACTGTAGATACAGTTTCAAACGTACAACTCTTTTGAATCTAATTTTTTAAGCCTGATTCCCCTGCCAAAGTTTATTGCCCTTTGAAAAAATATGTTTGAGAGAAGAATTTGCTCTGTAATCATTGTCTCCTCCAATCTCCTAGCAGTTTATTACATTTTTTGACCTCTTGACACGGTAATGCCATAGAGATAGATAATGCCCTATTCATCTGTACAGCTTTGGAGTCTGCTACATTGGGTTGCTCCATTTTGGTTTGCATTTATTTTCTGTGTGCTTATGAGTATGCAGACGTCAGTACAGATGTGTCCTCTGTTTTCCATGTAACTAAACAAAAATTTCATATAGATTAGTAAAGTTAATGCATAGCAATACTCCATTTATTAGCAATATTTGTTTTATCAAAATAGTTTGTTCTACATAGAGTCTGAGAGATTCAAACCCTGAATTTAAGAAAGTAGATCATTAACAGCTCATAGCCTTAATCCCCTTCACTAACTGACAAACAAAGTCTTGATGAGATCTGCAATGAACACAGAATCTCCATCGCATTTAGTGGAATACCATGGCATTCTCAGGTGAGATGAGAGATATGATCTCACTATAATTTCATGATTCTAACACAGGGCCTCATCCAGGTGGGCTACACCTGGTTCAACATGATGAAGAACACCCAAAGGGAATTCTCACCAGGTGTCAAAAACACCTCAACTGAGTGATTGCAATATGAAGGAGCAGTGGTGTATTTTCAAGATCTTCTTAGAAAAATAACCAAGCCACACTGAGGGGAAACTCATGTCTGCTGCTCGTGTCCGTGATCATATCTTCTTAATTCCATCACAAAGCTCATGACCATAGGTGGGACAGAAGATGCACACTCTTCAGTAAATTTAGAGCTCTGTCCCATAAGAAAAATCTTGTTTCACCATCCCATTGCAGTACAGTGCCTGCAGTGTGTCTAGTGTTCTTACGATTGATCTCCTTATCCATTAGGCATTCAGTCATGAGCAATACCTTCCACCTATGG
Organism: Protopterus annectens; assembly: GCF_019279795.1. Classification (NCBI taxonomy): domain Eukaryota; kingdom Metazoa; phylum Chordata; order Ceratodontiformes; family Protopteridae; genus Protopterus; species Protopterus annectens. The sequence goes on from NC_056732.1 coordinate 31,697,625, forward strand.
AAGCTGGTCCCCCATTTAGAGAAGGCAATTCAATCTTTTCTGGAAGAGACCATTGACTCCTGATTTGGATGTGTAGATTGTTATCCCACCTACTAGACACTCAGCAGTAAATCACACTGAAGATTATAGTTTCTCTGTGGGTACACTTACAGTATGTAAACCAAGTATCAACAACAGCTGCCATAAAAAGGAACCGATGCATAATAGGTAAAAAACTTTCTGAAAATCATAACATGAAATGTAATATTGATAAATAATAAGACTGGGGCCTGAGGGTGCAGGGAACTTTTGAATATTGTTTATTGTCTAGTCATCTATGCATATGAACTTATGACTTATTAGTAAAGATAAATGTACAACAAATCAAAGCTGAGCACAAGTTTGATTCAGTGCACCAACTGAAAATAAAACCTTGAAAGTAAAAGTCATGCAAATAGCTCCAAACTTTCTCTTTATTTAATCTAGGGGGACATTAATGGCATAACTTTTTTTTATTTTCTAGACATAGGTATATGGAATTGAAGGGCTGCTGTCATGTGGAGCTACTTTGTTGAAGCAGATAAAAGGAGATTTGTTCTTTGTAGATGTAAAACCCTTTTGCACCTATAACAAATTAAGAGGGCATGTAAAGACTGATTATTTTCAGTGAATCTGCATTTCTGTCATATGTTAATAAAATAACTTCATGAACAGTGAATATCATCAGAAGCGCACTGCTTATCTCGACCTGCCCGAGACGTTTGAGACTATTCTCCATGCTGGTCCTATTGAAAAATGACACAAGCTTACTGTAAACCACTGCATTGTTTATTTCCTTGAAAATTAGCTATACAACAGATCCCAAGTTATGAAAGTTGCTGGTACCCTCTTTAAATATAGATTTCTAACTAGTGGGGTGTCACAGGGATCAGTTCTGCTCCCTCTGCTGTTTGGCATTTGTTTTGCAGACATCCAAGCCGTTATTCCATAAGTATGGTTGACTAAGTTTGCTGATGACTGCAAACTGGGCACTGTTATCCACTCATTGACTGATTCAAAACAGTTCCAGCCAGGGCTGGAATGTGCATGTACATGGTGTATTAAAACTGGTCTCATACGAAATGACAAAAAGTGCAGCAGAGCAGCATTTGAAGTGCAGGTCGATCCCAACTCATATGCTATAAACGATACTCATCTTCAGACAGATACAGTAATAAGAGGCCTGAGTACCTGTGCGGATAACTGATCCTCATTCAGTGATCATGTTTCAACCACAGTCAGGAAATCATTTCTGTCTGTTCCAGTTAATTTCCAAGATAATAACTTCAAGATCCAAAGATCATCCTACCTCTGCGCTCTTCCCTCATCAGACCCATCACTGAATACAATGTTCCTTTTTTATGTACAAATCCAAGCATATCACTCAACTCATAACGCTACAAAATAAATAAATAAACACGAAACCAAATAAAAACTGTGTCTCAAACGAAAAAAATATATATATATAATTTGAAACCAGGGGGGTTGTATATATTGCTTTATGTGAGAAATGTCCTTTCTATATAGGTAAAACTGAGAGGAAATTAAGGAAAAGAATTTATGAACATTTGTATGCCATAGGTAGGAAGGACTTAACTAATGCACTTGCTAGGCACATTGTAGAATATCCAGAACACTCTTTTTTATTCATGGTTGTCCACCAGGTCAAAAATGACATTAGGGGTGGACCACGGCAGTTATATTTGGAAGAACAAAAGGTGTTTTGGCAAATTAGAACATCTGCACATTTGCCCCCAGGTTTGAATGATTATGCCTCTATCAAATGCATTCTTAAGTTAAAAGCACTGCTTAGATAAAAATGATAAGTTGTATTTTATTGGGATATTTTTATATCACCAAAGCCATTAATAGTTGAAAGATGAAGGTTTTAAGAATGTTTTATACAGCAATAGTTTTTAGGATGTTATATGTATGCTTTTTCAACAAGTTTTACATGATTTATATATTTGCTATTTATTTATTTATTTTTTGTGAATATTTAAAATTCATAAGGTTTAGACTTGTAAATTTCTTAAAAACATTAGTATTTGTATGAGAACTTGGGAGTTCATTGGGTAGGTTTTGTTTTTAATTCGTATTACATTGATATTGTTACTTCTAAAATGCATTTTTATACCATTTTACTTTTCCTTTAAACTTGTAATTAATTAATTGTATTATAATTGCCTTGTGGTGTAGCCTATATAAATAGGCTGTTGTGTGCTGTGTAGTTTTTGTCTGAAGAAGGCTGGGTAACTTCTCGGCCGAAAGCGCTTACAATTAATAAACAGTCCGTGCCTTGGCTGAGACAGTCCGTTTTCATTTTTTCGTTTGAGACAGTTTTTATTTGGTTTCGTGTTTATTTATTCAGTTTATGACGTCTGGTTGAAACGGAGGTACTGGTCAGCAGAGTGAGCGTAATGGGACTGGTTCACAGCCACTGTTTTCGCAAGATAATGAGCGAGAACCTAATTCTACCCGGAACTCTGAAGAAGCGAATGCTTTAGGCAACCTTACAATCCTAGTTAACCTTTTGTTAACTAGAGTAGAAGATTTATCACAAAAAGTGGAATGTAACACAGAGAGGAACCTTCCTGCACAACAATCTGCTACAGGTGCGAACATTAATGCTGCGACAACTTCCGTTGGTCGTTTGGTGAATTCGCAGGAAGTAAAATGGCTTTGGTGGTGCATCTAGGCAGTCTGAAGGTAGTAGAAGCCAATGGAGCTGTGCAAATGATTTGCATGAACAGGCTAATGGTGAAATCAATACAATGTCCATACCATCCATGGACAATTTTTTGTGTAAAAAGGACTTTTTTAGTACAAACAATAATTCGAACGAGGTTTCAATGAACCAAGAAGGTCCGGTGAGTACTTTTGTTGACAATTTAAATATTTTCGATCAAAAACTGTTTTGGTGCAGGAAACTGCAATTGGAGGTTGCATACCTCCAATAATATATTACAAAGAAAGTAATTCCTAAGGGACTGCGCCAGTGGCGTTACCCTGCTGGATTGGTTAATAATTCATTATATCATCAGGAATTATTGGCCCTGTTTGATAGACAGGGTTTTGAGTTTTTACTTTCTTTGATTAATTTTTATTGTACTGAGATTACAAGCCTAAAAGAGGATTTAGAAGAATTGGAAACTCGTTTACAACATGATGCTGATTTTTCAAGATATAAATATGATTATTTAAGAATATTTTCTAGTATTGAAGCTTTCATTTCCAAGTTGGTTTTAAACAAGAAATGTAAGATGGATAGAGATGTTAAAGACTATACCAACAAAAAGGCTTACCCCCCCTCCTCCTTTGGTTGGTCAAACGTTACCTAGGGGGAATGATGACTCTAATGCAATCACTACTTTGGTTTTTAATGATGATAGTATCAATCAAGAAGCGTTGCCTGTTTGTAGGAGTGAGCGCATTAGGAGTCAAGTGAATAACGGTATAACGGTCGTAATAATAATGCACAAGGTAATAATCAAAACCAAGGGGAACACGTTTATAATGATGAAAATGATCAGGGTTTTTCCAGGGTCAGGAACGGGCCAAATCACAACAATACCCGAACAAACAACAGGGGTCATGCACAGAGGAGGAAAAGAGGGAATCAATGGAGGAGATGACATCCCCGATAACGAAGGGACCTAATGTCCTTATGAGTCAGCAAGGGGACTTTAAGATCTACAATTATACTGTTTTAACTGTTGAACAACCTTTGATTGACTTTTTTTTTAAAGGAATTTCATTTGTCCCAGATAAAAAGGGTAAACTTGTTAGAAACAATTGTTGACCTGAAGCTATTCGTGCACAAGCTGAATTTGGCATTTAATTTAGGAAACACCCCTGCACTTCTTAACACCTATAAAGTGTTGAGTGTTTTTAATCCTCCATTGTATGGCGTGTTAAATATTTTTGAAAAGGTATGTGAAATGGATCTAAGGGCTACATTGGATTCTCATACATCTACCAGAATGATGAAATGTAATATTTCTAAAAATGAATTAGACTTCATTTCTCTACTTAATGAATGTAAAATTAGGGTCATGAAGCCAGACAAGGGTGGGGGTCTTGTTTTCATGGATGAATATCATTATGAAAACAAGATGTTGGACCACCTACAGTCAGGAACTTATTTGAATTCTAGTTTAAATGAGGTTCATGCAGCCTATAAGAAAATTAGGGGAGTGTTGGATGACCTCTTTTTGGAAGGTAGTATTCAGTGTGACATCTTTCACTTTTTATCAATGCCAGCCCCAAGGATTCCTACCATATTTGGCACTCCAAAAATCTATAAAGATGTGTTGGATCCACCATTTAGGCCAATAGTGGATGGGAGAGGATCCATCACTTATGCTTGTGCCAAATATGTGGATGGCATCCTTAAGCTCTTAATACAGGAGGAACCACAAATGTGTAAAGACTCCTGGAATTTTTTGGAGAATATAAATCAAATTGAGTACAACTCGGATTACATCTTTTTAGTTGTTGATGTGAAAGACTTATACACTGTTATTCCCCATCAATTGGGAATAGAGTGGACTAAACACTTTATGTTGCTTAAGAAGGCTGGCAACGTACAGATGTATCTTGTTGAAACCTTATTAGACTTGGTGTTATCTAACAACTTTTTAGTTTTCAAGGATCAATTTTTTCTCCAAAAAACTGGGATAGCCATGGGTCCCCTTGTGGGTGTAGTTTTGCAAATAGCGTTATGGCATACTGGGAACATCAATGGTTATTCAATAATGAAATGTACCAACAATGTGTCACTTGGTATACCAGATACCAAGATGACATGTGTTTTATATGGAAAGGACTTCAAAATCAGATACCAGATTTCATAGATAGTATTTCATGTATGACCGACTTTCTTGAGTTTACTTATACTATAGGAGTAGACGAAATTAACTTTTTAGATGTGAAAATTAGGAAGGATAAAGTTAGCAATAAATTTAAATCTACAATTTATAGAAAACCCACCCATTCAAATAGTTACCTTAATTTTACTAGTAGCCATCCCTTTCATCAAAAAAGAGGTGTTGTAAAGGGGCAGTTTGTCAGAGCGGCTAGGATAATCTCAGATAAACAGGATTTTATCGGTGAATGTGAGAATATCAGCAAAATGTTTGCTTGTAGAGGGTATCCTGGCACCTTGATTAATGAAATCATGTTTGAAGTGCAGGTGAAAAGAGAAACTGGATACTTTAGGCCCCTTTTGGGTGGTGGAACGTTGCAAAGGTCAAAGAATGATACCACAAATATGACCATTATTGAGCCACCTAGTATTAATTTTCTTTTTACACACTGTATTGATCATCAAGTCATTAGGGAAATCATTGTAAAGAATTGGAGTATTATATTAGAAGATAATGCATTAGTTAAATTAGTAGGACAACAACCAAAATTTATATATAGAAGAGGTGTTAACCTCAAGAATTTGGTCGAGATGACCATGGTTAAAACTAAAGACAAGGTTGTTGGGATGGGAAAATGTGGCATGTGCCCTCAATGTAAATACATTTCTCCTGGGAATAAAGTGAATATTAATAGGAAAACTTATTTTATTAATGGGAAATATAACTGTGAAACCGGGGGGGGGGGGTTGTATATATTGCTTTATGTGAGAAATGTCCTTCCTTCTATATAGGTAAAACTGAGAGGAAATTAAGGAAAAGAATTTATGAGCATTTGTATGCCATAGGTAGGAAGGACTTAACTAATGCATTTGCTAGGCACATTGTAGAATATCCAGAACACTCTTTTTTATTCATGGTTGTCCACCAGGTCAAAAATGACATTAGGGGTGGACCATGGCAGTTATATTTGGAAGAACAAGAGGTGTTTTGGCAAATTAGAACATCTGCACATTTGCCCCCAGGTTTGAATGATTATGCCTCTATCAAATGCATTCTTAAGTTAAAAAGCACTGCTTAGATAAAAATGATAAATTTTATTTTATTGGGATATTTTTATATCACCAAAGCCATTAATAGTTGAAAGATGAAGGTTTTAAGAATGTTTTATACAGCAATAGCTTTTAGGATGTTATATGTATGCTTTTTCAACAAGTTTTACATGATTTATATATGTGTTATTTATTTATTTATTTTTTGTGAATATTTAAAATTATAAGGTTTATACTTGTAAATTTCTTAAAAATATTAGTATTTCTGTGAGAATTTGGGAGTTCATTGGGTAGGTTTTGTTTTTAATTCGTATTACATTGATATTGTTACTTCTAAAATGCATTTTTATACCATTTTACTTTTCCTTTAAACTTGTAATTAATTAATTGTATTATAATTGCCTTGTGGTGTAGCCTATATAAATAGGCTGTTGTGTGCTGTGCAGTTTTTGTCTGAAGTAGGCTGGGTAACTTTTCGGTCGAAAGCGCTTACAAACAGTCCGGCCTTGGCTGATACAGTTCATAAGGCTACAAAGATATCTAACCGTGAAAATTAAAGGTCTCATATTCTTAAACTACTCCTTTAGATTAGCAGAAAACTCCTAATACTTGGTAGCCTACAAGTCAACTTGCTGGGGGGAGCCATGAAAGACCCAGTTTTATTTCACTTCCTATTCTTTGCAAAACCAGTGCTTTGGCAAGCACCCACACTAGAGACATAAACCTATCCTGACAAATAAACAACACCTGCTGGAGAGATAGGTTCCTAATCAAACATATTTCTAGCTTATGGAATAAGTTATCACTGCAGGTCAAACAAAATTCTACTTCAACCATGTTTAAGACTAGTCTTGATAACTGAGTGGGTAGGCACAAATTTACCCCAGGGTTATTATGTACTGCCCTGCACAATTTGGGAGGTGAGCACTATTAAGTGCTTAAAAGGGTGGCAAGACGTTTTTAGTTTGTCTGCTTAAAGGTATACAAGGCACAGCATCTTATGGTCCTGTTTTTTTTGTATAGCATGTGCTTATGTTTCTAAATAAAATGCAGTGGCAACTTTGTAGAATAAATTCTACAGCCCACAGAAAAGATAAAACCAAAAGTGGTTTTGAGATCAACAGTGAAACAGTTTATAAGTAAATACTAAGTAAATTTTCTAAGTCATTTTAAATTTAGTCAGTTTCCCTCAGAGGTGAGGATCAAACCCTGTACCTGTAAGGTCAATACCTTAACCATTATGCCACATTATATCTTGCTCAAATGCTATTTAGACTCTTCCTGTTATACCACTTAGGTAAGAATTAATTATAATTGGTATGTAAGTGAATTTATTTTCCAGACCAGATTATGTCAGAGGGGTCTGAATGGGAACAGGACACAGGAAATCCACCTGGAAAATCAATAATGATGGGCATAACCTTCTTGTTTTCCTTCCAATTAAATTTAGTACACTAGAACTGGCCTTTTTATATCTGTTTACCTGTCTTCCCAAGGCACTCATTTATTTAGAAAATATAATAACATCAAACATTGAAGTTTCTCTGGAAGACATGGTCAGTCTTTATGTACTTTACAAATTTTCATGCTGCACGCATTCAGTATTCACATACATTCTTTTAATAGGAAACATATTTCTTTACAATTTTAGTATTATTCACGTGGTAAATTCGTGCTGTTACATTTGTTCATATAATGGTCAAGCTTTATAAATATGCAATGCATTGTATACAATTGTGTGTTGTTTCTTAACCAAAAGTATAATTCCTGATTCAGGCACACTGCCTTATGAAAGCCAGTGCCATATTATCCCTTTATTTCAACCAGCATAAGTGAATCCTATCAAGAAGAAGGCATTTCAGTAAGATGTCTGTTAACACTATGAATGGTTCTGAAATGACTGGTTTGCATAATGCAAAGGCCATATGTAACCTGTCTCAAACAACTTTGTATTTTCTGTGCTCATCTGATTTATGTAACCTATGCAAGTTCAGTCAGGGTCTACTGGTTGTTAGTTTAGGTATGGACCGGAGCGGAACAAAGTGGGATGGACTACTGGGGCAAAGAAGATGTGACATATTAGTTGCTACCCACCCAATCCAATCTGTTATGTAATCAGTGTAAATATTTTGTCTAATGAGGCTTTAAGTAATGTTTTCGTGGTGTAAAGGTTGTCCTTTGCTCAGGAAATCTTACAGGATTGTGTGGCTGCTCAGATGTCTCTGCCAAATTACACATTATCTAAATGAGATATGACCTTTTCTTATAAACAAAGAGAAGGGAGGGTTCTAAGCAAAGGAAGGAGAGAGGGACTCATCATGTGCTCATGTCAGGAATTATTACCAGGACAGGAGATTTTCTTTCTGTGAGTGGAAGCTCCTGGATACAACCTCAAGAAGATTTTTTTCAGCACG
>NC_056732.1:31708473-31715973 GCF_019279795.1 Protopterus annectens
CTTGAATGATAACTGTGTGAGCTGCTATCACACCATGAATATTGGTCCTTAGAATCATATTACTAAAGACAGGGAACAGGACAGAGTTTCAATGTAAATGTCCAAGCCTGTTTCTGTGGTTGTGTAGTCACACTTAGCATAATAAAATAAGGGAGGTGTACTTGTTTGAGTTAGATTTCTTATATTAAACAGCATTTCTACTGTGTACTGGTATTGTTCTCATGCTATAGTGACACCATTTCTACTGTGTACTGGTATTGTTCTCATGCTATAGTGACACCATTTCTACTGTTTACTGTTATTGTTCTCATGCTATTGTTTCATTTGTAAGAAACAGAATATCAAGGGCCTCAGTGCTGTCATACATATCCACCTGTGGGAAGCGATAACATCAGTTGAGGTGCGCTGTACCTTTACAGGCATATAGGTAGGGAGATAAATAGTATAGAACTGGTGTAAGCTCGTAGTTTGGAAGGTATAGAGCAGAGAACTGTTACAAGAACACAGGTAGAAAATTGCAGTTTATCATTTTAGTACAGGTACATAGGTAGGAAGGTATGGGATGTGGTATTAATACAGGCTCATAGGTAGGAAAGTATGGGGTGTGCTATTAGTACAGGCACATAGATAGGAATATAGATGGTATGGTGTTAGTACAGGCACGTAAATAGGAAGGTAGAAGGTATGGTGCTAGTACAGTCACAGAGATTGGAAGGTATAAGGTAAGGTTCACAGAGATTGGAAGGTATAAGGTAAGGTGTTAGTACAGGCACATAGGTAGGAAGGTTCAGGGTGTGCTGTTCATAGGTTCATAGGTTCATAGGTTCATACTAGGCTATCTGCCCTAGGGCATTTATAAGCCTAGCCAGAATGTGTTTGGCTTTCGCCACCCATTTTAAATTTATTTTGCTATGCCCTTTTTCGAGGTTAGTATACTGTGCCTCTGTCTAACAGTGACACAGAAGTGATACCCGGAGTAAACCTATGATCTCCCATCCACTCATCAAGATTCCTCTTGAAGAGAGTCAATGAGGGACTCTGCCTAACCTGGACTGGGATTTTATTCCAGAGTGAAGGGAGCCTCTGGGTTATGAATCTGTCCCTCCAGCATGTCCTATTTATTTCAGTGCTGAGGTTCAAGTCTCTCGAGTGTGTAGCTCGATGGGATTTGGATTTTCTGAGGTGCAGCATGTCCATTAATTCCGGGTTGGACATGGCTTTATATGTCAGGCACAGATCGCCTCTGAACAGGCGGTATGCTACTGAGTAGAGCTGGAGTTTCTTTAACCAGGCAGCATATGGCATCTGTTTGAGCCCTTTGATCCACTTGGTGAGGTACTTTTGGGGTCTTTCCAGTTGCTGCAGGTGTCTGGTAAGGTACATCCCAAAAGGGGCATTGTACTCAATTATGAGCCTGATGAGGGATGAGTAAAGAGGCATGATGACCTCCCTGATCTAGATGTGAATCCTTCATGATTAGGTGCGCTATATAAAATGTTTTTCTAACCACTTTGGCCACGTGGTTGTCAAATGAGAGATTGCTATCAACTTGGGTCCCCAGGTCCCTATTTACTTCTTCTGTACTTAATGGATTACCACCTATGTGGTAATTTGTGGGCACTTTGTTTTTGCCAAAGGGGATGACTATACACTTTTTTCATTTAGCTTGAGGCCATGGCTCTGGCACCAGTTGTCTGTTTCTATGAGGCCCTTTTGGAGGATGCTTGTGTCGGCTGGAGAGTCAATTATGGCACCCAGTTTGCAGTCATCTGCGAACTTGGTCAGCCACAGTCCTTCCGTGTTGGCCTGTACTTCCGAGAAATATATACCGAACAACAGAGGTCCCAGGACTGAGCCTTGTGGGACACCACTTGTAACTGGTTTGGAGTCTGACATGGCTCCAGCAATTCTAACCATGTGGGTTCTGTCCTTGAGCCAGTTTGCAATCCATCTAGTGACATAGGGGTTTATATTTAAGCTGGTGAGCTTATCTATAATGCCCGAGTGGGGTATTGTATCGAAGGCTTTTGCGAGGTCCAGGTAGGCTGTGTGGACCACCTTCCCCTCGTCAATGGCCTTGGTAACTGTTTCAAAGAAATCAACCAGGTTTAAGAGGCAGGATCTGCCCTTAACAAAGCTGAACTGGGTAGGATCCAGTGTCTGTAGGTCCCCAATATCTTTATTTATGAGGTCCATGATGATCCTTTCCATAGCTTTGCAGACCAAGCTAGTCAGGCTTATGGGGCGATAGTTTCCAGGATCCATTGAGGCACCACCTTTATGGAGAGGGACCACTGTTGCTGTACGCCACTCTTTGGGCACATATCCTGTAGTAAGGCTGAGATTGAACAGTAGTTTTATGTTTGAGTTTAGCTCTTCTTGGAGTTCATGTAGGATGCAGCCGGGACACGGTCTGGTCCCACTGATGCTGTGTTTTTGCTTTGGAGAGGGCAGCTCTTACCTGAGCATCTGAGATGTCAGGGGCAGCACCCTGCCGGGATACATAATTGCCCTCTTGGTGAGGACAGGGGGGAGGAGTCTGCACTGAACCTGACAGCTAGGATGTTGGCAATGGCTGTGGGTTCAGTGTATTTTTGTCATGTTGGACTAATTCTGAGCATATCTGGGAATTACCACCCAGGTTCCTAACATAACTAAAGAAAGCCTTGTGATTATCCTTAGTGTCCTGTGCAATTTTTCTCTCTAAGATGGCCTTAGACAATTTTATGAGTGCCGGTTGTTTTTGCTAATACTGATCAGTGATGCCTTCCCTTTTTGGGATTTTGCTCTATCATTTAGTAGCTTCCTCCTTCTATTGTATAGTTTGTTTATGGCTGGGGTCCACCAGACAGGACGTCTGCCTTTGGAGGATTGGGTCTTGGTTTTATTTGGGATCGCATGATCCATGCATTCCTGAAGGTGTTCATAGAATGTGTTTATAAAGGATTCTGCGGTCTGGGCTGTATTTTCCACAGTCCGGGGCTTTGAAGGATTCCACCTCAGTTTTGAGGAGTGTGAAATTTGCTTTAGAGAAGTTTTTCACTGTGGTTTTCTGGGTAGGGGTGGGGTTGGGATGTGAATATCCAGTGAGATTAGTTTATGGTCTGATCTTACCAGTGAGGGATACACTTCTGGTCTGGAGCATAGAGTCCCCATGTTGGTGATGATCAGGTCCAGTATGTTTTCCCCTCTTGTGTGAGTGGTAACAAGTTGTTCCATAGCATTTGAGTTTATAAATTCTAGGAACCTTTGGGCTAGGGTGTTGGAGCTAGAGCAATGCTCCCAGTCTATGTTTGGGTAGTTGAAGTTGCCCAATATAATGGTGTTTGGAGAGACCTTCATATTTTCCAGTGTTCTCAGGAAGGCTGAGTGGGGTTCCTGGGTTTGGGAGGGTGGTCTGTAGCAGGCTATAAACTGGAAGGCAGTTTTACCCACTGTTAGTTGCACATGGATAGTCTCTGATGCTTCATGCTTTGCCACCAATCTGGAGGTGTGGGTATCTTTGATGAATATCAATACTCCCCCTCCTTTTGTGGTTCGGTCCAAGTTTTGGGGCCGAAAAGCATGGTATGAGGTATAACCTGGTAGTGCTGGGGTGGTCTCGGGAGCCCTGAACCAGGTTTCTGTTACTGCGCAGATATCGATGTTCTCCATGCTAAGGAGAGTTTTGAGTGCATGCATCTTGAGGTTTAGACTTCTGGCGTTGAGTAGCATTACTCTTAGTTTCTTATCCCTTGTGATACCTATGGAGGTGGGTTTGTCTTTTGAGCCTTACCTAAAAAAGGCACTATGGGGGTAGCAAGAGACTTTGCCAATATCCGAAAGCCCAGGGGTGACAGGTGCAAGCCGTCCCTAGTGAAGCATCGTGGCTTGTCGAGCATATCATCCCAAGCTGACAGGCATTGGATCCCCTTTGAATGACACCAGTACTTAAGCCAATTGTTGAAATTGATCATCTTGTTTTCATATTGTGGCATCATTCTTGGTGAGGGTAAGATGCTACTCAAGGTCAGGGTCATACCGGCCTGGGCTACATGCTCAGAGAGCTCCTTTATGTCTCTTTTCATGTAGTCCAGGGAGGTGCAACTCAGGTCATTCACACCAGCATGGACAATGACTGAGTCATATTTGTACTTGCCTTGGAGTGACCTGAGTGCTTGTGTTATGTGGCGGATCCTAGCGCCTGACAGGCTACTCACTGTGACCCTCTCCTTGTTCAGCCTGGTGAGCGGGACATCAGTGGGCCTGACGATAGAGTCACCTATTACAAGTGTATCAGGTGTGTTGTTTAGTCTTAAGGGCTGTGACTGTTCGGCACACTGGCTTTGTGAGATATGTGTTGCACGTGTTTTGTTTTGGGGTAGCGGTTATTTAGGTGTCTGCTTTGGAGGTCTCCGCTGCTTAGGCAGATCTTTATTTAGAGCCTCCGAGTATGTTTTTGTGTGATTATGTGTTTGGTTTGCTGTTGTGGTAGGTCTATGTGAGACTGGAATTGTAGTGAGTGTGGTTTCCTTCTCCTCTTGACTGGTTATGCCAGTACTGAGTTGAGAGAGCTTAGCCTCCAGTTTGACTATATGGTTGCATCTCTCACATGTGTTGGAATTTGTTGGGAGGAGGAGAGGGTTGTCTGTGTACATGAGGCAGTTGTAACATTGCCTCAAGATTCCAGATTCACCAGCTGGACCGGAGAGGAGATTGACAACTGACCTTTGGACATGCTAGAATAATATTGGGAATTCCTTAATAATTGAAAACAAGGGCCAGTGGGGAGTGAGGGTGTAGTGCTTTTAATTTTTAGTGCTGACTTATATAATTGCTTTAGCGAGCAAGTGCTAGGTAACTTAAGTGCAATGTGTTACAGGTAACTTAAATGCAAAAATGACAAACAGTAACTTTCTTTCAAGTGAAACAAGGAAATAAGTACAGTAAGCAATGCAGATATCACTAGTGATCCACAGAAGCACTGAGAAGCACAGATTAGGTGGAATTAGCATTCCAGGGAAATAAGCAAACAAACAACAAGCATATAAACAAAGCTAGATTCAGCAGGCCTGGATCTAGTCTATGCTACAGCAAACAAGGTGTACCAATTTCAGTAAGATACAGTTCAAATATTCAGGCACTATAAACCTTTAACCAGAAATTCCCATCTCAGAAGGGCAGAGTCCAGCCTCTTCTCCCACAAGAGTGCAGACCACAAACCTTCTTAATGTAAAATAACTGGCCTGAAGCCCAAATGCTTAAACCAGAACTAATACACTTTAAGAATAACAGACACTGGGCTCTCAATCAGCAGTTCCCAACTTAGAAGGATGAAAGCTACCTGTCATGCCACCACAGTGCATGCCACAAACCTTCCTAATGTAAAACAACTGGTCTGAAGCCCAAGTGCTTAATCCACAAGACTTAGAATGATAGCTACACTTTAATCAAGTTACTACCAAGCAGTAATAAATACAATTGAATACTTTAGAGAATGCCTGGATTAGTGCTCAAGTTACACAAACAAAGCTAGATCCAGCAGGCCCGAATCCAGTCTATGCCACAGCAAACAAGGCGCACCAACTTCAGTAAGAAGCAGTTCAGATATGCATGCACTATAAGCCTTTAACCAGAAATTCCCAGCTCAGAAGGGCAGAGTCCAGCCTCTCCTCCCACAAGAGTGCAGACCACGAACCCTATTAATGTAAAATAACTGGCCTGAAAGCCCAAGTGCTTAAACCAGAATTAATACACTTTTAGAATAACAGTCACTGAGCCCTCAATCAGCAGTTCCCAGCCTAGAAGGATGTAAGCTACCTGTTCTGCCACTACAGTGCAGACCACAAACCCTCTCAGTGCAAAACAACTGGTCTGAAGCCCAAGTGTTTAAACCAAAAGGCTTAGAATGAGTTACACCAAGCAGTAATAAATACAATTGAGTACTTTTAAGATGATGCAAAAGTAAAATAAAGTAGGTAGAAACACAAGTACAGTAAAAGCAGATGAAATTTTTTTTTTCTGAACAAGTGCTGAGATCAAAGAAACAGATTTGAGTTCTGAAACTAGAAAACTGGCTAGTTATAAGGAAAAAAAACTAAGCTAGAAGGCTTCCCTCCATCACAGAAGGGCTTGGGGGCTCAGAAGCCTACAAATAGTCTGTACCACTTAGGAAAGGCAGGAAACAAGCTTAATTTTTTTTTCTGTTTCCCAGATGCTCTCTTTGTACACAGTAGGAGTGCCTGAAATCAGAATATGATCTCACTGCACTCAGTTGAGTGAGCAAATGAGATGGGCCCAGAAGGAGTATCCAAACACAAATTTACAAGAGGGGCGGGCAGTTTCAAGGCCACTAAGATTAACACCAAAACAAAAACAAGGAGGGTGGGTGGGACTAACTGAAGAGCAGAGTCAAAACTTCCAGTTCAGTTAATATTCCTGCAACACAGTTAAAATCAATTTAAATACTGTATTTTTTGAAAAAAAGTGCAGATAAAGGTACTTAAATTCTCTTATACATCCAGTTGAATACAGCAAGTTCTTAGCCAGCCAAAGCTGAGGTTTTTAAGCAGAAAAGTACAGGCACATAGGTAGGAAGGTACAGGGTGTGCTGTTAGTACAGGCACATAGGTAGGAAGGTACAGGGTGTGCTGTTAGTACAGGCACATAGGTAGGAAGGTATGGGGTATGGTATTGGAACAGTTACATAGATAGGAATGCACGGGGTGTGCTATTAGTACAGGCACATAGGTAGGAAAGTACAGGGTGTGCTGTTAGTACAGGCACATAGGTAGGAAAGTACAGGGTGTGCTGTTAGTACAGGCACATAGGTAGGAAGGTACAGGGTGTGCTGTTAGTGCAGGCACATAGGTATTAAGGTACAGGGTGTGCTGTTAGTGCAGGCACATAGGTATTAAGGTACAGGGTGTGCTGTTAGTACAGCACATGGGTAGGAAGGTACAGGGTATGCTGTTAGTACAGCACATAGGTATTAAGGTACAGGGTGTGCTGTTAGTACAGTGCATAGGTATTAAGGTACAGGGTGTGCTGTTAGTACAGCACATGGGTATTAAGGTACAGGGTGTGCTGTTAGTACAGCACATAGGTATTAAGGTACAGGGTGTGCTGTTAGTACAGCACATAGGTATTAAGGTACAGGGTGTGCTGTTAGTGCAGGCACATAGGTATTAAGGTACAGGGTGTGCTGTTAGTACAGCACATGGGTAGGAAGGTACAGGGTGTGCTGTTAGTACAGCACATAGGTATTAAGGTACAGGGTGTGCTGTTAGTACAGCACATGGGTATTAAGGTACAGGGTGTGCTGTTAGTACAGCACATGGGTATTAAGGTACAGGGTGTGCTGTTAGTACAGCACATGGGTATTAAGGTACAGGGTGTGCTGTTAGTACAGCACATGGGTAGGAAGGTACAGGGTGTGCTGTTAGTACAGCACATGGGTAGGAAGGTACAGGGTGTGCTGTTAGTACAGCACATGGGTATTAAGGTACAGGGTGTGCTGTT
>NC_056732.1:31723473-31753473 GCF_019279795.1 Protopterus annectens
TGCCTTGCACTGCCAGGGTACTCTCTGCAGCTTTAGACCATGTTTCAGTAACTGCACTGATGCCTACATTCTCCAAGGTGAGGAGAGCTTGGAGGGGGTGGAGTTCTTGTTTAGAACCCTGACATTGAGCAGCAGCCCCTCCAGATTTCTTTGGTTAGAATGGTTGGAGGGGTTGGAGCCCTTGCTTTCCCGCCTTTCCTGAGCTAGAATAGTCCCTAATACAGGTATTGCTGTATTCTGCACTTTAGAATAGTTCCTGTGTTGCCCATATCGTTACTTGGATAGAAGGAAGCTTCTTTGTTCACCAGTGGGACTGGAGACCTTTGAGCAATGTATCTGTCCCTGGAGGAGTGATCTCAGCACAGAATCTTGTTGTTTATTGGCCATTTTGGGCTAATTCCTAGCTCTTTCAAGTCCCCTGTTTAAAAACCTGCTTTGGCACGTTTTTTGCGCTTGTTCCGACTCAACAAAGCTCCTTGTGGTCCTGCAGAGTGGTGCTAGCAGCAGAGAGATGAAAAAGAGTGACTGCTACCTGATTTTAAGTACCTTTTACTGCCTTTACCTTTGCGACTGTCTATTCTCGCTGAAAAGTGAGTAAAAACTGCTCTTTTGTTAGAATTAAGCTGGTTTTCTGCATTTATTTAATACCTGCACTTTAAAGTTTGTCTTTTTGTTGATTTAACTGTTGAGGCTGCTCACTCAAGTGCGCTAGCCTGTGTAAAGTATTTACTGTGCATTTTCTGTTGCCTGTTTAGAAAAAAAGAAAAAAAAAAAATGTCCTTGTTTTCCCGAGCTAGAATAGTCCCTAATACAGGTATTGCTGTATTCTGGACTTTAGAATAGTTCCTGTGTTGCCCATTTCCTTACTTGGGTAGAAGAAAGCTTCTTTGTTCACCAGTGGGAGTGGGGAGCTTTGAGCAGCCTATCTGTCCCTGGAGGATTGATCTCAGCACAGAATCTTGTTGTTTATTGGCCGTTTTGGGCTAATTCCTAGCTCTTTCAAGTCCACTGTTTAAAAACCCGCTTTAGCGCGGTTTTGCGTGATTTTGCGCATAGCGCAGCATCGGGCAGCGCTGTCTAAACAGGTTTAAACTATTACCAGTTTCACAGAGTCTGCTCTTCACTTTTTCCCTTGGAACTGATCTGTATCACAAAAGAAGCACTCTATTTTCACTTTATAGCTCTTCGCTTGCACTTAGAAGAAATTTTAAAGCACTAAAACCTCTCTTATACTCTTCTAAATACTTAACTGATCCTCCTAGATCAGTCAAAAGTAGTAATCATAAATATGCTGACATGTCCAAAGGTCAGCTTCATATGTACTCTCCAGTTCAGCTGGTGAATATGGGAATCTTAAGGCAATGTTACAACTGCCTTATGTACACAGACAACCCTCTCCTCCTCCCAACAAACTCAAATATATGTGAGAGATGCAACTATATTGCCAAACTGGAGGCTGAGCTCTCGACCCATGACTGGCACAGTCAATCAGGAGAAGAAGGTAACCACACACACCACAAATCCAGTCTCACATAGACCTATAGCAACAACAAACCAAACACATAAACACACAAAAACATACTCGGAGGCTCTAAATAAAAATCTGCCTAAGCAGCAGAGACCTCCAAAGCAGACACCCAAACAACTGCTACCCCACAACAATAACCACGTATCACATAGTCCACAAGGTCAGTGTGCCACACAGTCACAGCCCTTAAGGCTAAACAACACACCTAATACACTTGTAATAGGTGACTCTATAGTCAGACACACTGATGTCCCACTCACCAGGCTAAACAAGGAGAAGGTCACTGTAAGCTGTCTGTCGGGTGCCAGCATCCGCCACATAACACATGCACTCAGGTCACTCCAAAGCAAGTACAAATATGACTCCATCATTGTTCATGCTGGTGTGAATGACCTGAGACGTACCTCCTTGGACTACATGAAAAGAGACATAGAGGAGCTCTCTGACCATGTAGCCCAGGCTGGTAAGTCCCTGACCTTGAGTAGCATCTTACCCTCACCAAGAATGATACCACAGTATAAAGACAAAATGATAAGTTTCAACAATTGGCTAAAGTATTGGTGTCATTCAAAGGGGATCCAGTGTCTGTCAGCCTGGGATGACATGCTCGACAAGCCACGTTGCTTCGCTAGGGATGGCTTGCACCTATCACCCCTGGGCTTTCAAATACTTGCTAAGGCTCTTGCCACCCCCATAGTGCCTTTTTTAGGCAAGGCTCAAAAGACAAACCCACCTCCATAGACAATACAAGGAAAAAGAAACTAAGGGTAATGCTGCTCAATGCCAGAAGTCTAAACCTCAAAATGCATGCACTCGAGACTCTCCTCAGTATGGAGAACATCGATGTCTGTGCAGTAAAAGAAACCTGGTTCAAGGCTCTCGAAAGCACCCCAGCACTACCAGGTTATACTTCATACCATGCTTTTCGGCCACAAAACTCGGACCGAACCACAAAAGGAGGGGGAGTATCCATATACATCAAAAATACCCACACCACCAGGTTAGTAGCACTGCACAAAGCAACGGAAACCATCCATGTGCAACTAACAGTGGGCAAAACTGCCCTTCAGTTTATAGCCTGCTACAGACCACCCTCTCAAACTCAGGAACCCCACTAGGCCTTCCTAAGAACACTGGAGAACATGAAGGTCTCTCCAAACACCATTATATTGGGTGACTTCAACTACCCAAACATTGACTGGGTAAACTACTCAAGCCCACACACCCTCGCCCAATGGTTCCTAGAATTTATAAACTCAAATGCTATGGAACAACTGGTCACCACTCCCACAAGAGGGGAAAACATATTGGACCTGGTCATCACAAACATAGGGACTCTATGTTCCACACCAGAGGTATACCCCTCACTGATAAGGTCAGACCACAAATTAATCTCACAGGACATCCATATCCTGTCCCCACCCCCAGCCAAGGTAACCACAGTGAAGAACTTCTCAAAAGCAAACTTCACACTTCTCAAAACTGAGGTGGTATCCTTCAAAGCCCCTGGGCCAGTGGAAAACACGGCTCAATCTGCAGAATCCTTCACAAACACATTCTATGGACACCTACAGGAATGTATGGATCATGCTATCCCAAATAAAACTAAGACTCACTCCTCCAAAGGCAGGAGACCTGTCTGGTGGACCCCAGCCATAAATAAGCTATACAACAAAAGGAGGAAGCTACTACATGATAGAGCAAAATCCCAAAAAGGGAAGGCATCTCTGATCAGTACTAGCAAAAAGCTACGATCCCTCATAAAATCATCTAAGGCCAGCTTTGAAAGAAAAATTGCACAAGATACTAAGGACAATCACAAGGCCTTCTTTAGTTATGTCAGGAACCTGGGCGGCAACTTCCAGATATGCTCCGAGTTAGTGCAAAATGGCAAAAAATACACTGAACCCGCAGACATTGCCAATATCCTGGCAGACAGGTTCCGTGCAAATTTCTCCTCCCCATCCCCCCAAAAGAGCAAATCTCCATCCCAACAGAGTGTAGCCTCCCAGACATCACAGATGAACAGGTGAGAGCTGCCCTCTCCAAGGCAAAAAAACACAGCATCAATGGGACAAGACGGTGTCCCAGACTGCGTCTTACACGAGCTACAAGATGAACTTAACCCTTAACTTCTTTGAAAACAGTTACCAGGGCCATAGACGAAGGGAGGATAGTCCACACAGCCTACCTGGACCTCGCAAAAGCCTTCGACACAATACCCCATTCAGGAATCATAAATAAGCTCACTAGCTTAACTATCAACCCCTATGTCACAAGTTGGGTTGCAAACTGGCTTAGGGATAGAACCCACATGGTCAGAATTGCAGGTGCCCTGTCAGACTCTAAACCAGTCACAAGTGGCGTCCCACAACGTTCAGTCCTGGGACCTATCTTGTTTGGTATTTATTTCTCTGAGGTACAGGCAAACACGGGAGGACTATAGCTGACCAAGTTCGCAGATGACTGCAAACTGGGTGCCATAATAGACTCTCCGGCTGACACAAACATCCTCCAAAAGGGTCTCACAGAGACAGATAACTGGTGCCAAAGCCATGGCCTGAAGCTAAATTCTAAAAAATGCATAGTCATCCCCTTTGGGAAAAACAAAGTGCCCACAGACTACCACATAGGAGGTAATCCATTAAGTATGGAGGAAGTAATTAGGGATTTGGGGACCCAAGTAGATAGTAATCTCTCCTTTGACAATCACATTGCCAAAGTGGTTATAAAGACCTTCTATATAGCCCACCTCATCACGAAAGGTTTCACATCTAGATCAAGAGAGGTCTTTGTGCCACTCTATTCATCACTCATCAGACCCATAATTGAATACAATGCCCCATTTGGGATGTACCTTACCCGACACCTGCAGCAAATGGAAAGACCCAAAAAGTACCTCACCAAGAGGATCAAGGAACTCAAACAGATGCCCTATGCAGTTAGGTTAAAGAAACTCCAGCTCTACTCAGTTGCTTACCGCTTACTCAGAGGCGATCTGTGCCTGACATATAAAGCCATGTCCAACCGAGAATTAATGGACATGCTCCACTTCAAGAAATCCAAATCCCTTAGAGCTACACATTCCAGAGACTTAAACCTCAGCACAGAAATAAATATTACATGCTGGAGGGACAGATTCATATCCCAGAGACTCCCTTCACTCTGGAACAAAATCCCAGTCCAGGTTAGGCAGGGCCCCTCATTGACCCTCTTCAAGAGAAATCTTGACAAGTGGATGGGAGATCGTAAGTACACCCCCGCGATCTCTTCTGGGTCCCTGCTAAACAGAGGCACAATAAACTAACCATAAAGGGGCTATATTCTGTGACCTACTATTCAAAGGCACAGTCTACAAATCTAAAAGGGTGGCGAAAGCCAAACACGCTCTGGCTAGGCTTATAAATGCCCTAGGGCAGATAGTCTAGTATCAACCTATGAACCTATGACATTGAGCAGCAGCCTCTCTAGAGTTCTTTGGTTAGAATGGTTGGAGGGGGTGGAGCCCTGACATTGAGCAGCAGCCCCTCTAGATTTCTTTGGTTAGAATGGTTGGAGGGGGTGGAGCCCTGACATTGAGCAGCAGCCCCTCTAGATTTCTTTGGTTAGAATGGTCGGATGCGGTGGAGCCCTGACACTGAGCAGCAGCCTCTCTAGAGTTCTTTGATTAGAATGGTTGGAGGGGGTGGAGCCCTGACATTGAGCAGCAGCCCCTCTAGCTTTCTTTGGTTAGAATGGTTGTCAATTTGGCTTTGCCTAAAAAAGGCTTTATGGAGGAAGGCAATGTTTTAGCCACTATTAAAAGCCTAGAGGGGAGAAGTGCAGGCTATCCTTGGCAAAGCAACATGATTTGTTAGTCATGTCCAGCCATGCTAACAAAATTGTATCCCCCTTGAATGACACCAAAAACTAAGTCACTTATTAAAGTCAGTCATCTTCTGCTCATATTGTTGTGACATCATCCTTGGTGAAGGCAGAATGCTACTCAATGCAGAGCACGTACCATCTTATGACACATGCTCCAAGAACTCCATAATGTCTCTTTTTGTATAACCCAGGGAGGTACATAGATTCAAAGATTCATAGACATTACAGTGCTAATGACATGGGGGTGGGCCTTTCTAAGCCTACCCAAGTTTTCCCAAAAGAATAATCATGTCCTGTATCCAAATAAAACAGTGAAGGTCAGGTATTTATACACTACCTCTGTCCATAAGGGACATAGGTGCCAGGCACAGTGTAAATTTTTTATTCCCCATCCACTGGTCTAGGTTGCACTTAAACTGGATAATAGATGAACTCAGTTTCACATGGCTGGGAAGCCTTTTCCATAGGAGGGGCAGTCTCTGGGATGCATATCTTTCTCTCCAGCATCTTCTGTTTAAGGAACAGGCACATTTTAAGTCAGTGTTTACCTGTGTCTTTATTTATCATGTCCATGATGATTCTTTCCATGGCCTTACATATGAGGCTGTTAAGAAACTTGGGCTTATAGTTACCTGGATCAGTGGTTGGACCTCCTATGTGCAGAGAAATGACTGTAGCTATAATCAGTTCCTTGGACACAAAACCTAACTGAATGATCCATTTGAAATGTGATTCAAGTTGACCAGAGAGGTCATGTTTCATGCTATTTATTAAGCATCCTGGGTGCATAGATGCAGTGTTATTGGCATTGGAAAGCACATTGATGATCTGAACCATAGTAATGGATGGGGGGCATTGTGTTATGTGGCATTTCCTTTTGACTATCAGGGAGGGAGTGGGGGAGAAATTTGAGATGAACCTCTCAGCTAGAAAGGTTGCAATGACCTCCAGTTCAGTGTGGGTGATGCCATTTACAATAAGTTTTGCTCTTTGTTGTATATTTTTTCTGAGGTTACGGACATAGCTGTAGAAAGCTTTGTGGTCATCCTTTGTCTGAGAAGCTATTTTTTTCTTCAAATTTACCCTTAGAAGCATTAATTAACTCTTTAAGCTGCCTGTTTCGATTGGCAGGGGGCTTTTAGTATGTTGGGCTTTGTTCCTTCTACTCTTGGCAAAGATTTGTTTTTCTTTTGTTGTATAACTGATTGATACAGTGATTCCAAAAGGGTGTCTTGTCTTTTGAGTTTGTCTTATTCTTAATAAGAGAGGCACAGCTCTGTACAGTTATCAATATGGCCGTACAGAGATTTTGTAAATAGCTCAGTGCATGCTATGGTGTTTACTGGGTTTGGGGGTGCTTGAAATTTAGCCAAGGTGTTGCTTTTTAGAGAGAGGTTGGCCTTGGAATATTTCCTAAAGTTTTTTTGATTTTGCTGGATGCCTGGATTTAAGTTTTATTTCAGGTAATATTGCAAGTCATTTATACCTGCACGGAATATGACTGAATCATAATAGTACCTGTGGTGCAGAGACTTTAGTGTGTGTATAACATGGTGGCTCCTGGCATCTAATAGGCAACTGACTGTTATTTTCTTTTTGTTCAGCCTGGTAAATGGGGCATCAGTGTGTCATAGAGTGGAGTCCCTGATGACTAGAGTCCTGGGTAGTGTATTGGCTTGAAGTATGGGCTTGGTAGTTGGGGCTCCAGTGTGTGGCTGCATGTGCAGTATTTAGTGCTGTTTGTTATGTATGCTGTCGGGTTTGCTGAGGATAGGTATTGCAGGTGGAAAGTCTGGGAGGTCTTTGTGGTTTGATAAGATTGCAGTTAAGTGCCTTAGCATAAGTAGGTCTATGTGTGGGGTATGTACTATGTTTGGTGGGTGTAGCATGTGTGTCTCTGACAACCAGATTATTGTTATGAGTGTGTGTATATGAGTTTTTTTTAAATAAGACAGCTAGAAAGATTCACACAGTTAAAGTAAAACACTGCTTAACTATTCTCACTACATTTTCCTAACTGATCTAGAAAATTGCTTTTCCTACTTACTGAATAGAGCAAGGCAAAATGGGTGAGTGGTCCTTGTTGTCAGATCCAAAACAGAATACAGAATACTGAGAACAATCTCCTACTAATATCTAAATATCATTTCTGGATTACAGAATGACATCACACACATCTGGTCCTCTGACTCTATTTCCTGTACTATCCCCTTCACTAGAAGCTGCCAGGACTTTAACACCAACATGTCAATAATACACACACAACAGCATCTGGAAGCCATAAAACCATAAAACCATTCTACTCTTCCTACAGGAGCTACAAACTATTCTCTAGTACAGATATTGTATACCTGGCTCCCTTCAAAACTGTGAGATAACATCTTTAAGGCTTAACCCATAAAGTAATTTAATTTCAAGAATATTTTTTTCAAAGTCAGGTGAATTAATCTCTTCTCTTCCAGAATACCTGTTACAATGTATACATTTCAACAGTTACAATAATATATGTACATTTCTTTTCTGTCCAGCAGGAAACACTGTTGATACATTTTAACACAAGAGATGTTACAAATAAATTTTTAAACACAAGTGTCTGCACGAATCAGTTTGATACAGAAATTGCATATAATTCTTTACAAAATTCCAGCAAGCTATGCTGGCATAAGTTATACATCCGTTGCCCTACTTCTCCTAGCTTGGCTGGCAGTACCTCCTATCATCACAGTAGTAAAGGAGATTTACTCAAGCACAATACTTATTTGCTGGGTGGGCACTCAGCATCATGGATTTATGGAAAATGAAGGGTTGAAAGAGTACATAAACAGCTTCTACAACAGTCAATGACAATGAAAGGGGGAGAGTGAGGGACTTTGGAAATAAGATTACTGTAAGGGGAGGAGACCAAAGACAGAGTCTTATATAGCCGCAAGAGGAAAAGGGTGGGACAGTTAGTGAAAAAATCAAGCTGCACGAAGCAGACTAGCTAGAGATAAATCCAATCAAATAAAGCCAATATTGGAGCTCCAGTCATATGACTCTGAGCTATAGGTCATTAACCCCAGGTAGGTTAGAATTTCAGAAAGTCTAGGTCAATACCCCAGTAGGGGATGGGGCAGACACAAAGGACAGGGAAAAACAGCAACAAAGTAAATAGGAAGGCACTGGAATGCAACTTTAAGGCTGTCATTGATAAGTATAATACAAGATGGTAGCAGCCAAACTGGAAAATAAATAGCAGTAAAAGCAGAGAAGTACAAATCCTGGAGCAGAATTCACAATACTGCTACTACTGTAATCCCTGTACAGAATAGGGCACCAGGCTATGCATAAATTTACCAGTAACACTGCTTATGGAATAATGTAGTAGTAAATGGCTAAATGGAGCTCAAATCTGGCAGTAGTTCATAATTCTACCACAACTGCTAATAAAACTATAAGACTAATGCCTAGACAAGATTCAAAATACAAACAGTTAGCTTTTACAAGTAATTCTAGTTGTGGAGACAAAAGGGCAGTATAATGTATAAATGATGCTAAAATCTTGAAGAAGAAATGAATCGTCAGTGGAAGAGTAAATGAATCTCCTTTCACTCTACTGTTCTGTTACTTTTCTAGATGCCACACCAAGAGCTTTTCAGTTAAATGCGCTTTCAGTTATTTTTTTTTTTAATTTAGTCAAACATACCTTCAATAAAACACCATCGAATTATATGTATAATAATAATATTGCATAGTATTTTGTGCTTTTCCTCATGAAAACAAAATACTTTGTTAATTTGGAGTCGTCACTGCTTCCTTGCCATTGAACATCACAGTGACACTCTCCATAAAAAAATGGTGACTGGTAACAGCCACAGTGTACTATTAATTAAACTTACTGACCATTAAACTGATACATGGTCTTATATGCCTTGACCATTGTTTTAAATTGATTATTCTGACATTATTTTTATTGTCCATGACTATTTTTTGTCTGCACACTATCTTTACCAATGCATATGAATAGAATTATTTCATTGTTATATCTTTTATATTCATTATTCTGACCTTTTCTTCCTGTTATAAGTTTTAGTGTGTAGATATTGTCTTTGCCACTTTTGGTCCAGGTCATGACTGGAAATGGTCCTTGGACCAGTTAGCTTACCTAGATGACAAATACAAATACATACATATGTACATGCAAAAATAAATAAATAATAAACCTCTTTTTGAATTGTAGTGAATGAGCTGTTTACTTTATGCCACACCTCTACCTCTCAACTATCCAGATTTTCGCAGAATGTCCAGACTTTTGGCTCATATTTGTGGTTTGTACTTCATAAAATTTTGGTTTTCTGGCAAATTACTGGGATGATCTAAAGACTGAAGTCACTAAATAATGACATACATTTGAATTTCAGACTTCAAATCCTTCAGAAAATGTCTGATCTGAAGTAGTTAACTTCATTTGATCAGTAACCTGTGGGTATCGGATCCAATTCGGATCCAAGCTGGCAGCTTTCCTAGCAAAAGATCTGAGCTCCAAGCTTCTCCCCTACCCATAATACTCTGTGACCTCCCTCTAGTCCTCAGATCTCATTTGCCACGGCTTCTTGAAGCATCTGAGAATGAGCTCCTAGCGTTGGGTTTGTGAGTTAAAAAAAGCTATTCAAACTTTTTTTCCCTTAAAAATCTCTTTTAACTTGGTGTGTGTGGTACCTTTTCCTCCCTTAAACTATTTTGGTAGTTTTTCGCGTTAACCTTAGTTTAGATATTATTTTCCCTTCCCCCCTTCTGTCTGTGTGTGAAGGTGTGTGCGTGTGGGCCTGTTCTTTTCTAAAATGTCTGAAGGCCCAAAAGCAATTTTTTCTAAATGCTCCAAGTGTGGTCGTAAGCTGTCCCCAGCAGATGGCCACACTCAGTGCGTTATTTGCCTGGGCATGGACCACCTTTCATCGGGCTGCACTATCTGTGCAGCCTTTAACCCCAGGGCTTTGAGGGATAGGAGGACCAAGCTAATCCTAGCAGGCCTTTTGCCCCCTGATTTGGCTTCATCCTCCTCCCCCTCTGTGGCACCATTGCTCCACCGACCATTCCCGCTCCCCTGGCCGGGATTCAAACTCCCTCTTCGGCTCAGGAGGAAAGGGACACCAGAAAAAAGGACAAGAAAGACAAGGAGCATGATAGGGATAGGCATCGTAGCCACAAGAGGCGGGCTGATTCAGTCCCCTCGGCCCCACCGTCTAAGCAGCTCGCCTCCCCCCTTAAGGTCTCTGGGTCTTCCCCCTCCTGGCTTTGTTCTCCACGTTTCTCCCCGGAGCCGGAGGAGGAGACCCAGTCACCTTCGAGGTCATCTAGGCGGCCTTCCCAGCCAGCCTCGGCAGCCTCATCCAGGTCAACCAGAAGTATATCTGACGCGGACATGGACCGGATGATGCGTCGATTTCTTCAGGCTCAGCATCAGATGGGAATGCTCTTGCCTCCTCCCCCTCCGGGGGGGGAGCTTGACCCCATTTTTCACCCCATTGCTCCTTTTCTGACCCACTATCGGGGTTCGGAGCTGTCGGATCTGGGTAGCTTCGGAGCCGGGGTGATGTCGGTGCCGACAGTGTTTTCTACTTCGGCGCCGACTGCACCTTCGAGTTTATCGGGTCCTTTTTCGTATCCAAGCTCTCGGGGCCATGAGCTGAGCATCTGATCCGGAGGGGTCAGTGTGCCTTCAGCTCCTTTGAGGTCGGAGCGCACTGTTCTTTCGGATCCGTTCAGGTCATCTCCGGTGTCGATCCACATGCTGGATCCGAGGGGACTGCTTTCTGATCCTAGGGAGAGCAGCTCACCCTCGGCATTTGATGTCATGGAGAGGGTCCTTTCGAGGGATTTGAGGCCCCAGGTTCTTGCTATGGATCCACCCGCCATTCCCTCTCAGACGGGCCTGTCTTCCATCATCCGGCCCCAGGGACAGCCTGTGCCTATGTCCCAGATGGTTCCTGTAGAGGAATAGGACATTGTTGGTGAGCCCTACTTGGACAGACCCCCCGAAGAGGTTCCTCAAAAATGAAAGTGTAAGAAGAGGCACTTGGACTCACCTGAGTCCCTCACAGAAGACACGTACTTGGAGGAAGGGGAAGCTTCCCCCAGGTCACCCCCCGAGGATGTCTCCTTTGGAGACATTATGGAAATGCTTCATATTAGAGGGGGGTGGTTAGCCCAAAAGCCTTCCTCGGATGAGTTTGTGTTTCTGGAGGTGTTCGACACAGGCCCATCTACCTCTTGGGTGTCCCTCCCGCTGATCCCCTGGTGGACCTCATAACTACCAGGGCATGGAAGGAGCCAGACACTGTGGAGCCAATACCCAAGAGACCGGACAGGATTCTCAGCCCCCCCCACAGACAGGACAGTTTGGAGCAAGGGTGCCCCGGTAGATGCCATGGTGGTGGTGGCTGCCACCAAGAAGGAATTGGCACAGGAGAGTTCCTCGGTACATCCTCCAGACAAGGAGTCTCGGATGACGGACCGCCTCAGAAAGCGGATGTTTGCTTCAGCAACATTCTCTGTCAGGTCGCTGAACTATATGGCACATGTAATTCGGCTCCAGCGGGACCTAATCAAAGAGTACGCTGGGTCACCCCCAGAGTCCATGTCGGATGAGGACAAACGGACCTTCTCGGCTCGAATGGCCACTCTTAAGTCTATCACAAACACCTCTATGCAGCTTCTCTCCCATGCCATGGAGGGTGTGGATAGAGCCAGTGGAGCAGGCATTGTCTTATGACGACAGGCCTGGCTCCATCTCTGCGACTTTGTGGAAGCCTTCAAGGTGTCCTTCACGAATGTCCCTTTCGATGGTTCTATGCTTTTCAGCAAAACCGTCCGCGATACGCTATTCCAGAGCGAGAAGGATGGGAAGACATTGTCTGCCATTGGGATCTGCTTCTTGGCTCCTCAGAGGTCCTTCTCCAGGAACCAAAGAGTACAGAAGAAGATGTGGTTCCAGAAATCCCAACAATCCCATTTCGCTCTGGACCCCTCATCCTTCACAGGCAGAGGAGGGCAGGGTGGACACCAGCCCAGAGGCAGAGGGGGGACAAAGAATTTCGGGTCGAGGGAACCCTTTTCCAATTGACACGCACAGCAACCCTGAGGGGTTGCCTGACTGCTCCTCTCTGGAGGCAGTCGGGGGGCAGTTCTTGGAGCATCTAGAACATTGGGAGTCCATTACGACAGATCACTGGGTGCTCCGGATCATATCCAGAGGTTACTCAATTCCATTCCTAAGTTCTCCTCCCCGGTCGGGGCGCCTCCCCGATGTCCCACCCAATCAGAGGGAGGTAGCAGTCTTTGAAATAAAGGAGCTACTAAGAAAAAGAGCCATCAAGCACGTCCCCCCTGGTCAATCCAGATCGGGCTTTTACTCCAGGTACTTTTTGGTGCCAAAAAAGACAGGGGGCTTACGGCCAATTCTCAACCTGTCCACACTGAACCTGTCAGTCACCAAAGAAAAGTTCTGGATGGTCACCATTCAATCCATTCTCCCACTTTTACAGGAGAACGACTGGATGTGCTCCATAGACCTCAAGGATGTGTACTACCACATTCCAATGGACAGGTGATCCAGGAGGTTTCTCCGCTTTCGGCTGAGAGCCAGCCATTATCAGTTCAGGGTCATACCCTTCGGTCTCACCACAGCCCCTAGGGTGTTCACCAAGGTCATGGCAGTTGTAGCGGCCCACCTGAGGCTTCAGGGAATACAGGTTTTTACTTACCTGGACGACTGGCTCCTAACCTTCCCCACCAGGCATCTATTATGTTCAGCCAGGGACTATTTCCCTCATCTCGCCCACTATCTAGGGATCATGATCAACCACAAGAAATCCTCCCTTCAACCTACTCAGATCTTGGATTTCACAAGGGCCAGGATAGACACAATTCAGTCCAAAGTCTTTCTGATGACGGACAGACTCTGCAACCTAAACCTCCACGTTTTGGCTCTTCTACAGTCCTCGGCCCCTCCAGCGGAATTAGTCCTGAGGGCTCTGTGGTCCATGGCAGCAGCCATCAACCTGTCATCGCTCGCATGTTTGAATATGAGAATTCTTCAATGGACCTTACAGGTCCAGTGGTCCATCCTACGACATCCTTTGTCTTCCCCTATTCCTTTCGGCAGGGTTTGCAGGGAATCTCTACTTTGGTGGCTCCATTCCAGGCACCTCCGGGAAGGGCACCCCTTCTCCATGTCCCCACCCCAAGTCACAGTGACCACAGATGTGTCTCGCCTCGGGTGGGGGGACATTGCATGGGCAGAACCATCCAAGGCACGTGGACTCACACAGAGACCTTTTTGCATATCAATGTTCTGGAGATAAGGGCGGTGCTTCTAGCATTGCAGGCTCTCCATTCCCTTCTTCCTCTAGGGACTATTGCAATTCAAACAGACAACATGTCAGTGGCCTGGTACATCAACAAGCAGGGGGAACCAGATCTTACCCACTTTGCCGAGAGGCCATGAGAGTGTGGGAATGGGCGATATCCACCAACCACTTTCTCATAGCAACGCATATACCGGGTTGGTCAAACATTCTAGCGGACAAGCTGAGTCGAACTATCCTCTCACCTTACGAGTGATCTCTGAACCCCTTAGTAGCGAAACAGATCTTCCTCAGATGAGGTCAACCTTGCTGCGATCTGTTCACGTCGCCTTCAAACGCAAAGTGCAGCGAATTTTTCGCTCTAATTCCCCCACCAGGGGAAACCCCCAGAGATGCTCTGATTCATGCTTGGCCATCCGGTCTTCTTTGTGCCTATCCTCCTCTTCTGTTGATGACAAAATTCTTGCAGAAAGCTTGTTGGTTGGGGAGCAGAGTTATCCTCATAGCCCCATTCTGGCCTCATCAAACCTGGTCCCCATGCCTACGGTCTCATTTAGTGCATCCTCCCTGGATCTTAGATCCCATTCTGGTTCTGATTTTTCATCCCTTGGGATTGAAAACCCCCGACCTGGACAACCTCAAGCTCTCAGCTTGGTTGATCCAGTTCCATTAATGGCTAGGACTCCCGGTATCTCATCCTCAGTTAAGACCATCCTGGTGGCCGCTGATAAGCCTTCTACCAGGAAAGTCTACAAGAGTAAATGGAAGTGTTTTTCCATCTGGGCAGAGCATAGGAATTTGGACCCTTTTACGGCTCCTATTCCAGCAGTCCTCAACTTTCTATCCCACATTTTTCATCAGAGGACTAGTTCTTCAGCTGTTAAAGATCAATTGGCAGCTATTTCCCACTTCCACATTGGAAACAATTTTGGCCCCCTAGCTTCCTCTAAGATCTGCAAGACCTTCCTTTAAGACCCCCTGTTAAGGATGCAGTTCCTCCATGGGATTTAACCCTAGTTCTCCAGGCTCTGACTGGTCCCCCTTTTGAGCCTGCAGCTTCTGTTGACTTAAAGTATGTATCTTGGAAAACTGCCTTCCTGATTGCTATTACCTCAGCTAGGAGGATATCAGAGCTTCAGGCTCTTTGCAGTAAGCCTCCATACATCATTTTTCATAAAGACAGAGTTTCCCTCAGGACTAATCCCTCCTTTCTACGTAAAGTGACTTCCGAAGCCAACATCAACCAGTCCATCAATCTGCCTGTCTGCTGTCCTAATTATTACAACAAAGGAGAGTATAGACTTCATTGTCTGGATGTACATAGACAGTTGCGATTTTACTTACACAGAATGGCTGTTTTTCAAAAATCGGAACAACTCTTTGTCTCATTTGCTAAGTCCTGTTTGGGTAAACCAGTGACAAAGGTAACCTTAGCTAGGTGGATTTCCCAATGCATTCTTCTCACTTACAGAAGCTCTGGTCGACCTGAGCCCATTTGGGTTCGGGCACATTCTACCCATTCTGTGGCTACTTCTGCGGCCTTCTGGTCGAGGGTCCCTTTGGATGACATTTGTTCAGCAGCTACTTGGGCTTCCTCTCATACTTTCATTACACATTATAAATTGGATCTGATATTCAGAGGAAGGGCATATTTTGGCTCTGCAGTGCTCCGGAATATCCTTCCATGAGGACCTCCCAAGTTGTTGGTAGCTGGGGACTCTGTCCCACAGGTTGCTGATCAAATGAAGTTAACTACTTCAGATAAAGAAGTTATGTACTCACCATAATGTTCCATCTGAGTAGGTAACTTCATTTGTCAGCAAACAACCCTCCTTACATCCCCCTGACCTGTAGTTCGTCCTTGAAGGAGTATTGTGTTTCACTTCCCAGATGACATTAGGTTAGGATGTTCAGGTGTTTTTTTTTTGTTATTGTAGTGCTCTGTGATACTATGGCAAACTCGATCTGAGGACTAGAGGGAGGTAGCAGGGTATTATGGGTAGGGGGGAGGAGCTTGGAGCTCGGATCTTTTGCTAGGAAAGCTGCCAGCTTGGATCCGAATCGGATCCGATACCCACAGGTTGCTGACAAATGAAGTTACCTACTCAGATGGAACGTTATGGTGAGTACATAACTTCTTTTTAAAATAATCCCTGTTACTCTAGCAACTTTCTAAGTTTATAAGAGCAATATTTAAAATATGTCCCTATTTTTGGGCCTTTGTCCCCCCCCCATTTTGTCGGACTTTGTCCAGATTTCTTGTACTAAGATGTTGAGAGGTATGCACAGTCTGACAGTATGATGGGCTGTTTTCCTTATGCCATACCTCTCGCTGTATGATGGGCTGTTTTCTTTATGCAACACATCTCAAGGTGTGATGGGCTGTTTTCCTTATGCCACACCTCTCACTGTATAATGAGCTGTTTTCTTTGTGCCACACCTCTCACGGTATGATTGGCTGTTTTCTTTATGCCACACCTCCAACAGTATGATGAAAACTCAAAATACTGAAAGTCAAACTGTTGAAAACTGAAAATATTGAAAAGAGGACTTTGCCCTTTCCCAGTTGCTGTGCAATCCCAGATTTGGTATACATAATTAGTGGGGGGTGTGGGTGCCTTACATCTCCTGGCAAAAACGCAGTTTTGTGTATTTTTTCTGTAACATCAACTATATCAGGGTCAATGTTGAGAAATATTAATAAAACAACATGAACTCATATATATATGTATATATATATATATATATATATATATATATATATATATACTGTATATATAGATATAGATATATAGCTATGTAGACATACATAGATATGTGTGTGTGTGTGTGTGTGTGTGTGTGTGTGTGTGTGTGTGTGTGTGTGTGTGTGTGTGTGTGTGTGTATCTATCTAGCTATACATGTATATGTGTGTGTGTGTGTGTGTGTGTGTGTGTGTGTGTGTGTGTGTGTGTGTGTGTGTGTGTGTATATATATATATATAATAACCAAAAACAAAAACAAACTAGATAAAAATAACATGAACTGCAATGCAAGCAGATGCTTGCTAATACCAAGTTTTTTTATTAAGTACTGTGAATAAAAAAGCAAAGCGTGACTTGGGTGAACCACAAAACAATGAACCAAAATGTCCAAGTACTGTGAGCGCTTTCATTTAATTAATGTTAAACTTATCCAGACTCAGTCTGAAGAAGTTCAACACTAATTTAATGAAAGTGCTCACAGTATTTAATAAAAATCTTGGTTTTAGTAGGTGTCCATTTGCCTTGACTTTTGACTTTTGTGTTATTTTATTTTTCTCTCTCTATATATATATATATATATATATATATATATATATATATATATATATATATATGTGTGTGTGTGTGTGTGTGTGTGTGTGTATATATATATATATATATATATATATATATATATATATATATATATATATATATATATATATATATATATATATATATATATATATATATATATATATATATATATATATACATATATATATATATATATATATATATATATATATATAATATACATATATATATATATATATATATATATATATATATGTTTATACATGCATACAACTATATAGATATACATGGATTATCTAATGCTCATTTTATCTAAACTCAGTTTATCAGCACATTTTTTATCAACAGTTAATTTTATCAACACACACACACACACACGTGTATATATATATATATATATATATATATATATATATATATATATATATATATATAACTATGGGGAAACACTCCATTTCCCTGCATTATAAAGGTTTCAACAGTTTGAGTTTTCAGAATTTTGAATTGTTGATATTTTAACTTCTTGAAATTATGAACTGCGCCCATATATATCTATATGTAATCCTAAAAAAATTTAGCACTCAATAAATCAAATACTGCATCTTGGCAACCCTTAATTTCCTAACCCCTGCCCAACAAATAAACCACAAGAAACTGCATTCATCTTCAATTCCCACTTCATTGAATCCGTTAAGAAGATGTTAAGTTCTGACTCCTCGAATACTAACGCTTTTAATTCTCCCGATCTCTTTCCTAGTGTAAATTCTACTAACACATTTTCCCTTAAACCTATTCCTACCAGCTAAATTAAATCACTTCTCTGCAAACTAAGACTCTGTTCTACATCTGCTGATAACATACCTCCCTACTTCCTTCAGGTAGCAGCAGACTCTTTCACTATTCCTGTATCTATTCTGTTAAACCATTCTATCTCTCTGAATCAAAGGTTCCCTCTATTTGGAAATATTTCTGTACTCTACCCATACGTGAAGGAGGTAACACCACATAAATCTCCATCTTATCCAGCTATCCTCTCACCTCTCTCAAAAATATTAGAAAAATGCATACATAAGCAAGTCATGCAACACTTACTTCAAGAAAATCTGCTCACCTCCACATAACATTTTTCGTACAAAATATAGCACCACCACTGCTCTCCTATCCTTCATCAACACTATTTCTCTGGCCAGAAGTAACAGTAAACTAGTGTCATTCTTATTCCTTGATCTCTCTAAAGCATTTAATACAGTCTCATTCCCTTTTTCTGAACAAACTGACTAACCTTAAGTTCTCCACCACTACCATTGCCTGTTTTTCTAGTCATCGTACCGATCGACTACAATCAGTAAAGTGGCTCTCTGCTCTATCCCCCCCCACTGTCAAAATGGGTGTTCCCAAAGGATCTATTCTTGCCCCAGTGCTCTTCAATAGCTTTACTAATCTACTCTGTACTTCCTGCCCTCCGTCAACCTTTGTCCAATATACTGATGAATCTACAGTCATCACCATTGCAGACATGCTCTGATCTAATTTCTGTTACTCAGACATCCTTTAACTCAGTTGAAACCTGGCTCTCTAACAACCAGCTAATTCTGAATCCTAAAAAACTCTAAAGTCTTACTTTTTCTTCCCATAAACCTAAACCACCTTAAATCCATTTTTTCTATCCATTCTCTAAATAACACACCTATCGTAGTTGAACCTAATTAGGTGTCATGCTACATGACCAACTGAAATTTGATTTGCATGTTAATAATTGCATTAAGAAAACCCATCTTATACAGAAATAAAAAGTTCCTCACTAACAAAGCGAAAGTATCCATTTCTTATGCTTCTCTGCTACCAAGCCTGTTGTATAGCTCTCAAATCCTCACAAACCTCCAAACTTATCTTTTAACAAAATGGCCAGATTTGCAGCAAACCAAACCTACAGATCCCATAACTGTCTCTGTCTAAAAAACTTAAACTGGCTAGAATTATCCCACCTGCTTCTTCTCACCCAGTGTCAGATTATCCATTCTATATTGTACCAACTATCTTTCTGTCCCAACTTATCTCCTCTAATCTCTTTTTTCACTCCTTCTAGAACTCTCTGAAGCTCAGACCAAGACTTACTACAAATCTATTAACCCAAGAACAAAATTGTTCACGACCACTATAGCTACTTTCCTACCATATCTTGCAAAAAACTCATATTAGAAATTCAGTCACTCAAAAAACTCAAGGAATTTAAATCAGCCACCAAAGAGCACCTAAAAAGTCACTGGTCATGTCACTGTACTCACCCTCCATGAACTGTCTTCCTTTCTTAGGATAGCCTACTGTCTGCCCTCATTGTGTTCATTTCTGTTTATCTGTTAATCTCTTGGCCATCTTGTCAAGGTAATTACTTGTCACTCAAACTTGAATATATCCTTATGTTTATACTCCCTGTATTATCCTTACTAACTATAACTTCCTCAGCTAAGCTATCACATGTTGCATTTGGTTCTACACATACCTTATATTAAATGACAACTTAAACTCTGTTATTAATTTTTATGCTTTTATTGTCCCTTAAATTTTTATTGTTACTTTTATTGCAAATGTGTGGAGCTTTTCTCCCTAGGCCTACAGTCATCTCAGTCGGACAAACCCAGTCAATAAATGTAAAATTAATAAAAATAAAATAAATAAATATCTATCCAACTAAACAGATGTGATATGGTACTCCTAGATATGGGCAATTGTTGCTAACTAAGATCTCGAGTTTAGGCAAAATCCTTTATATTGGGTTTCTCTAGCATTATATGGGGTACACACAGCTGGGCTTATAAAGACCTTCAGGTCAATAGCGTAGTAACCACCTATGAATCTGTAAACCTATAAACCTACAAATATATAGATAGATAAATACAGCTATAGATGTGTGTGTGTGTGTGTGTGTGTGTGTGTGTGTGTGTCTGCTGATTATTAATCAAATAACCCAAATATCAATGTATTTATTTATTTATTATTTTATTTATTTATTTTACATTTGTTTACTGGGATAGCCCGACTGGACTAGGTCCATTTACAGTGGAAGCCCTGGAAGAAAAGCTCCACAATAACTAACAATAGTAAATGTTTTCTACAGAAATTTAAGAACAAGCTCACAATGACAAGCAGTAATAGATATTTGCATGTAGGAATTTTAAGACAGACAAGGTACATTTAAACAACATTACTAACATTTTCAAACTGGAATATAAATACAGACAGAATACATCTCAGCAGTGACTATGGTTAATGAGCTGCATACTAGTTATTAGAATAACTGTTAGAGGTTTAGTACTGTAGAGTATTACAGTGAATTAATAGAAAAGCCTTCCTGGTCAGTAGGGAGTGAAAGGTAGGAAACATTAATTTTCTAAGCAATATATGGACATACTCAGGTATTGATGAAAGCGCTTAACATTGTTTTATTATTTTTATTCATTAAATAGTACTGTGGACTCGCAATGTTTGTGCTCTTTTATTTTACATAGCCAGGTATTCATTAGGTGTTATTTTAGGGTGTTTTTAAAGTGTGAGGTAGAGGAGCGAGCGGTCAACAAAGGAGGAGGATATTTCCTTTTCTAGCAATGGTGTGGGAGAATAGTGCTTTTGCTGTGATATTGTTAAATCTAGAAATACAGAGGAGTGATTTGTCATTAGAGCGGAGGGGGTGATTTCTGTGTACTGAGTAAGTAGTTGCCCTAGTGATAGGGTTTTATCAGGATATTTTAGAATGTTGTAAGCAATGACTAGCTGGTGGTAATTGAGAAGTTGTGGAAATTCTAACCATTGTAGGTTACTAACAGTTATACAGTGGTGTGTTCTGAAAGTGGAGTTGTTAGCAAACTCTGCAATCTTATTATAGCATGAGTCAAGTTTATCCAGGACTATTTTTCTGATACGTGTAAGAATAATTGCTGCATATGTTAGTATGGACAATAGGTGAGTTTGTGCTAGAGTGACTCTAGCTTGATCTAAGAGGAAGTTTTTGTGTCTGTAGAGTGTACCCATGTTTTTTGTGAACCTTTTTGATGGGCTGAGATATGTGGACATCTAAGTGAACGTTTTTGTCAATTTTGATGACAAGGAGTTTGATGTGGATTGAAGAAGAAATGGTAATGCCACGTCTGGAAGTGACGGTAAAGAGGAGTAGTTTTTGATTTGTTGGGGGTAAATAGCAATATTCATAAATGCAAAATGAAAGTGTAAACATTAAGTAAACTGCAATGATTGTTGCATTGGAGACTGCACCCCACATACCTACTACAATTTTTTAAATACCAACTCTGAGATCTCACAGTGTCAGCGAAATGGCATGTTCTCCCACCCTGAATATTGTGCATTCTCTCACACCTGTCGACCATCTCTTTAACTAACCAGATTTTGTTGGCTGAACAAATATTGACCAGCTGTAGAGTCAGTAATATTAAGTTCCTCTCATATATCTATAAACATAGGTAGATATATATTATCACTGATGAGTAAAAACCCAATGCAGCCTGCATATATCCATAAACATACATAGATAGATAGATATTATCACTGATGAGTAAAAACCCAATGCAGCCCCATATATCTATAAACATCGGTAGATAGATATTATCACTGATGAGTAAAAAAACCAATGCATCTCCCATATATCTATAAACATAGGTAGATAGATATTATCACTGAGTGAAAACCCCAGTGCATCCCCCATATATCTATAAACATAGGTAGATATTATCACTGATGAGTAAAAACCCAATGCAGCCCCATATATCTATAAACATAGGTAGATAGATATTATCACTGATGAGTAAAAACCCAATGCAGCCCCCATATATCTATAAACATAGGTAGATAGATATTATCACTGATGAGTAAAAACCCAATGCAGCCCCCATATATCTATAAACATAGGTAGATAGATATTATCACTGGTGAGTAAAAACCCAATGCAGCCCCATATATCTATAAACATAGGTAGATAGATATTATCACTGATGAGTAAAAACCCAATGCAGCCCCCATATATCTATAAACATACATAGATAGATATTATCACTGATGAGTAAAAACCCAATGCAGCCCCCATATATCTATAAACATAGGTAGATAGATATTATCACTGATGAGTAAAAACCCAATGCAGCCCCCATATATCTATAAACATACATAGATAGATATTATCACTGATGAGTAAAAACCCAATGCAGCCCCATATATCTATAAACATACATAGATAGATATTATCACTGATGAGTAAAAACCCAATGCAGCCCCCATATATCTATAAACATAGGTAGATAGATATTATCACTGAGTGAAAACCCCAGTGCATCCCCCATATATCTATAAACATAGGTAGATATTATCACTGATGAGTAAAAACCCAATGCAGCCCCCATATATCTATAAACACACATACATAGATATTATCACTGGTGAGTAAAAAACCCAATGCAGCCCCATATATCTATAAACATACATAGATAGATATTATCACTGATGAGTAAAAACCCAATGCAGCCTCCATATATCTATAAACATACATAGATAGATATTATAACTGATGAGTAAAAACCCAATGCATCCCCCATATACCTATAAACATACATAGATAGATATTATCACTGGTGAGTAAAAACCCAATGCAGCCCCCATATATCTATAAACATCAGTAGGTAGATATTATCACTGATGAGTAATAAACCCAATGCAGCCCTCATACATCTGTAAACATCGGTAGGTAGATATTATCACTGATGAGTAAAAACCCAGTGCAGCCCCGATATATCTATAAACATAGGTAGATAGATATTATCACTGATGAGTAAAAACCCAGTGCAGCCCCCATATATATATATATATATATATATATATATATATATATATATATATATAAACATACATAGATAGATATTATCACTGATGAGTAAAAACCTAATGCAGCCCCCCGATATCTATAAACATACGAAGATAGATATTATCACTGATGAGTAAAAACCCAGTGCAGCCTCCATATATCTATAAACATACATAGAAAGATATTATCACTGATGTGTAAAAACCCAATGCATCCCCCATATATCTATAAACATACATAGATAGATATTATCACCGATGAGTAAAAAAGCCAATGCAGCCCCCATATATCTATAAACATTGGTAGATAGATATTATCACTGTTCAGGAAAAACCCAATGCAGCCCACATATATCTATAAACATAGGTAGATAGATATTATCACTGGTGAGTAAAAACCCAATGCAGCCCCCATATATCTATAAGCATAGGTATGTAGATATTATCACTGATGAGTAAAAACCCAATGCAGCCCCCATATATCTATAAACAGACATAGATAGATATTATCACCGGTGAGTAAAAAAACCAATGCATTGACCCATATATCTGTAAACATAGGTAGACAGATATTAACACTGATGAGTAAAAACCCAATGCAGCCCCCATATATCTATAAACATACATAGATAGATAGTATTACTGATGAGGAAAACCCAATGCAGCCCCCATACATGTATAAACATAGGTAGATAGATATTATCACTGGTGAGTAAAAACCCAATGCAGCCCCCTTATATCTATAAGCATAGGTAGATAGATATTATCACTGGTTGGTAAAAACCCAATGCAGCCCCCATATATCTATAAACATACATGCATAGATATTATCACTGAGTAAAAAACCCAGTGCAGCCCCCATATATCTATAAACATACATAGATAGATATTATTACTGATGAGGAAAACCCAATGCAGCCCCCATACATGTATAAACATAGGTAGATAGATATTATTACTGATGAGGAAAACCCAATGCAGCCCCCATACATGTATAAACATAGGTAGATAGATATTATCACTGGTGGGTAAAAACCCAATGCAGCCCCCATATATATATATAAACATCGGTAGGTAGATATTATCACTGATGAGTAAAAACCCAATGCAGCCCCCATATATCTATAAACATCAGTAGATAGATATTATCACTGATGAGTAAAAACCCAGTGCAGCCCCCATATATCTATAAACATAGGTAGATAGATATTATCACTGGTGAGTAAAAACCCAGTGCAGCCCCCATATATCTATAAACATACATAGATAGATATTATCACTGATGAGTAAAAACCCAATGCAGCCCCCTATATCTATAAACATACATAGATAGATATTATCACTGATGAGTATAAACCCAATGCAGCCCTCATATATCTATAAACATAGGTAGATAGATATTATCACTGGTGAGTAAAAACCCAATGCAGCCTCCTTATATCTATAAACATAGGTAGATAGATATTATCACTGGTGGGTAAAAACCCAATGCAGCCTTCATATATCTATAAATATAGGTAGGTAGATATTATCACTGATGAGTAAAAACCCAATGCAGCCCCCATATATCTATAAACATACATACATAGATATTATCACTGAGTAAAAAACCCAGTGCAGCCCCCATATATCTATAAACATACATAGATAGATATTATCACTGATGAATAAAAACCCAATGCAGCCCCCATATATCTATAAACATACATAGATAGATATTATCACTGGTGAGTAAAAAACCCATTGCAGCCCCCATATATCTATAAACATTGGTAGGTAGGTATTATCACTGATGAGTAATAAACCCAATGCAGCCCCCATATACCTATAAACATCAGTAGGTAGATATTATCACTGATGAGTAAAAACCCAGTGCATCCCCCATATATCTGTAAACATAGGTAGATAGATATTAGCACTGGTGAGTAAAAACCGAGTGCAGCCCCACATATATCTATAAACATACATAGATATTATCACTGATGAGTAAAAACCCAATGCAGCCCCCCTATATCTATAAACGTACATAGATAGATATTATCACTGATGGGTAAAAACCCAGTGCAGCCTCCATATATCTATAAACATACATAGATAGAATATATCACTGATGAGTAAAAACCCAATGCATCCCCATATATCTATAAACATACATAGATAGATATTATCACTGGTGAGTAAAAACCCAATGCAGCCCCCATATATCTATAAACATCGGTAGATAGATATTATCACTGTTGAGTAAAAACCCAATGCAGCCCACATATATCTATAAACATAGGTAGAAAGATATTATCACTGGTGAGTAAAAATCCAATGCAGCCCCCATATATCTATAAGCATAGGTAGGTAGATATTATCACTGATGCATAAAAACCCAATGCAGACCCCATATATCTATAAACATACATACATAGATATTATCACCGGTGAGTAAAAAACCCAATGCATCCCCCCATATATCTGTAAACATAAGTAGATAGATATTATCACTGGTGAGTAAAAACCCAATGCAGCCCCCATATATCTATAAACATCGGTAGATAGATATTATCACTGATGAGTAAAATATCAATGCAGCCCCCATATATCCATAAACATAGGTAGATATATATTATCACTGGTGCGTAAAATCCCAATGCAGCCCCCATATATCTATAAACATAGGTAGATAGATATTATCACTGGTGAGTAAAAACCCAATGCAGCCCCCATATATCTATAAACATAGGTAGATAGATATTATCACTGATGAGTAAAAACCTAATGCAGCCCCCATATATCTATAAACATAGGTAGATAGATATTATCACTGGTGAGTAAAAACCCAATGCAGCCCCCATATATCTATAATCATAGGTAGATAGATATTATCACTGATGAGTAAAAACTCAATGCAGCCCCCATTTATCTATAAACATACATAGATAGATATTATCACTGGTAAGTAAAAAACCCAATGCAGCCCCCATATATCTATAAACATAGGTAGATAGATATTATCACTGATGAGTAAAATACCCAATGCAGCCCCCATTTATCTATAAACATACATAGATAGATATTATCACTGATGAGTAAAAACCCAATGCAGCCCCCATATATCTATAAACATACATAGATAGATATTATCACTGATGAGTAAAAACCCAATGCAGCCCCCATATATCTATAAACATAGGTAGATAGATATTATCACTGGTGGGTAAAAACCCAATGCAGCCCTCATATATCTATAAACATAGGTAGGTATATATTATCACTAATGACTAAAAACCCAATGCAGCCCCCATATATCTATTAACATACATACATAGATATAATCACTGGTGAGTAAAAAACCCAGTGCACTCCCCATATATCTATAAACATACATAGATAGATATTATCACTGATGAGTAAAAACCCAATGCAGCCCCCATATATCTATAAACATACATAGATAGATATTATCACTGATGATTAAAAACCCAATGCATCCCCCATATATCTATAAACATAGGCAGATAGATATTATCACTGGTGAGTAAAAAACCCAATGCAGCCCCCATATATCTATAAACATCGGCAGGTAGATATTTTCACTGATGAGTAATAAACCCAATGCAACCCCCATATATCTATAAACATAGGTAGATAGATATTATCACTGATGAGTAAAAACCCAGTGCAGCCCCCATATATCTATAAACATAGGTAGATAGATATTATCACTGATGAGTAAAAACCCAGTGCAGCCCCCATATATATATATATATATATATATATATATATATATATATATATATATATATATATATAAACATACATAGATATTATCACTGATGAGTAAAAACCTAATGCAGCCCCCCGATATCTATAAACATACAAAGATAGATATTATCACTGATGAGTAAAAACCCAGTGCAGCCTCCATATATCTATAAACATACATAGAAAGATATTATCACTGATGTGTAAAAACCCAATGCATCCCCCATATATCTATAAACATACATAGATAGATATTATCACCGATGAGTAAAAAAGCCAATGCAGCCCCCATATATCTATAAACATTGGTAGATAGATATTATCACTGTTCAGGAAAAACCCAATGCAGCCCACATATATCTATAAACATAGGTAGATAGATATTATCACTGGTGAGTAAAAACCCAATGCAGCCCCCATATATCTATAAGCATAGGTATGTAGATATTATCACTGATGAGTAAAAACCCAATGCAGCCCCCATATATCTATAAACATACATAGATAGATGTTATCACCGGTGAGTAAAAAAAACAATGCATCGACCCATATATCTGTAAACATAGGTAGACAGATATTAACACTGATGAGTAAAAACCCAATGCAGCCCCCATATATCTATAAACATACATAGATAGATATTATCACTGATGAGGAAAAACCCAATGCAGCCCCCATACATGTATAAACATAGGTAGATAGATATTATCACTGGTCAGTAAAAACCCAATGCAGCCCCCTTATATCTATAAACATAGGTAGATAGATATTATCACTGGTGGGTAAAAACCCAATGCAGCCCCCATATATCTATAAACATGCATGCATAGATATTATCACTGAGTAAAAAACCCAGTGCAGCCCCCATATATCTATAAACATACATAGATAGATATTATCACTGATGAGGAAAAACCCAATGCAGCCCCCATACATGTATAAACATAGGTAGATAGATATTATCACTGGCGAGTAAAAACCCAATGCAGCCCCCATACATGTATAAACATAGGTAGATAGATATTATCACTGGTGAGTAAAAACCCAATGCAGCCCCCTTATATCTATAAACATCGGTAGGTAGATATTATCACTGATGAGTAATAAACCCAATGCAGCCCCCATAGATCTATAAACATCAGTAGGTAGAAATTATCACTGATGAGTAAAAACCCAGTGCAGCCCCCATATATCTATAAACATAGGTAGATAGATATTATCACTGGTGAGTAAAAACCCAGTGCAGCCCCACATATATCTATAAACATACATAGCTAGATATTATCACTGATGAGAAAAACCCAATGCAGCCCCACTATGTCTATAAACATACATAGATAGATATTATCACTGATGAGTATAAACCCAATGCAGCCCTCATATATCTATAAACATATGTAGATAGATATTATCACTGGTGAGTAAAAACCCAATGCAACCCCCTTATATCTATAAACATAGGTAGATAGATATTATCACTGGTGGGTAAAAACCCAATGCAGCCTTCATATATCTATAAATATAGGTAGGTAGATATTATCACTGATGAGTAAAAACCCAATG
This sequence comes from Protopterus annectens, assembly GCF_019279795.1. Lineage (NCBI taxonomy): Eukaryota > Metazoa > Chordata > Ceratodontiformes > Protopteridae > Protopterus > Protopterus annectens. The sequence continues at coordinate 31,751,713 of NC_056732.1, forward strand.
CAGCCCCCATATATCTATAAACATACATACATAGATATTATCACTGAGTAAAAAACCCAGTGCAGCCCCCATATATCTATAAACATACATAGATAGATATTATCACTGATGAATAAAAACCCAATGCAGCCCCCATATATCTATAAACATACATAGATAGATATTATCACTGGTGAGTAAAAAACCCATTGCAGCCCCCATATATCTATAAACATCGGTAGGTAGGTATTATCACTGATGAGTAATAAACCCAATGCAGCCCCCATATACCTATAAACATCAGTAGGTAGATATTATCACTGATGAGTAAAAACCCAGTGAATCCCCCATATATCTATAAACATAGGTAGATAGATATTAGCACTGGTGAGTAAAAACCGAGTGCAGCCCCACATATATCTATAAACATACATAGATATTATCACTGATGAGTAAAAACCCAATGCAGCCCCCCTATATCTATAAACGTACATAGATATATATTATCACTGATGGGTAAAAACCCAGTGCAGCCTCCATATATCTATAAACATACATAGATAGAATATATCACTGATGAGTAAAAACCCAATGCATCCCCATATATCTATAAACATACATAGATAGATATTATCACTGGTGAGTAAAAACCCAATGCAGCCCCCATATTTTTATAAACATCGGTAGATAGATATTATCACTGTTGAGTAAAAACCCAATGCAGCCCACAAATATCTATAAACATAGGTAGAAAGATATTATCACTGGTGAGTAAAAATCCAATGCAGCCCCCATATATCTATAAGCATAGGTAGGTAGATATTATCACTGATGCATAAAAACCCAATGCAGACCCCATATATCTATAAACATACATACATAGATATTATCACCGGTGAGTAAAAAACCCAATGCATCCCCCCATATATCTGTAAACATAAGTAGATAGATATTATCACTGATGAGTAAAAACCCAATGCAGCCCCCATATATCTCTAAACATAGGTAGATAGATATTATCACTGATGAGTAAAAAAACAATGCAGCCCCCATATATCCATAAACATAGGTAGATAGATATTATCACTGGTGCGTAAAATCCCAATGCAGCCCCCATATATCTATAAACATAGGTAGATAGATATTATCACTGGTGAGTAAAAACCCAATGCATCCCCCCATATATCTGTAAACATAGGTAGATAGATATTATCACTTGTGAGTAAAAACCCAATGCAGCCCCCTTATATCTAGAAACATAGGTATATAGATATTATCACTGGTGGGTAAAAACCCAATGCAGCCCTCATATATCTATAAGCATAGGTAGGTAGATATTATCACTAATGAATAAAAACCCAATGCAGCCCCATATATCTATAAACATACATACATAGATATTATCATCGGTGAGAAAAAAACCCAATGCATCCCCCCATATGTCTGTAAACATAGGTAGATAGATATTATCACTGATGAGTAAAAACCCAATGCAGCCCCCATATATCTATAAACATACATAGATATTATCACTGATGAGTAAAAACCCAATGCAGCCCCCATATATCTATAAACATAGGTAGATAGATATTATCACTGATGAGTAAAAACCTAATGCAGCCCCCATATATCTATAAACATAGGTAGATAGATATTATCACTGGTGAGTAAAAACCCAATGCAGCCCCCTTATATCTATAAACATAGGTAGATAGATATTATCACTGGTGGGTAAAAACCCAATGCAGCCCTCACATATCTATAAGCATAGGTAGGTAGATA
>NC_056732.1:31758473-31813473 GCF_019279795.1 Protopterus annectens
GCTGCAAACATTCTAACACCAGTAAGTTACCAGCCATGCTGCAAACATTCTAACACCAGTAAGTTACCAGCCATGCTGCAAACATTCTAACACCAGTAAGTTACCAGCCATGCTGCAAACATTCTAACACCAGTAAGTTACCAGCCATGCTGCAAACATTCTAACACCAGTAAGTTACCAGCCATGCTGCAAACATTCTAACACCAGTAAGTTACCAGCCATGCTGCAAACATTCTAACACCAGTAAGTTACCAGCCATGCTGCAAACATTCTAACACCAGTAAGTTACCAGCCATGCTGCAAACATTCTAACACCAGTAAGTTACCAGCCATGCTGCAAACATTCTAACACCAGTAAGTTACCAGCCATGCTGCAAACATTCTAACACCAGTAAGTTACCAGCCATGCTGCAAACATTCTAACACCAGTAAGTTACCAGCCATGCTGCAAACATTCTAACACCAGTAAGTTACCAGCCATGCTGCAAACATTCTAACACCAGTAAGTTACCAGCCATGCTGCAAACATTCTAACACCAGTAAGTTACCAGCCATGCTGCAAACATTCTAACACCAGTAAGTTACCAGCCATGCTGCAAACATTCTAACACCAGTAAGTTACCAGCCATGCTGCAAACATTCTAACACCAGTAAGTTACCAGCCATGCTGCAAACATTCTAACACCAGTAAGTTACCAGCCATGCTGCAAACATTCTAACACCAGTAAGTTACCAGCCATGCTGCAAACATTCTAACACCAGTAAGTTACCAGCCATGCTGCAAACATTCTAACACCAGTAAGTTACCAGCCATGCTGCAAACATTCTAACACCAGTAAGTTACCAGCCATGCTGCAAACATTCTAACACCAGTAAGTTACCAGCCATGCTGCAAACATTCTAACACCAGTAAGTTACCAGCCATGCTGCAAACATTCTAACACCAGTAAGTTACCAGCCATGCTGCAAACATTCTAACACCAGTAAGTTACCAGCCATGCTGCAAACATTCTAACACCAGTAAGTTACCAGCCATGCTGCAAACATTCTAACACCAGTAAGTTACCAGCCATGCTGCAAACATTCTAACACCAGTAAGTTACCAGCCATGCTGCAAACATTCTAACACCAGTAAGTTACCAGCCATGCTGCAAACATTCTAACACCAGTAAGTTACCAGCCATGCTGCAAACATTCTAACACCAGTAAGTTACCAGCCATGCTGCAAACATTCTAACACCAGTAAGTTACCAGCCATGCTGCAAACATTCTAACACCAGTAAGTTACCAGCCATGCTGCAAACATTCTAACACCAGTAAGTTACCAGCCATGCTGCAAACATTCTAACACCAGTAAGTTACCAGCCATGCTGCAAACATTCTAACACCAGTAAGTTACCAGCCATGCTGCAAACATTCTAACACCAGTAAGTTACCAGCCATGCTGCAAACATTCTAACACCAGTAAGTTACCAGCCATGCTGCAAACATTCTAACACCAGTAAGTTACCAGCCATGCTGCAAACATTCTAACACCAGTAAGTTACCAGCCATGCTGCAAACATTCTAACACCAGTAAGTTACCAGCCATGCTGCAAACATTCTAACACCAGTAAGTTACCAGCCATGCTGCAAACATTCTAACACCAGTAAGTTACCAGCCATGCTGCAAACATTCTAACACCAGTAAGTTACCAGCCATGCTGCAAACATTCTAACACCAGTAAGTTACCAGCCATGCTGCAAACATTCTAACACCAGTAAGTTACCAGCCATGCTGCAAACATTCTAACACCAGTAAGTTACCAGCCATGCTGCAAACATTCTAACACCAGTAAGTTACCAGCCATGCTGCAAACATTCTAACACCAGTAAGTTACCAGCCATGCTGCAAACATTCTAACACCAGTAAGTTACCAGCCATGCTGCAAACATTCTAACACCAGTAAGTTACCAGCCATGCTGCAAACATTCTAACACCAGTAAGTTACCAGCCATGCTGCAAACATTCTAACACCAGTAAGTTACCAGCCATGCTGCAAACATTCTAACACCAGTAAGTTACCAGCCATGCTGCAAACATTCTAACACCAGTAAGTTACCAGCCATGCTGCAAACATTCTAACACCAGTAAGTTACCAGCCATGCTGCAAACATTCTAACACCAGTAAGTTACCAGCCATGCTGCAAACATTCTAACACCAGTAAGTTACCAGCCATGCTGCAAACATTCTAACACCAGTAAGTTACCAGCCATGCTGCAAACATTCTAACACCAGTAAGTTACCAGCCATGCTGCAAACATTCTAACACCAGTAAGTTACCAGCCATGCTGCAAACATTCTAACACCAGTAAGTTACCAGCCATGCTGCAAACATTCTAACACCAGTAAGTTACCAGCCATGCTGCAAACATTCTAACACCAGTAAGTTACCAGCCATGCTGCAAACATTCTAACACCAGTAAGTTACCAGCCATGCTGCAAACATTCTAACACCAGTAAGTTACCAGCCATGCTGCAAACATTCTAACACCAGTAAGTTACCAGCCATGCTGCAAACATTCTAACACCAGTAAGTTACCAGCCATGCTGCAAACATTCTAACACCAGTAAGTTACCAGCCATGCTGCAAACATTCTAACACCAGTAAGTTACCAGCCATGCTGCAAACATTCTAACACCAGTAAGTTACCAGCCATGCTGCAAACATTCTAACACCAGTAAGTTACCAGCCATGCTGCAAACATTCTAACACCAGTAAGTTACCAGCCATGCTGCAAACATTCTAACACCAGTAAGTTACCAGCCATGCTGCAAACATTCTAACACCAGTAAGTTACCAGCCATGCTGCAAACATTCTAACACCAGTAAGTTACCAGCCATGCTGCAAACATTCTAACACCAGTAAGTTACCAGCCATGCTGCAAACATTCTAACACCAGTAAGTTACCAGCCATGCTGCAAACATTCTAACACCAGTAAGTTACCAGCCATGCTGCAAACATTCTAACACCAGTAAGTTACCAGCCATGCTGCAAACATTCTAACACCAGTAAGTTACCAGCCATGCTGCAAACATTCTAACACCAGTAAGTTACCAGCCATGCTGCAAACATTCTAACACCAGTAAGTTACCAGCCATGCTGCAAACATTCTAACACCAGTAAGTTACCAGCCATGCTGCAAACATTCTAACACCAGTAAGTTACCAGCCATGCTGCAAACATTCTAACACCAGTAAGTTACCAGCCATGCTGCAAACATTCTAACACCAGTAAGTTACCAGCCATGCTGCAAACATTCTAACACCAGTAAGTTACCAGCCATGCTGCAAACATTCTAACACCAGTAAGTTACCAGCCATGCTGCAAACATTCTAACACCAGTAAGTTACCAGCCATGCTGCAAACATTCTAACACCAGTAAGTTACCAGCCATGCTGCAAACATTCTAACACCAGTAAGTTACCAGCCATGCTGCAAACATTCTAACACCAGTAAGTTACCAGCCATGCTGCAAACATTCTAACACCAGTAAGTTACCAGCCATGCTGCAAACATTCTAACACCAGTAAGTTACCAGCCATGCTGCAAACATTCTAACACCAGTAAGTTACCAGCCATGCTGCAAACATTCTAACACCAGTAAGTTACCAGCCATGCTGCAAACATTCTAACACCAGTAAGTTACCAGCCATGCTGCAAACATTCTAACACCAGTAAGTTACCAGCCATGCTGCAAACATTCTAACACCAGTAAGTTACCAGCCATGCTGCAAACATTCTAACACCAGTAAGTTACCAGCCATGCTGCAAACATTCTAACACCAGTAAGTTACCAGCCATGCTGCAAACATTCTAACACCAGTAAGTTACCAGCCATGCTGCAAACATTCTAACACCAGTAAGTTACCAGCCATGCTGCAAACATTCTAACACCAGTAAGTTACCAGCCATGCTGCAAACATTCTAACACCAGTAAGTTACCAGCCATGCTGCAAACATTCTAACACCAGTAAGTTACCAGCCATGCTGCAAACATTCTAACACCAGTAAGTTACCAGCCATGCTGCAAACATTCTAACACCAGTAAGTTACCAGCCATGCTGCAAACATTCTAACACCAGTAAGTTACCAGCCATGCTGCAAACATTCTAACACCAGTAAGTTACCAGCCATGCTGCAAACATTCTAACACCAGTAAGTTACCAGCCATGCTGCAAACATTCTAACACCAGTAAGTTACCAGCCATGCTGCAAACATTCTAACACCAGTAAGTTACCAGCCATGCTGCAAACATTCTAACACCAGTAAGTTACCAGCCATGCTGCAAACATTCTAACACCAGTAAGTTACCAGCCATGCTGCAAACATTCTAACACCAGTAAGTTACCAGCCATGCTGCAAACATTCTAACACCAGTAAGTTACCAGCCATGCTGCAAACATTCTAACACCAGTAAGTTACCAGCCATGCTGCAAACATTCTAACACCAGTAAGTTACCAGCCATGCTGCAAACATTCTAACACCAGTAAGTTACCAGCCATGCTGCAAACATTCTAACACCAGTAAGTTACCAGCCATGCTGCAAACATTCTAACACCAGTAAGTTACCAGCCATGCTGCAAACATTCTAACACCAGTAAGTTACCAGCCATGCTGCAAACATTCTAACACCAGTAAGTTACCAGCCATGCTGCAAACATTCTAACACCAGTAAGTTACCAGCCATGCTGCAAACATTCTAACACCAGTAAGTTACCAGCCATGCTGCAAACATTCTAACACCAGTAAGTTACCAGCCATGCTGCAAACATTCTAACACCAGTAAGTTACCAGCCATGCTGCAAACATTCTAACACCAGTAAGTTACCAGCCATGCTGCAAACATTCTAACACCAGTAAGTTACCAGCCATGCTGCAAACATTCTAACACCAGTAAGTTACCAGCCATGCTGCAAACATTCTAACACCAGTAAGTTACCAGCCATGCTGCAAACATTCTAACACCAGTAAGTTACCAGCCATGCTGCAAACATTCTAACACCAGTAAGTTACCAGCCATGCTGCAAACATTCTAACACCAGTAAGTTACCAGCCATGCTGCAAACATTCTAACACCAGTAAGTTACCAGCCATGCTGCAAACATTCTAACACCAGTAAGTTACCAGCCATGCTGCAAACATTCTAACACCAGTAAGTTACCAGCCATGCTGCAAACATTCTAACACCAGTAAGTTACCAGCCATGCTGCAAACATTCTAACACCAGTAAGTTACCAGCCATGCTGCAAACATTCTAACACCAGTAAGTTACCAGCCATGCTGCAAACATTCTAACACCAGTAAGTTACCAGCCATGCTGCAAACATTCTAACACCAGTAAGTTACCAGCCATGCTGCAAACATTCTAACACCAGTAAGTTACCAGCCATGCTGCAAACATTCTAACACCAGTAAGTTACCAGCCATGCTGCAAACATTCTAACACCAGTAAGTTACCAGCCATGCTGCAAACATTCTAACACCAGTAAGTTACCAGCCATGCTGCAAACATTCTAACACCAGTAAGTTACCAGCCATGCTGCAAACATTCTAACACCAGTAAGTTACCAGCCATGCTGCAAACATTCTAACACCAGTAAGTTACCAGCCATGCTGCAAACATTCTAACACCAGTAAGTTACCAGCCATGCTGCAAACATTCTAACACCAGTAAGTTACCAGCCATGCTGCAAACATTCTAACACCAGTAAGTTACCAGCCATGCTGCAAACATTCTAACACCAGTAAGTTACCAGCCATGCTGCAAACATTCTAACACCAGTAAGTTACCAGCCATGCTGCAAACATTCTAACACCAGTAAGTTACCAGCCATGCTGCAAACATTCTAACACCAGTAAGTTACCAGCCATGCTGCAAACATTCTAACACCAGTAAGTTACCAGCCATGCTGCAAACATTCTAACACCAGTAAGTTACCAGCCATGCTGCAAACATTCTAACACCAGTAAGTTACCAGCCATGCTGCAAACATTCTAACACCAGTAAGTTACCAGCCATGCTGCAAACATTCTAACACCAGTAAGTTACCAGCCATGCTGCAAACATTCTAACACCAGTAAGTTACCAGCCATGCTGCAAACATTCTAACACCAGTAAGTTACCAGCCATGCTGCAAACATTCTAACACCAGTAAGTTACCAGCCATGCTGCAAACATTCTAACACCAGTAAGTTACCAGCCATGCTGCAAACATTCTAACACCAGTAAGTTACCAGCCATGCTGCAAACATTCTAACACCAGTAAGTTACCAGCCATGCTGCAAACATTCTAACACCAGTAAGTTACCAGCCATGCTGCAAACATTCTAACACCAGTAAGTTACCAGCCATGCTGCAAACATTCTAACACCAGTAAGTTACCAGCCATGCTGCAAACATTCTAACACCAGTAAGTTACCAGCCATGCTGCAAACATTCTAACACCAGTAAGTTACCAGCCATGCTGCAAACATTCTAACACCAGTAAGTTACCAGCCATGCTGCAAACATTCTAACACCAGTAAGTTACCAGCCATGCTGCAAACATTCTAACACCAGTAAGTTACCAGCCATGCTGCAAACATTCTAACACCAGTAAGTTACCAGCCATGCTGCAAACATTCTAACACCAGTAAGTTACCAGCCATGCTGCAAACATTCTAACACCAGTAAGTTACCAGCCATGCTGCAAACATTCTAACACCAGTAAGTTACCAGCCATGCTGCAAACATTCTAACACCAGTAAGTTACCAGCCATGCTGCAAACATTCTAACACCAGTAAGTTACCAGCCATGCTGCAAACATTCTAACACCAGTAAGTTACCAGCCATGCTGCAAACATTCTAACACCAGTAAGTTACCAGCCATGCTGCAAACATTCTAACACCAGTAAGTTACCAGCCATGCTGCAAACATTCTAACACCAGTAAGTTACCAGCCATGCTGCAAACATTCTAACACCAGTAAGTTACCAGCCATGCTGCAAACATTCTAACACCAGTAAGTTACCAGCCATGCTGCAAACATTCTAACACCAGTAAGTTACCAGCCATGCTGCAAACATTCTAACACCAGTAAGTTACCAGCCATGCTGCAAACATTCTAACACCAGTAAGTTACCAGCCATGCTGCAAACATTCTAACACCAGTAAGTTACCAGCCATGCTGCAAACATTCTAACACCAGTAAGTTACCAGCCATGCTGCAAACATTCTAACACCAGTAAGTTACCAGCCATGCTGCAAACATTCTAACACCAGTAAGTTACCAGCCATGCTGCAAACATTCTAACACCAGTAAGTTACCAGCCATGCTGCAAACATTCTAACACCAGTAAGTTACCAGCCATGCTGCAAACATTCTAACACCAGTAAGTTACCAGCCATGCTGCAAACATTCTAACACCAGTAAGTTACCAGCCATGCTGCAAACATTCTAACACCAGTAAGTTACCAGCCATGCTGCAAACATTCTAACACCAGTAAGTTACCAGCCATGCTGCAAACATTCTAACACCAGTAAGTTACCAGCCATGCTGCAAACATTCTAACACCAGTAAGTTACCAGCCATGCTGCAAACATTCTAACACCAGTAAGTTACCAGCCATGCTGCAAACATTCTAACACCAGTAAGTTACCAGCCATGCTGCAAACATTCTAACACCAGTAAGTTACCAGCCATGCTGCAAACATTCTAACACCAGTAAGTTACCAGCCATGCTGCAAACATTCTAACACCAGTAAGTTACCAGCCATGCTGCAAACATTCTAACACCAGTAAGTTACCAGCCATGCTGCAAACATTCTAACACCAGTAAGTTACCAGCCATGCTGCAAACATTCTAACACCAGTAAGTTACCAGCCATGCTGCAAACATTCTAACACCAGTAAGTTACCAGCCATGCTGCAAACATTCTAACACCAGTAAGTTACCAGCCATGCTGCAAACATTCTAACACCAGTAAGTTACCAGCCATGCTGAAAGCATTCTAACACCAGTAAGTTACCAGCCATGCTGAAAGCATTCTAACACCAGTAAGTTACCAGCCATGCTGAAAACATTCTAACACCAGTAAGTTACCAGCCATGCTGCAAACATTCTAACACCAGTAAGTTACCAGCCATGCTGCAAACATTCTAACACCAGTAAGTTACCAGCCATGCTGCAAACATTCTAACACCAGTAAGTTACCAGCCATGCTGCAAACATTCTAACACCAGTAAGTTACCAGCCATGCTGCAAACATTCTAACACCAGTAAGTTACCAGCCATGCTGCAAACATTCTAACACCAGTAAGTTACCAGCCATGCTGCAAACATTCTAACACCAGTAAGTTACCAGCCATGCTGCAAACATTCTAACACCAGTAAGTTACCAGCCATGCTGAAAACATTCTAACACCAGTAAGTTACCAGCCATGCTGCAAACATTCTAACACCAGTAAGTTACCAGCCATGCTGCAAACATTCTAACACCAGTAAGTTACCAGCCATGCTGCAAACATTCTAACACCAGTAAGTTACCAGCCATGCTGCAAACATTCTAACACCAGTAAGTTACCAGCCATGCTGCAAACATTCTAACACCAGTAAGTTACCAGCCATGCTGCAAACATTCTAACACCAGTAAGTTACCAGCCATGCTGCAAACATTCTAACACCAGTAAATTACCAGCCATGCTGTAAACATTCTAACACCAGTAAGTTACCAGCCATGCTGCAAACATTCTAACACCAGTAAGTTACCAGCCATGCTGCAAACATTCTAACACCAGTAAGTTACCAGCCATGCTGCAAACATTCTAACACCAGTAAGTTACCAGCCATGCTGTAAACATTCTAACACCAGTAAGTTACCAGCCATGCTGCAAACATTCTAACACCAGTAAGTTACCAGCCATGCTGAAAACATTCTAACACCAGTAAGTTACCAGCCATGCTGCAAACATTCTAACACCAGTAAGTTACCAGCCATGCTGAAAATATTCTAACACCAGTAAGTTACCAGCCATGCTGAAAACATTCTAACACCAGTAAGTTACCAGCCATGCTGCAAACATTCTAACACCAGTAAGTTACCAACTATGTTGCACATTTTCTCAACTATACATCTAGCAGACACAGTAGTGCCATTTTTGCAATGCTTTTGCATCTTCTTTGGTTGAAGAGACAGTTTTTGGCATCAGTGAACCACATTTACTTATTTATTTGTTTACCAGGGTAGAGCACTGATCTCCGTGGACATTTCTCAGACTCAGCCTGGGAGCGGTGTCTGGTTAAGTAACTTGCTCAGAGTGACACATTTAGGCAGTGGAGATGGAGGGAATCACACCCTGGATCACTGCAGCACTGGAAACAGCTGCTTAATCCTCTGCCAGATGCCACCCAATTCATTTGTTGGGGTAAATCAGAATTATTTATTTTATTCTGATATTTTTGTTAGTAGCACTGGCCGTGACCTATACTTCATTTAACTCACTTCCCTTCATTTAGTTGTGGTTGTCTTTGATAATACCCCAGATGATGTAGAAATCCATCCCATTCCTGTACTTTTGATAACACTATTTAAATGGTCATTGGTATTTTATTTTAATAATCAGTATTTGCTTGTTTACAAAACTATCTAGGCTGCAGTAGGTGCACAAAAATGCAAGTGAAAACTTTCACGAGTAATGACTCTGGTTTGTGAAGTTGCATATTTTGTTACTGATAGTTCTGTTGCTTTTAAAGTACATTATCTGTTGGCTTGTACTAGAACTTTTCCAGTCAGTGGCCATTGAAAAATAGCAACATCCAGTTGGACTAGCCAAGTTACCAAAATATGGTAAATAAAACAACAGTATGTACAGTTGACAAGTAAGGTAAGTAAGTGATGACAAATGTAATGGATGAAGAACCCTCAGGAATAGCATTAATTTTCACTTAATTTAACATCTTTGTTGCTATTGAAAAAGAAAAACTCAAAGTATTTATACACAAGCCTAGCTGAGTAGTACATGGTGATCCCACATTTCAGGATTTCATCAAACTGCTGGGGATTCAGGATCTCGTGTCTCAGTTAGTCATGGTATGATGACATTCTCTACTTTAATATTGTTTTTGTCTCCCCACTGCTTTTAATTATCATAGGGTGACTCCTTTAATGCTGACCGATAACTTAACTCTTCTGCCTGACCTACACTTAGCCTAACCCTGTGAGACCCCTCTCACTCTGTTTAATTTGGTAGTTTTCTTCAGTTGGCTTGTACTGATGGGGCCTCTGAGTCTTCTGAACTGCAGGGAATCATCCAGTGTGTTGAATGTAGCCATGCATCACATAACTGAATTCATTTTGTTGAGCTCTCTGTGTTACTCTTACTGCATTTGTGATTGATTGTACTGGCTATTCAGTTATATTTATATCTGCACTTTTGGCATTGTTGTTTTTGACAGGTTCCTGAATTTAGCTGCCTGCCTCTGCCCACCCTGACACCCCTTAGGTGTCTGGATCTCACAGATTTTGTAGATGCTATGTAGGACTTTTAGTTTGTTAATTTCTTTGGATTCTTGACTTCTTTAATGTGTGATTATACAGTTCCATTAATTCCGCTGGGACTCTGATTCTGTAAACTCTGCTAAGAACTACAGATTGTGAATCCATCTAGATCCCCCCATGCCCTACAACTCTAGATGAGAAACTACTTTTCTATGGTTTGTGCATCTATTTAGGATGTTCAGTGCAGATGTAGTAGATATCTTGAGCGGTAATAAAGTCATAAGGATGTATTGAAGTATTTTGATAGCAGTATAAATAAGGGGTTTGACTCCTGTCACTTCATTTTGATAACTGTGAAAAATGATTTTATCTTCATAGGTCACACACGTGTACAGATATGCACTCATGCATGCAAACACAAAACACATGGACACAGAATCAGAAACAGCAAGAGTTTGCATTTTTAGTGCTTGACTAATGAGCATCAATAACATTTGCAAGTACACTGTATTCCCTAATAGTTACAACAAAACATATGTGACTGTGAGTGTAACAGAACTTTAATAAGCTAGTACTAATTACATTTCTTGCTATGCTAGTATATACAAGCTTTCCCTCCCCACTTGTTTACCGCAGCTCTATTCTTACCACAGTTTCGAAGTGTTGTATTCTTTGCCCCCATTGATGACCCAGTGTTGAGGAATATTTTTTATCAAAACATTGCAGGTGTTCTCTGCTCTTTACTGTGCTGTCTAGGAACATACAAACATGGCATCACCATTTATGATGGATAAGCAGCACTTTTCTTCAGCAGACATCCACATGTAATGTATTCTCTACTGGAATGTTAGTTGCTCCAGAGGTACACACTGTTTTTGGTGCTAGAAAGTCTGAAAGTTGTGAGTTACATTCCCACCTCAGGTGCTTTGATTCATTTTAACTCAGGTAGTTAATACGGCAGATTAAGACTATGAGCAATTAAGAGATGCATTATGTAATCCAGGATTGAATTCCTTTTACTTCCATTTCCTGTCTGACCTTGAGCAGAAAGTATGGATCCCTGATGGTATCCTGGGCACTTTGCATAGTAGCCACCTATGTCTCGCATTCAGGCATTTACTGCTGTGCCCTCAATATGCCCTTACTATTGTGTGCCCAGCACCATGGGGTGGACTCGTTACCAATCCATGATGCGAACTACTACACCAGCACTAACCTATACAGTACTGGCTGAAATGGCTGGCAGTTTCACAGGTGCATGTTTCCATTATAAATGTCTTATTCAGTATCATAGCAAAAAGGAACACTGTTGACTACTGAGTTTGTTGTGCAACATTTGTGCAAAACTAGGCTACAGAAACAAGCTTCCTTAAAGAGAATGATTATCTTTCCCTCAGTGTGGCCCAGGACTTATAGCACATATTGCTGCTGTTCCAGTACTTGCAAAATTAGCACTTCTCTGTAGTGCTTCCTGACCTGTTCTCATTTATACTTCCAGGTAAAGCTAGGTTTGTTCTCATGCTAAAATGTTTTATGAGTCATTGTCTGATGTATTCTACCAGCTCATAGTCAACTCATCAGATATTTTGATCTTAAAGTGTTATTATAAGCATGCGTGCCTTCACATTTTTCTGGAATCTTACTTGAGTTACCTTGTTCTAATTACTTCTTGCTGTTTTTAAATGTATCTTTGTTCTCTGCCATCACTTTATTCTAAGCATCCTATTTTGCACACTGTTGTAATTGTTTATGGGACCTGGTCACTATTATAAATGGATTCTCATAGATACCATGTTTGCAGCACTAGAATACGCCAACTTATTGCATTCATTTTATTTACTTACTGTTCCTAAACCTTTGTACACACCCTACCCACACAGGTTACATCTGCACACTTCTCTGGTTCAGAGATCAGGAAACGCTTTTTCTCATCAACATTTTCAGGCAGCTAAATAAATGGAGGTGGAATCATAAATCCAGGGTTTGCTATTAATCGAATAGCTTGAGTTAACCTATGTGACATAAGGGTCACAAGAGAAATAAAGCGCAACCTCCTGGGAAGAAGCAATAAAATAAAGTCTGTTTTAAATTCTTGTAAGTCTCTTAACTAATTGGAGCAATCACTGACCTCTTTGACTCCAGTTTTATGCCTGAAGCGTGTTCAGGACCATACCATCTGTATTTATCAGCATTTTAAACTGCCAAGTAATTAAATGCTCTTTCAGCATGGTTGCCTAAATGCTAGGGCATACATACTCAAATTCTTCTTTTATGTTTATGCTCTGAACTCCGCTTAACAATTAAAAACTAATACTATATTTAATTAAATATGAAGTATTTCTGGATGAAGGATATGTCATTATACCTTGTGGCTGGAGTAAAGGAGTTGCTTCTTTGTAAAAGCGTTTGGCACATCATTAGCCATGACTGAAAATAAAAGCATACGATTTTAAAACATTTGCTTCCTAAAAGGCATGATGTCATCCGATACTGAACACAAACAGAGATGTTTGCATAGTTTTATATAATGTCAGACGATGTGGGAGAGGTGAGCATAATGTGTTTGGGGTTTAGAATATCCTAGATATTAGCAACACAGCACCTTGGAGAGCGGTTGACTTTGTTAACCTTGAATGGTAATGGTAGCATCAGGAATTACCTGGATTACTGTTACACTTTCCTGCTCGAAACACAATCCTCACTAATGTGCTGTAATTTGCTACTCTGTAGATTTATGTTTTTGTGATGCCAAGTGATTAGCAGAATCACAGGATTTGCTAATCGGTCTATAAAGGCGTATTTTACTGCTTCAGTGAGCACTCTGTATTCAGGTCTGCCTTCACAGTACTGCTCTGTGTCTCATGAATGATTTGTCATTTTTTTCTGGGGGGCGTACAGTTTTGAATGAAGTATGTATGATTCCTTTACTTGTTATTTAATGGCTGTTTTTCTAAACATCATATTTAATTGAGAATTCAAAAAATTATCATTAACAGAAAAAAAATACTACTAGAAGATTTATTTATTTTATTTATTTTTACATGCGTTTACCAGGATAGTGCAACTGAGCTAGAAAAGCAGTAAAACATAACAAAGATTGAAGTAAAAATGCAGTAAAATAAGCAAAAAGAAATTGCAGAAAACTAAAGTAGAATACAGTAAAATACAATCACAATATATACAATGATGTAATTCAGTGGATGTAAAAATTGTAGTACGAGATTAAAAAATCTGTAAGAATGACATTTAGACTAAATAGTAAGCAGAGAAGTGAGTAGTGACAGAAGGATGCAGAAAAATGAGAAGAACAATAATGACGTTAGGATTATCAAGAGTGGACAAACGAATGTAAGAGGCTTTGTTTTATAAGGAGTAGATTGTGAGGGTACTAGCTATATGGCAGCTGCATGTCGTATACAGCGGGTTTCAAGTGTAAGCAGGTGAAGGAGGTTGGACACTAGCAGGTGAGTGTAATTTTCATTATGTGACGGGGTTCACAGGGAAAGGATAAGTAGAGGGAAGGGAAAAATAGGCAAGAGACTGAGCAAAGTGCAGAGGTTAGTGAGGGAGAGGGGGAAGGCTTCAGGTGGGGTGACTGCACTGACAAATCCAGGTGCTATTGAGGTACTTTTTTAGAGATTTCTTGAAGTCATGGTCTTGGGTTATAATTCTGAGGGATAAGGGGAAGTTGTTCCAAGATAGAGCTGGAAAGTAGCTGTAGAGATTTATAGAGATAAATAGTAAAATAATTTTTTAAGTTATCTAAAGAGCCTAATGAGCAGGTCATCAAGCTATGGTGTGTTACTTTTACGTTAAAGAACTGGTACTTTATTTAATTAAAGTAAGGGGAATTTTATAACCCCCCTGCCCTTTTAATCTTTTGGCCCATATCTCCTAGCAACATGAAATGATATGACATAAAAATCCTATGCATTTCCTGATGGCAAATGTACCACAGACTTCTGTTTCAGATGCGTAAAGAGAGAGACTTCTTATCAAAACCTGACATTCTGCGGAACAGTTTATACCCCCATTTAATATATAGTATCTGTTCATTATATTTTAGGTTACTTGCTTATGTTGTTTTATCTGTGTTGAGATATGGTGGCACATTTTCCAACAATATTTACACTAACAATATGATGGATGTGCTACTCAAGTATTTAGGACTTTTGAAACATCCCCTCTGCTTTACTCTTTTGAAGCTTTCCAAGTTAGGACTGCAGTGTAAAAATAAAATAAGGTCTGGTGTAAACCTAATTTAGGTGCCTATATTGTCCCCCAGCACTTACACTCATAATTTTTGAGGTAGACAGTTTAAAGAGGTATATTTTATATACACAATTGATAATCTTCATTTCACTAATAATTTGAAAGTATCCACATGGTTTTAACATGTTATTTAGATGCCTTGACCCTTGCTAAATTATTGCTTTAAGTTTTTGCAGTTGACTTTCTAAGTTATATAATCAATACATAGATACATACATATTAAGCCTGGATTATCAGACGTGTTTACCGCTCCATTTTTTCTAAGACAGAGACATGAATTTGTTTCTTCTTGTCCAGTCTGTTCTGCGGTCACTTTCATACCAGCAAAAAGCATGACGTATGATAACATCCTGCAGCTGGTTTATTCTTCATATACACTTGAACTTTTACTTTATAAATATTATGAAAACACAGCCCCAGCAACTACTCATGCTTTTTATGCTGTGTTTTAAAATACGTGTAAGAGCATCGTGAACTTTATTTGGAATTATAATTTACTAGCGTATTGACTTGGTAGAGTTATAGCATCAACATATTTCTTCAGTCCGTTCAGACATCTATCCATCTGTGCATTTTTATGGTTAGTGTACAATTAAATTAATTAAGCGTCCAACAAACAATGAGTTAAGATAATGATAGTATTTGAAACACAGACCAACACCGAGAAGAGGCAAAAACCAATAAATATCCAGCAGGTTCTGCAAAAATGTGATGAATTCCACAGAACTCACAGTGTCATAAAACACAGGTTTAATGTAAACGCCAGTAAAACACCTTGACATTCGTTTTCGTTACTCCAGTAACTTCATCAGACAATGAATGCACTATTTCATCTCCTTAAATACATACATCCTTGAACTTAATTAATACACTAATTAAAATTTAAAGTAAACTTACTAAAAAATTTTTTTATTTTAATTAAAATTTTTTAAAACCAATCCTTTTTCTTGGTGAATATTAGTATGTGAAAATACACCATACAGGGGAGTTTTAATATTATATAAAAACTGGGATTTTCTTAATAACCCCACCTTCTATATTGTGACTGCTTTTAATTTTAAAATTGGTTTGATAGATATATGGTCATTGAGCCCAGGTTCCTTATTAGCTTCCAAGTAAATTTGCCAGTGTGTTTCCCTCTGTTCTAAAATAGTTTGCCATGGTCCACCCCTTGGATCCAGTTGGACACTATCCAGAACAAAGAACAGAAATTTAGCTTTAGAACATGTATGTGAATGTTTAAACAAGGCATTGGTAATGTTCCCTCTTTGGATATCATAATTGTGCTCGTATATTCTACGTTTTAGGGTCCGCTCCGTTTTGCCCACATAATATGCAGGACAGGAGTTACATTTAGCCAAATAGACAACCCTTAAACTGTTACAATTATAAAATCCTTTGGCCCTAATGGTCAAGTTTTTAGCTTCCAGGAATACTTCCTCTACATGTGCAATGTATGAGCACTGAGCACAAGATCCGCATTTGTAAGTGCCTTTTCTAGGCCTGTATGAGTGGGTTTGATAGGGCGTTTTTTCTAGTATATTTTTAATACTGCTGCCCTTACGAAAAACTGCCTTCATTTCCTTGCCATGTAAATTGGCCAAGTCGGTGATTTCTGTGAAGGTTTCCCATTCTCTTTTGATTATATCTCTTATTCTACTAGAATTGGCACTGTACTGTGTAATAAAAGCTTGATTATATTCCAACTGTGGTGTCGGGGGAGTAGATGTTTCCCCTTCATGTTGTAATCCCAAGATGGGTCTAAACCTGCCTGTTCTTTCTTTTCTAACCTGTTCATATATGTTCTGTATCATGTCATTGGGGTACCCTCTATCTAAAAATAAAACTCTGAGGTTCTCACACTCTTTCAAAAACTGCTCCTCATCAGATGTCATTCTGGAAATTCTGACATACTGGCCTTTAACAATCCCTTTCTTTTGGTATACTGGATGTGCACTACTGTAGTGTATATAACTATTGGAAAACGTGGGTTTCCTGTACACTGATGATTGAAACTGATGTTCGTTATTAATAGTAAGCTCAACATCCAAATATTCCAACCTTTCCATGGTGACCTGGTATGTGAAAGTAAGAAAGTTAGTAGTGCCAGCTAAATACTCCATAAAGTCCATAAGTAAACTGTCAGATCCTGTCCAGAAAATGCAAATATCGTCTAGGAACCTGTAATATGCCACCCAATATTGACTGAAGGGGCTATTGAACACATATTTGTTTTCCCAGATGGACAAGATAATGTCGGCGTAGGTGGGGGCACAATTAGCTCCCATCGCTACCCCTGAAATTTGTTTATAAAACTCCCCAGAAAAATAAATAAAATTATTATGCAACACCAATTCCATAAGCTGCAAAATGACAAAATTTTCATTATTATTAGATAAGGAATTGGCTGCTAAGGCTTCCTCTAACCATATTATCCCAATGTCATGTGGAATAACAGAAAAAAGGTCCACTATGTCGATGGTCAAAAATTTTAAATTGGGACTCCAAAGTTCAGGCGTAACCTTCCTTAAAAATTCCCATGAGTCTTTCAACAGATGGGTAGATTTCGGCCATAATCTTTTCAGTTGGAAATCCAAATATTTAGAAAGTGGGGAAATTTTTGATCCTTGTGCCACCACTATAGGCCTCATAGGTGGATCCTCTATGTTTTTGTGTACTTTGGGAACACCAAACATAGAGGGCACCCTGGGTTGAGGGTTGTCCAAGAACACATAGGTATTGTAATCTATGGCTTCCTGGTCCAATAGATCTTTAATGACCAGGTCCAATCTCTGATATGCTATGTGGATTTCATTTAAAGAAACTGGACAATATCTGGTTTCATTTTTTAATATGGCATTCATTTTGCCTTCATATAAGAGCTGGTCCATGATTACTGTTCCTCCCCCTTTGTCAGGTTCCATTACTCGAATATTAACATTTTGTTGTAAAGCCTGTAATAACTGTTGTTCAGGGATAGTTAAATTCGAGGTATACCCACCCCTTTTGCAATGGTTCCTGATCTGTTGTTCTATCCTATACTCTAAGTTTTTTAGTTGGGGGTGTAGAGGTGGGTTGTATAAACTACTTCTATGTAATCCAGCACTAGGATGAGGCTCCCCTTGACCCAACAGGTGTACTAGATTTAATTTCCTGATAAATAACTTGGTGTCTAAATAACAAACAATGAGTTAAGATAATGATAGTATTTCCGTTAAGGAAACAACCCTTTAGAAATGAACATTAGAAACAAGATGAATGCATCTGGTTTCAGTTCAAGGGTTCATCGGTTCATACTATGCTCACAGCCAATACGCTTTCTTTGTTAAAGCTTATTCTGAGAAACATTTAACTACCGGACAGTGTCTTCTGTATAAACAGACTGATTTTTCCTCACAGATGTTATATTTAATATGGCATACTGATTTTATTATAACTATTGCTTTGTAGACTCTGTTTTACCCTCTGGTCAGTTACAACTGTTCTAAGAAAACTTTCCTGCTACATCTTAGAGATGTCTGTACCCCACTAACATTGTTATGCTTATAATTTGTTTAATTGCGTTGAAAATGCCTTGAGTTTCAGTGTATGTCATCAGATTTGTGATAGCCAGCCATGCTGTTTGGCACATGGAATGCTTGCAGTAAAAGTCAGATGTGATGTAGGGCCTTGCACTGCTACAAATGTCAGTAAACTCCTACAGTGACCTACACTATACCTATACTTTAGGTTACATTTCAGGGCCTTACTGCCATCCTCATGAAACAGTGTTTCCTTACATTTGTTTTGAACTATTTCCTGCTTCCTCTTTTGTCCTTCTTCAACTTTATGGATCTTACCGGTCCACCTAAATTGCGGTGCACCTATATGGATTCTTATCAAAACAAAGAAACTGTAAAGAATGAAACACTATAATCAAAAAACAAAACAGAAAATGCTCTTAAAATCAACATGCACAGATATAAAACCAGCAAACTCTAAATTAGAATGATCATAAAATAAACATATCAAGTCAACGACACTGCTATCACAGTTCTGACTGTATTTACATGTCCTTGAAATGTTGCGGATAGTGAAAGAAATGCTGTTCATCTTTTCTTATTTATTTAGACTTTGAAGATCAGGTTAGTTCCACTAGGCTAATGTTCTCTTTTCAGGGGAGATCTGAGGAGTATTCATCCTGACAAGAGGAAATTTAGCCAGGGAACCTGGGAACTTCCCCTACTTTTTTTTCAACAAGTGCTATGAGATCTTTTACATCCACAGGAACAACTACAAAGTCTGGTAGATGGATCCCTATTTTAATGTCTCACCCAAAGGATAGCACACTCCAGAATGCAATGCCTCTCTTATGCTGCACAGCTGTGTTGATACTATAACTTTACTCTGACCACCACGTGTGGCAATAGAACCCGGATCCTTCTGACAATGCCGACCCAAAGGCAGGCATGCTACCTATTGAACAAGTGAGGCTTAGCCTTTTAAGTCCTTCCCTCACAAACCAGATTTTATTTTCTAGTTTAATGTGTAAATTACTGAAAAATGCATTAAGAAGTTCTCTTCTTGGTTTGATTTTAAAGTAGACCTACTATAATAGCTTTCCAAATAGGCATAGCCTTCAAAAATGCCATACCAAGAAATATAGATAACCTCGCTCTAGTCTTTGGACATGTGATGCTAGACCACTGCCTTGCAAAGTAACTGCCAGCACCTACGCCATCTGCAGTAACCATGTAGAACTCATTGTCGGCATTGTCCATGTACTGCTGTAGCCAAACTCATATAATATTAATAAACTGTATGAAGGATTTATATACCTACAAGTCATCCATAACTTCCTTGTTGAGTATGACCAAGGAATTGTTTTGTGGAGTGATGTAATTGAAATTCCAGATTGCCACCTAGCTTAATATTACAGGAAGCAGTATTAGAGTTACCTTGAACAGACTGCAATGGATACATAAATCTTCTCCAGTAGGTATCCATATCCAAGGTACCTTATCCCTAGGCAGATGGTAGTGAAGGGGCAGCTTGTCCAAAAATCATTCCCAAAATCTAATCCATTGAATGGACCTGCCATTTTGTTTCCATTATATCTAGATGCAAATTTTGGAAGGAAGCTACTTCTTCCTGAAACCCTTCTGATTTTAAAATAAATCTGTCCAGATGCTGAAGGGGAACATCCATACCCTGTCGCCTCTATAAACTGTTGTGATTTAACAAGCATATTGTTATGACCTTTGGCAGTATGACTTTTGACTGCAAAATAAAATTATGGACCTGTCAGGTACAAAAACTGAGGCAAATATATAACAGAGAAATAGAATCATAATGGATAAATAAAACATGGTATCAAATACAGGAAGACCGGTATCTAAATACATTTTTATAGAGATGTCAGTAAGGCATCTGCTGCAGGTTTTGTCAAGATATATTCAAAATAATTGTGGCACTACTTTTAAATAAGCATATATTCCCTCATGCACATGTCACTCTCAGAAAAAGTTCCTTTTATTTGGACTTTTTGCACGAACCTTCTAGGAGAAAACATTGAAATGTCATGAATACCCCAAAATGCTGTTTCCTGAAATAGGACTATAAGAGGTAAAAAAAAAATACCGACTACAGGAAAAATGCTAATTATGCACATTAGTGACTAATATTAGTAATATATAAAAAAATGTTAATAGAAAAGTTTTACAAGATTTTATGCTTTTACAGTTAAACATTTTCTGATTCTGTATAAAAGGGGTTTTGTATGATAAAAGTGCTTTTTAGTACAGATGTGTAAACACTGGATTCACTTCGGAAGACTGAAATGTCACAATCTCAAATTTCATAAGACTGAAGCCCAAAATCCTGAAAACTCAAAATCCTGAATCCCAAAAGACTGAAAACACACAGGATACAAATAATGACAATATTCCAGTGCAAGGACACACACAAACATATACAAGACAAAGCCTAGCAGTTTTCACCAAGTATGAGATGGGCCCCCTGCACCCCTCCATGTGGGGGGCTGCGCCCTCCACACCCCCTGCTACTTAAATATATCAACTCCGAGATCGCACTCCACAGGAAAAAATGGCAAGCATACCATCACATGTTTAATGACTGCCTGTTGTAACCTTAGTAATGTTCCCTTTTAACTTGCTATACTACAACATAACTCATGATAGTGTAGTGAAGTGCAATCTCGGAGTGTGAGGTGCAGGGTGGCTTGCCTCCCTGCTTATACTTGGTGGAAAGTAATATGTTTTTTGTTGTCTATAGTCAGTATATGTATCTTGTGTGTTTTCAGGCTTTAGGATTTTGAGTTTTCAGGACTTTGAAGTTTCAGGATTTTGGGCTTCAGTCTCATGAAATTCGAGATTGCGACTTTTCAGTTTTCTAAAATGAATCCATAAACATTACACACACACACGTGCACACACACACACACACACACACACACACACACACACACACACACACACACACACACACACACACACACACACACACACACTTCTTGTCCATAGTGTAAAGGTACACAGGTACAAATGTCCATAGGATGATACTAGGCTATTCACCCAGAAGCCCTTATAACCCTAGCCAAGAATTTCGTCCATGTTCCCTCAAAGTCAGCACCTGATTCCCCTGTCCAGCATGGACATAGATGGGATCCCAGGGGTATATTTTCTGTTTCCCATCCAGTCGTCCAGGTTCCACTTAAAGAGGGCTAGTGAGGTACAGTTCTGTACAGATTTCATGAATTTATTGCTCACATCTACATTATTTCTTGTTGTATTCATTAATAAAATACTGATTGTTAAAAGTGAACAAAGCTTGCCTTGAACATCTATAAGGCAACTGCTGAGATCTAACAGGCACAAAAAACATACCATCAATGGATCCTTCCTTTGTAAGTAAAAAAGATCCATTCCTCAATGCATTTTGGAAGGAATTTGTAATAGTGTTATGATACATTGTGGCCAGAACTAAGAAAACTCAACTACAATAAAAAAAAAAAAAATAAGGGTAATTATGAGATGGACATTGGGCACATTGAAATGGACAATCTGTACCTCAGTATGTGGTAGAGACTTATCTGACATCCTGACTACTAAGCACCCACTTAGCAACCATCTCCAGTGACCTCCTATGGCACCTTCATATCCAGAGGAAAGTTCTGGCATTCAGTTAATGGTTAATTACATGGTGTCACAGATAAGGGATTCACTGCAGATCAGCCTTTATGACTGTAGATGTGCCTCATATCTCACTGCAAGGTGTACAGTTAACAGGGTTAGGCAGTAAGAGGCAAAAGTGGATTTACTAAATACCAGAATGTTATTCATTTATTTAACATTTGTTTACTGGGTAAGTCCGACTTGAAACAAAGCCAATTTTTTGCGGAGGCCCGGGGAGAAACACTCCAGATGCATGTCTTTGTAATGTGGGAGGAAACCAAAATTTGAACAATAAAATAGGTGATTTACCCAAAGTTTTTTTTTTGAAGAACAGTAATGTTGATGCCATTACTGAAACATTATTAAAGATCCAAATGTATAGACAAGCTGAGTGTGTCTGTCCTCACACCATATACAAACATCGGCTGTGCAGTGGACTCTACCCAGACACTTTCCATAGGCACTTTAGCAAAGGAAAAGCAACCAAAAAGAAAAACAGTTAAGGTGCATTTTTTTTCTTATTTTCGCAATTATGCTTAGTGTCTTTCGCTTCTACTTTTTCTTCTTTATAATTATGTTAAGGTAGGTGGTATCTGAATGAATGCTCTTTGCTTGACTTTTCCTTTTAAAACACTTCTGCCTCAATAGGTACATACCCTTTAGGGTGAATCTACCTCATTCAAGTGGTCAGACAATGTAGACTGTTTTACATTCATATATTTATTAGCATTGATATACTGTTTTACTTTCATATAATTATTAGCATTGATACACTGTTTTACTTTCATATAATTATTAGCATTAATACACTGTTTTACATTCATATAATTATTAGCATTGATACACTGTTTTACTTTCATATATTTATTAGCATTGATACACTGTTTTACTTTCATATAATTATTAGCATTGATACACTGTTTTACTTTCATATAATTATTAGCATTAATACACTGTTTTACTTTCATATAATTATTAGCATTGATACACTGTTTTACTTTCATATAATTATTAGCATTGATACACTGTTTTACTTTCATATAATTATTAACATTGATACACTGTTTTACTTTCATATAATTATTAGCATTAATACACTGTTTTACATTCATATAATTATTAGCATTGATACACTGTTTTACTTTCATATAATTATTAGCATTGATACGCTGTTTTACTTTCATATAATTATTAACATTGATACACTGTTTTACTTTCATATAATTATTAGCATTGCCCCTTTTCTCCAAATTCTGATTTCTGAACATCCCATGCATTTGGATCTATGCTTTCTGAGCTCACCGCTTGCTCTGATCTCCATGCACTATCAAACCTCCAAGACATACCACTTAAAAAGATACCACCATTAAACCACGTAATCCTCTTACTCCCCTCATTGTTAGTAGTACAATATTACTGGAAGTCTTGAATCCCACTTTCAAATTCTTGTACAAACACAACATATATCCAAGTAATTTAATGTTCCTACTTCCACAACTTATCCAGTTCTACTTATTATTTCTTTCCTCTTTACCTCCCGCACACCTTATTATCAAGCATAAAACATTAATCGTTACTATGTATTACCCCTACTTTCATAACTTCCACACCAACAAACCACAACCCCCCCAGTAATCAGACCAAACCCACTCCCCATCTCCGCACTGTCAGGATCACTCATCTGTATAATTACTAAGACTCAGAAACATTTTTCTGTTTGCCTAAAAAGACTGAAGACCTCCTTCAGACTATCCTCCATAATCTTTATACTCCTGGGAAAAAGTAACTTTGAACCCAAACCAGACCCAACAACTGTCTTTCCTCAACATCAGAACTACGCTTTTTTTACAGCTCAATGCATATGGTATCAGACCACATAAGTGCCTTCATTTATTGGCACAACCCAGATATTCCAGCAGTCACAGAATCCTGAGTCAAATAACACCCTCTGTCTTCCACTGCTTTCTAACCTCCCATAAGTTTGATAAATTATGCTATCCAAATCTTGTGGAGGCTTTCTAATTGTGTACAAAAATAATCTAAGCCCAAATGCCATTGTCCAAGGAAACTCCTCTTTAGACTCTGGTCCCAACTGGATTCTGCTAAAAGTTCCAGCTCACAAAGGCAAATGACTATAGATCGCTACAGCCTAGCTAGCACCCCTTGTTTCCTAAATAAATTCAAATCTCTTATCATCCTTAATAAGTGTCCCAAAAATAATATAACCATTCTAGGTGACTTTGACCTTAATTGTTTTGTCCCTCTTTCATCTCCATGGGTACTTCCCTAGTAGACCCAGGTCTCCTTCAACTTATAATAAAGACCAAATGTCAGAACCTCCAAACACTCTATGTTCAACCTCATTATTGCAAACATACCAAATTCCATTGCCAACATAAACATTCTGCCACCTTCACTGAGTGACCACTGCCCAATCACCACCACAATTGTCAAACATCATATAACTACCACCAATATTAAAAGCCTTTAGAAACCAGACTAGCACTAATGTAGACAGACTCAGAACCTTTCTCAGGGCTCACAACTACCATATAGTCTCCTTAAATGACCCTAATACAGCAGCTGTAAGAATAACCAACAATTTACTCCAGTTGCAAGACACACTTATCCACAGGCTGTATTAACCCACCAAAACTGAATGGTTATCCACTGAACCCAAACTTCTCTTAACTATCAGGGATAAAGCATGACAAAAATGGAAACAAGATCCCCACAACTCAGAACTGCACCTCATTTATAGTTTTACACAACTTAGCCAAGAAATCCATCAGAAGGCACAAAAGAAATCTCCCAACAAAGAAACAAATTCTTACAATGACCCCAACACTTAGTGAAAACTAACATTCTTACAGGAAGAACACCTCCTCATGATGTCCTCTCGATAAACACCATTCAATGAGGTGCAACAAAACTCTCTTCAGAAAATTTCCTTAAAAAATTTAGCAATCTTCCATTACTGAACACCTCACCTCCCACAATTCATCCACTGCCCACCCTGCCACCATTCATCTCCCCTCTTCCTAGTGAAATGCATACTTTCCAAAGCAGTATCAATTCTACTTGAAAATATTTCCACTGACACCCCTCCTTGATGTGACGACATAAACCCACTGGTTCATATATCACTGCAGACAGCATCCATGTCTTCCTCTCACCCACATCTATAATCCATGTCTCTCACAAAACATCATGCCACAGATTTAGAAAACTTCTCTAATTAAACCCCTCCAAAAGCAAACCAACTCAAAAATACATCTCACTTTTGTCCAATATTATCCTCCCAATTCTGGACAAACATGTTGAAAATATAGTTTACACCGAACTCTCCCTCTCTATCCAACAGTACCACCTGCTGTCCTCCAAACAACATGGATTCTGGCCTGGGCAAAGTACTATAACAATACTTTGCTCCCTAGCTGATGACATCCTGCTAAACTCTGATAGTGGCTTTCTTACAGGTACCCTGTTTATAGACCTGACAAAGATATTTGATCTCATTGACCACTACAAGACAATCTGAAATTTGTATCAATGCAGATGCCACTCCCTGGTTTAAAAACGTCATCAGTGACAGACATTTCAGAGTTAAAATACATTCTTCCCAAACAGAATCTGCATCTGTTACCAAAGCTGTACCAGAAGGATCCATTTTTGCCCTGCACTTCTCCATATTGAGTACCACATTTCCTTGTGACCTCCCCCCATATCCCATTTATCCTTTATGATGATGACATGGTAATTTACAGATCAGGTCACTCTCACACCAACATTCAGTGCCAGCTATATTCAGACTTACATGAGCTCCACCAATGCATCAAAAACAATAAATTACTTCTCAAGCCCGCCAAGACCAAAACTATGCTTTTTGGAACTTCACAGAAAATTCACCAAGTACCTGACTCTTTACCTATCCTTGATTTACACAACCATTTCACAGAGACAACCTCCACCTTCAAGTACCTAGGATTATGGCTTGAGCTGTCACTAAATCTCCATTTCCACATAAACAAAGTGAAAGACAAAATAAAGTCCTTGTTCTTCTTGGCCTAAAAGATCTGTTTTCTATCCAACCAGCCAGATCAGCCATTGCAAAAAGTTCTCCTTTCATAACTTGAATGTGACTTCCAATTTCTACTTCTGCATCCAAGAAAAACACTGCCACACACCAAACTATCTGTAACAGTATCTGCTGACTCATTATAAACTTGTCTGTATGTGAGCATCACTGTATCACCATAGAAAAAGCCAAGTAGCTACCTGTAAAACAAATATCTAACCTACTTTTAGGATCCCAACCCTGAAAACTACTCCAACTCCACATACGTACTCCCCTTGCACCTTGACTTCATTAACAAACCTCCTCACACAACCTCAGACACTACTCACCAGCCAGACCAACACTCATTACCTCTAGACCCAAACTCCACAGCACTGCACATGCTCTGTCACATCAACCTTCATTATCCCTAGAACCAAACTCCACAGCACTGCACATGCTCTGTCACACCAACATTCATTACCCCCAGAACCAAACTCCACAGCACTGAATATGCTCTGTCACACCAACCCTCATTACCCCTAGAACCAAACTCCACAGCACTGCACATGCTCTGTCACACCATCTCTCATTACCCCAGAACCAAACTCCACAGCGCTGCACATGCTCTGTCACACCATCTCTCATTACCCCAGACCCAAACCTCACAGCACTGCACATGCTCTGTCACACCATCTCTCATTACCCCAGACCCAAACTCCACAGCACTGCACATGCTCTGTCACACCATCTCTCATTACCCCAGAACCAAACCCCACAGCACTGCACATGCTCTGTCACACCATCTCTCATTACCCCAGAACCAAACCCCACAGCACTGCACATGCTCTGTCACACCATCTCTCATTACCCCAGACCCAAACTCCACAGCACTGCACATGCTCTGTCACACCATCTCTCATTACCCCAGAACCAAACCCCACAGCACTGCACATGCTCTGTCACACCATCTCTCATTACCCCAGAACCAAACCCCACAGCACTGCACATGCTATGTTACACCAACTCTCATTATTTATTTATTTTTATTTTGACATTTGTTTACAGGGAAAGTCCAACTTGGAACAAACCCAATTTTTGGTGGAGGTCTGGGGAGAAATGCTCCAGATGCATGTCTTTGTAATGTGGGAGGAAACCGGAGCACTCAGAGGAAACCCACATGAATGCAGCGAGGACATGCAGAGTCCATAAAGAAGGCACCCCAGTGAGAATCGAACTGGAGAATCTCTTGCTGTGAGGTGACAATGCAACCACTGCACCACTGTGCCATCCCATAACCCCTAGAACCAAACCCCACAGCACTGCACTTGCTCTGTCACAGCAATTCTCATTACCCTTAGAACCAGACTCCACAACACTGTACAAGCTCTGTCATACCAACTCTCATTATACCTAGAACCAAACTCCACAGCACTGCACATGCTCTGTTACAGCAGCTCTCATTACCCATAGAATTGAACCCCACAGCACTCTACATGCTCTGTCACACCAACTCTCATTGCCCGTAGAACCAAACCCCATGGCACTGCACATGCTCTGTCTCACCAACTCTCATTACCCCTAGAACCAAACCCCACAGCACTGCACATGCTCTGTCTCATTACCCCTAACCAAAACCCCACAGCACTGCACATGCTCTGTCTCATTACCCCTAGAACCAAATCCCACAGCACTGCACATGCTCTTGTCACACCAACTATTATCCCTAGAACTAAACCCCATACCATTGCACACGTTCTGTCACACCAAGTCTTATTACCCGTAGAACCAAACCCCACAGCACTGTACATGCTCTGTCATGCCACCTCTCATTACCCCAGAACCAAACCCCACAGCAGTGTACATGGTTTGTCCTCTCAGCCACCCACTCTTTGTCAAGCTGTCTCCATCAGCATAAAATAAATCAATACTTATACCAAATTCAGAATGCAAGTCAAAAAGCACTTCTTTATCTAAGCCAAATGTTCCTGCTTCTACAGAGGACAGATCACCTAACTTATCTCTTTTCCCAGTCTCTTTTCCTCTCTCAAAATTTACTGAAGATTGACCCACTTTAGAAACTAATCTACATATCCTACAGTACACTCTGCTTGATTGTACCTTGTACTGTGCTTGTTCAATAGAATGTGCATATACAGTTTTTTTTCTATGTAATTGTTCTGAAGTACTTTGTTTTGCTTACATTTTTGTATTTTATGTCTGTGAAATGTTTTGTTTCATCTGGACCGACCCTAATATTGATCAATATTGAATCAGTGAGCTACCCCAGTAAACAAAACTAACTAACTAACTAACTAACTAACTAACTAACTAACTAACTAACTAACTAACTAACTGTCAAAGGAAAAACAACTTCAAAAATATCAACACACGGCAGGTTCAGGTTAAGGCACTTTAAACTTGCAGCAAGGAGACAAAAATGTGCTAATACAGAGTTTGTCTAACTAGAATCAGGAAGTGAAGCCATTCTTATACATTTCTTACAAGACATTGCCTACTAAGCTGACATAATAAATCACAAGTTCTTTCAATATTATTTCATAGCAGCTGTTTGTCCATGATTTTCTGCTGGCATATCAAGTTTACAAAAAAACTTCCTAAGAAAAACAACGTGGCCTTGATGACCACCGGTCAGATACATTTTGTCACTATGCAATGTTACCATTCAAGGTACTATGGCTAATTCGAGCACAAAGCAAGTACAGATTATAGTTCATTTATTCAAGCAGTCTTTGTTTAACTGTATCTGTCTTTTCTGCAGCTGTGCATGTTCTCATAACACGAACAGAGCTGATTGTTCAAGTTCAGTAACATTATAGAAAACAGTATTGTTCTATTCATTATTTTCCTGACCTAGCAGATAATCACCTGCTTCTCAGTAAATTTCCAAAAGGCATAAACATGAATTTTGCTGTGCTAGCAAATACTAGGTCAGAGAGCATCTTGCAGTTTTCAGAAAGCATACTGCAGTTTGAAAAGCATCTTGTAATTTCATACAGAATTAAGCTGTACATAAAATAGAATGAAATGTGTTAACCCTTTTAGCTTCTAATAAGCACTAAACATATACATTAATACATATTTTTCTAACATTTCCCCCTGTTAATACTTTTTATTCTATTTTCAAAAGCATAAACAATTTGCTTCTTCTCCTAACCTCTTTCTGTTCAGAATTTGCAGTTAAGAGTGCCATTCAGTTTAAACTTATGAAAGTGTTTCATTTTTCAACAGTTCTTCAATTTCAGTACTTTGATACAAAGTTTCAGAAACTGACATGTCTATAAAATCTTTAATTAATCTTTTCATGCAGGGAATACCACAACAAACACACACTCCTAATAGGAGTAATCCCACACAAATGGCAATCAGAATGTTCATTAGGATGCTACCCTACCCCCCAAACAAATTCTGGAAAAAATCCGTCAGTGGGTTTGGGCCTGGTTTGGTCATGGCCGACACTTGCTGAATCACCTTAAGATGGTCGTTTATCTCATGCTGGTTGTCAGGAATATACGAACAGCACTCCTCTTTTATTAAAGCACACGTACCACCTTTCACCGCTAGGGTGAAGTCGAGATCCATGCGGTTTTAAAGCACCACAGTTCTCATAGCGTTCAGTTCATCAGTCACTAATTCGAGAGCAGAAAAAGTTGCATTGCTCATTACTTTGAGAAGTTTGGACAGTTTTCTCAGTTCCCAAATTGATTTCACTGCGCCATATGCAGGGGCTATACATGCCCATGATATAATGGTGTCACGCAAGTCCATGTGTGTCAGTTTATCTTTGTTTTTCATGGAGTTATGGTTTCTCCAGCCTGCTTCGATTCATCCCATTGGATTCTCAGGTCTCTTGATTGGATTTCCAGGTTTCTTGGTGACCTCTCTGACATTTCAAATTCTTCCCTGAGGCAAAACTGCAGTGTGTCATATGGCTGGAAACAGGTAACCCAAAAAACAACTGCCGGACCAATTCTCAGGTAACCATTTGTATGCCTTTTTCCCACACACAAAATAACAATTCTCTACTTTAGTATTAATATATACTTGCCCTGCATGAAACATTTTCTTACCAATGATAGATAGTTGTTTAAAAAGAACAGGATTATGTTGTACTTCATCAACCATTTTGTGCATTGATTCAAAGTATGAGTCATAGTTTGAATCACAAATATAACCTGCATTATTAGCTTTGATATAACATTTGTAAGGAACACTTACATTACAATTGCTCCAACCCACCTGAACAGTATCATTTTTGTAAAAACATACAATTCCCTTTTGTGTAACAGGCAGGTACAATGCTATTTTGTCTTGTGATTTCACGGTTGTAGTATCAAAAATCAAATTTTCCCAGGTCTCATTGACCCCTAGGGGGACAGCAGTCATTAATAATCCCTAGTATGCTGTTGGTATAGCTGTGCAAATCCAGAAATTCAAAACATTAAAAGTTTCAGCATACACATATTTAATTGCTTGGTAAGTGTTAAAGTTCGGATGCCAGTCTATGAGTAATGCATCTCGTTTATTCAGTTCAGCTTGTGTGGCTGGAAAAAGGAAAGGCCACAACAAAAAGATCAATGTTATCAGTATAGTTAACAGAATGATCATGCAATACTTTTGAGGTTGTTCTGTATTTCTGTATCTGGTCATTTTGTTCTTGTGTAACAGTAACAAGTTCTTTGTCCAGTTCAAAGTTTTTAACCAATTTACAGTGTGTCAGATGAATCCAGGATGCTCGCTCTGCGATCTTGACTGCAGTGGGTGTTGACAGTAGCACTTGGTATGGCCCTTCCCACTTCAGTGATGTCCAATTCTTCCTCTTGATGACTTTCACCCAGACCCACGTGCCTGGGGCTACTGCTGCTTCCGATGGTCTGGTTTGTTCTTTATCTGAAACAGAATTTAACTGCAAAAGTTGTTTATTACTTAAAAGTCATCTCATGTATTCTGCGAGTGAACTGTCGGCCTCCTGGTCTGTAGGCATGAGAGGTTTCCATTGAGGTATATAGTATGCCTTCCCAAATAATTTTTCAAAAGGAGTTAACCCCTTTGCATTTGGAACAGTTCTAATGCTCAACAATGCCAGAGGCAGGCAGTGCACCCAGTTCTTTTGTGTCTCACTAATTAATTTCCTAAGTTTGTTTTTCAAAACCCCATTATGCCTCTCTACTAGTCCTGCGGATTGTGGGTGGTATGCACAATGGTTCTTTAAGGAAATTCCGAAATATTGACTCAACTGTTGTATAGTTTGATTTACAAAGTGTGTGCCATTGTCACTGTAGATCTTTTCCGGTATGCCAAATCTAGGAATAATTTCTTTAACAAGGGCTTTTGCAACAGTAGCTGCATCTGGATTTTTGGTCGGAAAAGCTTCCACCCATTTGGAAAACATATCTATAATGACAAGACAATACTTCTTATTTTCGCATTTGTTCAGTTCTATGAAATTCATGCAGATATGGAACGGTACGGTGGTGTAGGGGAAACTCCCTTGCTTAGGCTTCAATGCCCCTTGTGCATGATGCTTGTTATAAACATGGCATGCCGCACAAAACTTTTTTGTGTAGTTTGTAAATCCATATGCTGTGAACACTCGGTTCACTAACTGTACCATCCCCCCTGTTGAGACATGGCACTGCCCATGGCTCAACAATGCTGCATATCTAAACAAATTAGATGGCAAAATCGGTTTTCTTTCTTTGGAGATGTACAGTCCTTTCTCAAGAATTGCTCCTCGTTTTATCCATTTCTGTTTTTCTACTTTTGTAGTAAGTGTCTGCATTGTTTTCAACATTTCTAAATCTAAAATCTCAGAAGGTTGTAATTCCTCACTCAAAAGAAATACTTCTGAAGCTGAAGCTGCCTGCTTTGCAGCTGTATCAGCTCTCGCATTACCTTTTGAAATCCTATCCTGTTGCTTGGTATGAGCTACACATTTACAAATAGCTACTTTCTGAGGTAAATGAATAGATTCTACCAAATCTAAAATAAACTGCGCATGATTAATCGGTTTACCAGTAGATGTTATCATTCCTCTATTTTTCCACTGTTGCGCAAAAACATGTACAGTAGAAAAAGTGTACTGGCTGTCAGTAAAAATGTTCACACATTTACCCTTTGCCAAGGTACATGCCCTTGTCAAGGCAATCAATTCTGCTGCTTGTGCAAATAAGTTGTGTGGTAAAGACTTTGCTTCTAAAATCTCAGTATCAGAAACTACTGCATACCCCACCAGGTTCTGCCCTGTAGGACCCCTTCTGCATGAGCCGTCCACATAATATGTCACTTCGGCATCATCCAAGGGAACATCCGTTAGATCTTTTCTAGGCAGTGTCTTTTGCTCAATCTCCTGCAGGCAGCTGTGTGGTGTGCCATGCGCAGGGGTTGGGAGCAAGGTAGATGGATTTAAAGTTGAACATCGTTCAATTGGCATATGAGGTTGGCTCAAGAGTATAGTCATACAGGAAAGATGTCTAGCAGGAGAAAGATATGCTACTTTTTCTTGCAGTAAAATAATTGTGACTGCATGAGGCACTCTCAATGCGAGAGGGTGGAACAACACTACTGAAGCCGAAGCCTGTACTGCCATTGCAGCTGCGACTACTGCTTGTACACAGTGGGGCAGGGATCACGCCACTGGGTCCAGCTGTGATGAATAGTAAGCTATGGGCCATTGCTTGTCCCCATGTTGCTGTGTTAACACTGATTTCATATAACCTTGCTTACAATCTACAGTTTGGAAAAAACGTTTATGATAGTTTGGTAATCCTAAAACTAATGAGGATGCTATCAATTGTTTTAGTTTGTAGAAAGCTGATTTGGTTCTGGTGTCCATTGTAATAAATATTGTGCTGCCATAGGCTTCTTGTATATGAAGTTGGTCAGTAGAGCAGATTCCAAGGCATAGTTTGGAATCCAACTTCGACAGAAATTAGTCGTACCCAGGAAGGACATCATTTCCTTCTTGGTAGTTGGTTTGGGTGCTTGTAAAATTGCTATTTTTCTATCTTCATCTAATGTTCTGCCTTCTTTGGATATTACATATCCCAGGTATTTAGCCTGCTTTCTCCAAAGATGCAACTTGTTTTTATTTACTTTATGTCCTTGAGTGGCTAAAAATTGTAGTAATGCTATGGTATCTTCTCTGCATTCTTGCTGGGTGGGGGCTGCCAGCAGGATGTCGTCTACATAAAGTAAAATCTGACTGCCTCTCAGTGGGCTAAATCCCGCCAAGTTGCTTGCCATCTCTTGTGCAAATACTGTTGGGCTTTCACAATACCCCTGTGGTAGTCATGTGTATGTATACCTTTTCCCCTGAAATGTAAATGCAAACCAATGTTGGCTTTCAGGGTGTATCGGTATCGAAAAGAATGCATTGCTAATATCTACCACAGAAAAATACTTCTGTTGAGGCTTTAAATCATTCAATAGGGTGTGAAGATCTGGCACCGTAGGTGGTCTAGGTATTACTGCATCATTTACAGCTTGTAAATCTTGGACCATACGCCATTCTCTGTTTACTTTCCTGACAGGAAATAAGGGTGTGTTACATGGTGAATCGGAAGATTCTACCAGTACTCCTTCCTTAAGTAAAGCTGCTATTATAGGTTTGATTCCTACTTCTGCATCTTTCCTTAAGGGATACTGTTTCTTCTGTGGTCTAAATGCTGATTTTGGCATGATAGTAACTGGTCCTGCTGTACGAATGAGTTCTACATCTGATTTCCCTGTTGACCAGAGGGTTTCTGGTATGCTCCGTAAAGCATTTTCTTCCTCTTCTAGTAAGAGTGCTACTCAGCTGTCCTCGCTAGACTGCAAGTGTACAGCTGGGTGTGTCTGCATTATCCAATTCAACTTCTGCTTTTGTACTCCCTGTTCTGACAGTTCTAATTCTGTCTGTTTTTCCCACTTTGTGACTTTTTCTCCTAGGTCTGCCCATTTCACATTCTTGTCCTTAGTTAAACTAACATGTGGTCATCGATTAGATTTATAGAGTGCAAAGAATTCCTGGGGCAATGAACAGCTAACTACACTGTTCCCTTCTGTGTCCCAGTACAGATTACGTAATACTAATCTGTTTGCATGTTTTTTAAACAGTTCTTGCTCATATTCCTTATCAGATCCTGGTGTGCTACAATAATACAGAGTACAGTGCAACAAATGCTGTTTATCAGTGTCAAGGGAGGGGGACTTACTGATGGCTATGTTCATCAGTTCTTCGATTACTGCCCTTGGACCAGTCGTGACCAAGTCCTGGCTGTACCAATAAAATGTTTTGCCCTCTGGTCGCACCACAAAAGTATCCATTTGTTGCTGTGCTTCCATACCCTGCATAGTCGGAACTACTGCTATGTCAAATATCTGCATAAGATCTCTGCCCAAAAGGTTTACTGGGCATTTTGCAGAAACAACAATTTTGCTTTTCTGGGTCATCCCTGAAACAGGGTCAGTTATTGCTATGTTATGGGAGAGTGGCTCCCGATACAGCTGTCCATTAGCTGCTTTCACTAATATGTAATCAAATGATTCTGGATTTTCTGGTAGTTTGAAAGGATATATCAGGGTCCATGAAGCCCCTGAGTCACACAGGAATTTAACTTCCTTCCCCTCTAACAGAAGTGTAACTTCTGGTTTTGTGTCTGCTAAATAGAGCTCTAGGCTCAATAATGCTAAGTCTAAAATTTCACTTTCTTCACCATCTGCGATTTCTTGCACTTCCTCTATTTCTTCTATC
The DNA here is from genome assembly GCF_019279795.1 of Protopterus annectens. Classification (NCBI taxonomy): domain Eukaryota; kingdom Metazoa; phylum Chordata; order Ceratodontiformes; family Protopteridae; genus Protopterus; species Protopterus annectens. The sequence goes on from NC_056732.1 coordinate 31,793,258, forward strand.
ACATTCTCTACTCCCTCTATCACATTTGCATTTGTCTTTTCTCAGTTACTCCCTTACAGTGATTCTTGACTATCATATAGTCAGTCCTCACCCTCCTTATCTTCCATGGCTACCTTCTTGTTTTGCTTGCAATCCCTTGCTAAATGTCCCTTTTTTCCACACTTAAAACATTCACCCCTTTTCTTTCTCTCTTCAAACTCTTCTGATCGTTTATCAGATTGTTTGTTTCCCTGGGCATCTTTATTGCCCTTTTTTCTGGACTGTACTACATAAACTTCTGCTCCATCTTCTACTGAAAATACTTGGGCTTTCTTTTTCTTTTTACTGTTAAAATGCCTTTCGGCATGTCTAGCATATTCAAGTAGTGACTGTAATCTACTTGTACAATGGTCTACCATGTGCTTTGTAATAAAGCTGCTTATAGGCAAAATACTGCCTTTCAAAAATGCATTTTTTAGCTGCTGCTCATACGGGGAATCATGTGTTTGGTCTTCAGGTACCTGCATTCCACAATGGTTATTAAAACATTCTAATAATCTAGCATAATATCTGTCAACTATTTCACCTTCCTGTTGGATGCATTGATTAATGCAAGTCCAGTCTGCCCTAGGCTTCCATTTCTCAGAGATTCGGTCTGTAAGACCTTTTACTCTGTTATCCAGCTCTGCGTTGCTATGTGGGAGTGGCTTGTGTTCTGCGTCACGGGGATCCCAGTTGCCACTGATAATGTGCCAATCTGGACCTACGATTTGTCTAACTACTTTTTCTACTTCTTCTCCATTTAAATGATAACTTAACCTCATACCCTGTAAGTCTTCTAAGAATTTTCTAAAATTAACTTTTGGATGGGGAATTCCCTCTGTGGCTTTCCGGATGTCTTCCAGTGTCCACGGTCTATATACTAGGAGAGTCGGGTCCTGCCCTTCCTGTCCTGCCTGAGGATTCGGTACTTCTATGAGTGGACATATTTCTTCTTCACTCATAGCTCGTGAATTTTTGTTTATTTGATATAACTCAGTTTCCCCTCTTAAGTTATGTGTTCAAGACCTAGTCTTGATGGGATCTCTGACATATTGGCTTGGCTTCGTAGTGACAGCCGGGTATAGCGGAGGTGGACCAGCTTGTCCACTCGCTTCATATTCTGGTGCAGGAAGCGGAGGGGGCGGAGGGGCTGATGCTATTACCAAATTATTGTCTTCTTTATCTAGAAACATAGCTTTTGAATTATTACTTTTTGTTCCCTACGGTTTGCTTCCTCAATCCACCAGTGTGCCTGAGGAATGCCTAATTGACGTTGCTTTTTTACCTGACCTTTTGTGTTGGTTTTACGTTTTTTGACAAGTTTAATAAGTGAGGATTTTTCTAATTTGCCATCAAATTCATATTTATTAAACCATTTTGTATAGTACCTAACATTGTCGGCACGCTGTAATTGCATATATTTTGCATCTTCACTTAACGGTGGATCTTGGGAACTTTTTGTGCCCTTATTACCCATATTGTTCTGACTGGTAAAAATGTTACGTAACCCTTCTTATTTTCACGTGGTACCACGATTTTTCTTTTTCACAGTTTATCTAGAATAACTGTCTTACCTATTCTGTTTCCCTTATCTATGACAAGACTGCAATCTTCCTGTCCCTGACTTGTACAAAACAAATCTCCTGACAGATGATTCAAATCAAGTCCCTGTTCTAAAACAGAAAAAAGGTAAATCTCACCTTACCTGAGCCTCCGTGCTTGATCACCAGGTTTGATGGAAAACCATTAACTTGTCCTCCAGTCGCAGATCAGAAAAGTGGCTGGCCTCTTTTGAACGACAATTCAGTCGGAGGTCTTTCAGAGCAGAAGAACCGATGTGGTCTCTTCCTCGTACGGTTTCATGCCACCTGGCCCATCTGACCTGAGGTGAAGTGAGAGTTTCCAGTCCAAAGGACCAATCTGTCAAAGGAAAAACAACTTCAAAAAGATCAACACACGGCAGGATCAGGTTAAGACTTTTTAATCTTGCAGCAAGGAGACAAAAACGTGCTAATACAGAGTTTGTCTAACTAGAATCAGGAAGTGAAGCCATTCTTATACATTTCTTACAAGACGCAAGAGAAAAACTGAGACTTATCTTCCCCCCTTATAAAAAAAAAAAATCCCACTAAACACTTTAAAACCACCTTTTCTTTTTCGAACTCAACTCAGAACAACTGAACCCTTTTTAAAAACTCTTCCACTTAATGAAGCAGTATTATAAATCTAATACACCCCCTTGGCTCTCAAGAAAGAAACTAAAATTCTCCAAAAAAATCCTCTCTGGAACAAAATGGAACAAATCAGAATCAGCTGATTTTTTTGATTTTCATCACTTTAGAAAGAAATCTTAAAAAAAAACCAATCCCACTGATAAAGAAAGTTCTAAAGTTCTACACACAAGAAACCTAAATAAATAAACTAACACATCTTCTTCTTCTAATCTATTAGACTCTCTCCTGGTACCTAAAACTCTCCTCCCACTAAATGCCAACCCAGACACCCTCTTCAAACTGCAAAATACTTTTAACTCATTCTTCTCTAATACTAAGTAATTCAATTTTTTAATATAGAATAGAACTAGAAAGAAAGAACATCCCCATCTATCTATCTGGAAAAATATTATCCCACTACAGGAAAGGTGGTGGTAATTATTGATTATTCCAACTTTAGACCTTTGTCTCTCTCCATTTAGCAAAATTATGGAGAAATGTATCAGGGCTCTATCCCCTCTTCTCCCCTCTCTCCCTCCTGTTCTCTCCACATTATCCGATCTCAACTTGCATTCAATATGCATTCAAGATCTAATTTTTACTGTTTGTGTTTATTTGTTCAGCATCCCACCTTCTTAATCTAGCCTAAACTCAACTACCAGATAACACACTTACTGAAACATTACTAGACGGTATCTACTTCTTTCTGCCAAAAAAAACTCTCCTCACCCACCACCACCGTGCCTCTCCCTTAACTTCTCTATCTATTCAATAACTCTCTTCTTTGACAACAACACAACAAACACATCATCAAAAAAAAAAACAGAAAATTGGATCTTTATACCGTATAAAACCATTCTTACCCCATCAACTAGGGCTATTATTCACTCCCTCACTCCCATATTATATTTTTTCTTTTTCTCCCCTCTCTCACACCACTTAAAAAACTAACCTAAACAAACTAGCACATTTCCTCACTGGCTCTAACCACTGGCTCTGTTCTCCCTACTCTCTCCTCTCTCCTCTCTCACTTTTTACCCTTCTTTCTGCCTCAAATCAAACTTCTACTTCCTGCTTCTTCCCTTCCCCAGCCTCTCCTCCTCCCTGACTCTATCTATCTCTCTCACTCTCCCCCCTGACTTTCTTTTTTTCTTTTCTCTCTTTCTTCTATGATTCTTTGCCTTTGTGCCTTTTCTTTCCTTCATACTCTTCCTTCCCTCTTCTCTCGAGCTTTACTGTAATCTACTTGGCTTGTATATTTATGTGTAAGTCTCTTTTAACAATTTGTCTATCTGTATTGCTAATGTTATTTTGGAGCTTTTCTCCCGGGCCTCTACTAAGACATTGCCTACTAAGCTGACATAATAAATCACAAGTTCTTTCAATATTATTTCATAGCAGCTGTTTGTCCATGATTTTCTGCTGGCATATCAAGTTTACAAAAAAACTTCCTAAGAAAAACAAAGTGGCCTTGATGACCATCGGTCAGATACATCTTCTCACTATGCAATGTTACCATTCAAGGTACTATGGCTAATTCGAGCATAAAGCAAGTACAGAGTATAGTTCATTTCTTCAAGCAGTCTTTGTTTAACTGCATCTGTCTTTTCTGCAGCTGTGCATGTTCTCATAACACGAACAGAGCTGATTGTTCAAGTTCAGTAACATTATAGAAAACAGTATTGTTCTATTCATTATTTTCCTGACCTAGAAGATAATCACCTGCTTCTCAGTAAATTTCCAAAAGGCATAAACATGAATTTTGCTGTGCTAGCAAATATTAGGTCAGATAGCATCTTGCCGTTTTCAGAAAGCATACTGCAGTTTGAAAAGCATCTTGTAATTTCATACAGAATTAAGCTGTACATAAAATAGAATGAAATGTGTTAACCCTTTTAGTTTCTAATAAGCACTAAACATATACATTAATACATATTTTTCTAACACTAACTAACTAACTAACTAAATCCTGTGGGAAGAAATAGCCAGAGAATTGTTATAGCTAGGCTTGTATAGGCCCTAGGGCCGATAGCCTAGTACCAACCTATGAACCTATGAACCTATAAAACTAACTGACTAACAAACTAACTGACTAACTAACTAAAACTAACTAACTAACTAACTAACTAACTAACTAACTAACTAACTAACTAACTAACTAAATAATAAAACTCCTGTCATTGTTGTAGGTCCAACGGATTGGTATGGTTTCTCCATAGTTGTTGTATGGAAAGCTTTCTACATGGCCCACCTCATAAATAAGAGTATGTCATCCAGGAACAAGGAGGTCATAACATCCCTGTGCTCCTCTCTTATCAGACCCATTATTGAGTACAATGCCCCTTTCGGCATGTACCTTGCCAAGCACATGCAGCAGCTGGAGAGACCACATATGTTCCTAACCAGGAAAATCCATGGTCTTAAATACCTATCCTATACAAACAGGCTAAAAGCCCTGTCCCTCTACTCAGTCTCATACAGACTGCTCAAAGGTGATCTATCTCTTGCATAGAAGGCCATTTCGGACCAAGTCTTGATGGAGTTGCTGCATATCCGTAAGAGAAACTCCACTCATGCAACCTGCATGCAAGGCCTTAACCTGGTCTGTGACATTAATAGAACTGGCAGGATAGACTTGTGTCCCAAAGACTCCCCCATCTGTGGAATAGACTCCCTCTCCATGTCAAGCAGAGAACCTCTCTTGCCCTCTTTAAGAGGAACCTGGACAACTGGATGGGAAACAGAAAATATACCACTGGAATACCACATGTGTCCCTGATGGACAAGGGAAACAGGTGCTGACTTTGTGGGAACATGGGTGAAATTCTTGGCTAGGCTTATAAGGGCCTCCAGGCCAATAGCCTAGTATGAACTTATGAACATATTCCCCAAAACTTGCATTTTTCTCACAAACTAGGAATTTCAGATATATTATCAACATTTATTTAATATAACTGTGTCCTACTGCTTAATCTGACTTTGTTTCAATCTTCTTATGTTTTTTTCAGCTACTTTTATTAAAAGGTTTATGCATCATTAAAATTATTCTACTCCCTTAAACTATCTTTTAACTATTCTATTATTTAACTGTGTTCTAATGTTTCCAACTGCCATGTATAATGACTACTGTATTTTAAAACTGTCTACAAATTTATATTATTGGAGCTTTTCTCCTCAGGTCTCCACTGAAAATGGGATTTTGCCAGTCAGACCTCCATGGTCAAGAAATGTCAATAAATAAATAAATGTATTGGATTTAATAACATGAGCCCCCATCTTTCCAAGAGCATGACTCTAGGTATCCAGAAATATCTCAAATAGCCATTATTGTTTTCATAATTCTTACTTTCTACAATGGCATTCATGTTGAAGTGGAAATTGCACCGACATTTATAAGGGTTCCTTGTAGTGCCCTTGATCATTATAGATTCATTAGTCTCACATCCAAGACACTTAAAGGAGTGTAATTTAATGTCTGTCATATACGATTCAAAATCCAGGGTCTGCTATGATTAGATTGAAGAATTAGCTAATATGGCATTTCATACAATTTTAACTGCAAACTTAGTAATTGTACTAAGGATTTTAGCCTGGTCAGGCAAACATTGTCTTCCCCATAGGATGAAGCTTACTGTATAAATTTGTGCCTCAAGTATTTGTACAAGGTTTCTGAAGATGAATGCATTATTGTTGAATTTAAAAAGACTTTAATATTATGAACTGTTTCTGAGTAGTACTGCATTATTAGTAAAAGAATATGACCTGTCTTCTTGTAAAATAAACTGTGGCAGTCTACCGAGCAAATTGTTATTGATCTTTCATATACTGTTTTGTACCTTCTGTAGGTAACCACATAACCATACATAGAACTGCAATTAACTGCCTCACTGGTTACATGCACTGAACTAAAATGATAAATTCCATGTGCATTTTTAATCAGTGTAATTGCAAGGGAGTCTAGTAATTTAAAGCATATAACAAAGTTTTGTGTCATCTTCACAAAATACACCGTGATAACTAAGATACCTTTTTGAAATGTACTGCACCAGTTTTGCATATTTTTATTTAAATTTAGGACTGATGACACATCTAATTCATCGCCTGTAAAAAAAATATTAGCTCATTCTTATTTTTAATTTCCTAACTCTGCTGGAACTGTTTCTTGAAACTGCTTCTTTCTTCGTTAACCCAGTTTGTCTGCTCAGTACCAGTGACTGTTTTGTATAACAATTTATGTGACAGTGTGTGTATAGTTGGTTTAATCTATATGCTTTCTACCCAGCTTGAATGTGTTACTCCTGTAACCATGTCATTAATGTACACAGATGATACATTGATCACCTAACTATTACATATTCTTATTTAAGACAAAGTGAAGTAAACAATGGTCAGTCACATATGGGTAAGTATACCACCTCACAAAGTAGCTGGACATCAAAATGCCAATGATTTATCCAGTAATGGCTCAAAAAGTAGCGTATATATCATTAATATTAGCAAGTTATTTTACATTTTAAATATGTAAAACTCCTAAGTGCAGATAAGAATTATAGAAGGGAGGTTGCCATAATGATTAAGGTATTTACCTTAGAGATGCATGATACAGGGTTTGATTCTCACATGGGGTAATTGACCAAGCTTAAAATGGACAAGGACAGTTAGCTTAGTACTAACCTATGAACTTATGATACCAGGGCTGAATCAATCTTCTCATATCTTACTAAGTCTGGAAACTATATCTCATGTGGCGTCCCTGAATTTGCCACACATAGATTAGTACTAGGCTAACTGTTCTCATGGGCCATTTAAAGCCTAGCCAGTTACCGCATGTGAGACCCAAACCCTGCCCCTTGTGTTTCTAAGGTAAGCACCTTAACCATTATGCCAGCCTCACTAGTTTCTTTCTTTTCCTTTCTATATATTAACTTGCATTTATGTACTAGCAATCTTCGTCATTAGAGTGTGACATAAGCAGTAAGTAGCAAGAAGGTTTTTTTCTCATGGTCATAACATTTTCCCCTGTGTATGACACAGATCTGATGCATAGCTAAAGTTGCACACTGTTACCTGTGAATGCTCAGAAAGGAATAGTAAAACTGAAAAATAAATCAAATAAAATCAACAAATATGGCTTCACTTTTCATCAAAGATTCTGTTTCTTTATTAAAGCTTTCATCTCAAATATGAGACTTCAAAAGAATGCTGATGAAGTCCCTGTTTTCAGATGAAAGCTTGAGTAAAGAAATAGTGATTGATGAAAAGTGAAACCACGTTTGTTGATTTTATCTGATCCACATCCCAATTGTCTTACTGTGCTTGTTAAATGAGCTATGCTTATCAAGTCTGAAAAAAAATTAGAACAAATGCCATCTACATATATTGAGTAGTAATTGTCTAATGCAAATTTATGTCAAAATAGTACTTTGAAATAACCACTGATGGCATGATATTATGCAAAGCAAATGGACAGGAAAAAATAAAGAAAAAGGAGTGCGTGTGCATGTGTGCGTGTGTGCGTGTGTGTGTGTGTGTGTGTGTGTGTGTCTGTGTGTGTGTGTGTGTGTGTGTGTGTGTGTGTGTGTGTGTGTGTGTGTGTGTGTGTGTGTGTGTGTGTGTGTGTGTGTGTGTGTGTGTGTGTGTGTGTGTGTGTGTGTGTGTGTGTGTGTGTGTGTCTGTGTGTGTCTGTGTGTGTGTGTGTGTGTGTGTGTGTGTGTGTGTGTGTGTGTGTGTGTGTGTGTGTGTGTGTGTGTGTGTGCGTGTGTGCGTATACCTGTGTAATTATGCATGCGTGCGTTTCAGTATGTCTGCTGCTCCAAGTGTTTTGTGGTGTGTAATGGGTCATATTTCACATCAGCACAACCCCGTACAATTTGTATATGTTTACTTATAAATAAATTAGAAGACTCTTTCAGCATCTTGGGCTTGCTTTCAACTAAGTGTCTCTTTCTCACCATTTATTAACATTTATGATATATCATGTAGTACCAGCCTTTCCTGTTTTATTTCTTTATTTTGTTCTCTTGTTTTCCAAGGGTGAATGACATAAGACCCTAAGTGTGCAACAAATTCTGCACAGCACATATTTTTCTGGTCTCTCTCTTCTCACGGTCTCTCGGCAGGGGGTCCACAAGTCACTTTGACCCACTGGGAATGATGGCCAGGCTGTGCACCCCTTTTGTTTTAAGGGGATCAGGGGGCTTCATATACCCAACCCTTCCCCATCACTGCTACAGTTAATATTTGTATGGTGGTAGGTTTTAGCAACAATGTGCTTGTACCATTGTTAGCCTTATTTTATGGCTGTCTTACATGCCAACATGTAGAAGAACATGATGGTGAACCTATCACGGTAAAAAGTGAATTATATTTATTTATTTTGATTGTTTTTGTTGACCAGAGTAACCCGATGGAGCTGTTTTGGCACTTAATGCTCACCCCCTCCCCACCAAGATGGTCTTAATCTATTTATATCTTACTATATTTTTAAGTGGACTAAATTTTATTCAAATGTAACATTTCAAAAACTGTTTGTAATATTGTGTAGAAGTTCAATCCTTTCTGAAAAAGATACAGTTCTCTAAGGATGATGTCACTGTAGAACAGTTCTTATGTGTGTGTGTGTGTGTGGGGGGGGGGGGGTTGACCACATTTTTACTTTAAAATTCTTTTGTATGATTCTGATGTATGGCTTCAGATTTAGAAAAGTTTTTAAAATGCATTGCAGAAAATATTTTAGCAGTTTGGGACTTTGCTTAAGTTGCTTTTTAACAGCTCTTGTGTCTGTTTTAAATGGCAAGATTGAAAATCAGAGCTGATTGTACCACAGTAAGTAACTTAAACAAACTAAATAAATAAACAGTGTGCAGTTTTCAGAGCTGGTACTGTGAGAAACCTTGTACAAAACAGCATGTGATTTACAAAAAAAGTGTACACGAAGTACCATACAGTGTTACATAAATGCAGCCCATGTCTAATATGTTGCAGTGTAATGAATATGTTTGCATTTGTATGGATGCATGCAAACCAGGTTGCATTTCAGGCTGTCGGTACACACGCATACATATATATATATATATATATATATATATATATATATATATAAATAGATATACTCGAGGGGGATAGAGTTTTGTGTTTGTCAGCATAGCACTGCAGTTTTCTGGGACATACTAAAAAGAATGCAACAGTTTAAAATCAGCCAGGCATCATTTAGAATTACTGAAATGGTCATGACAACTGCACACCCCATGTCACTTGCCCAAGGGTAGCAGCTCATTTGAGTCAGGGAGTATTAGCAACAAATCTGGTTACTTTGCATCACTCACAGCCATGAACTACTAGTACAGTACTAGATGGACACTACAATCTTATACCTCCTATTTTGTTTGTGTTGTGATGAGAAGATCCAGACTACCCATAGATAGCTGACCACTCCTCAAGTTAAACATTATAACAACAATCAACATATTGGCAATGTTGACATATTCCAGGGGCTAATTTAGGAATACAGCATAATTGTTCAGAAACTGTAAATATTCTGTACTCATCAGAAAACTGTCTGTCGGGGGGCATGGCCAATATGCCAGTCAGATAGCAGCAGAAATCCATAGCTCAGCTTAGATTTTAATATCCTGACAGGAAATATACTTTAATTTTTAGAAAAATCTAACAAAAAGTATACTAAAAGTTAGATTAATATAGACTCTTTATTATTTTCTAAAAATTAATACATAGTCAAGAGAATTTTTAATTATTCCTGTCAAGAAGTTTTCTACTGGAGATCTCAAGATGAGCAACTTGAAGAACCCACACCAGGAGAGTGCAGTGAACAAAGAACTACATCTTATAATAACAAACATCCAAGAACTGTCACTAAAAACATGAGCAACGTGAAGAACCCACACCAGGAGAGTGCAGCGAACAAAGAACTACATCTTATAATAACAAACATCCAAGAACTGTCACTAAAAACATGAGCAACTCGAAGAACCCACACCAGGAGAGTGCAGCGAACAAAGAACTACATCTTATAATAACAAACATGCAAGAACTGTCACTAAAAACATGAGCAATGTGAAGAACCCACACCAGGAGAGTGCAGCAAGAAGACATCTTATATATATCAAACAGCAAGAGGAAACTGTACTAAAAATGATGAGCACTCAAGAACCCACACCAGGAGAGTGCAGCGAACAAAGAACTATATCTTATAATAACAAACATCCAAGAACTGTCACTAAAAACATGAGCAACGTGAAGAACCCACACCAGGAGAGCGCAGCGAACAAAGAACTACATCTTATAATAACAAACATCCAAGAACTGTCACTACAAACATGAGCAACGCGAAGAACCCACACCAGGAGAGTGCAGCGAACAAAGAACTACATCTTATAATAACAAACATCCAAGAACTATCACTAAAAACATGAGCAACGTGAAGAACCCACACCAGGAGAGTGCAGCGAACAAAGAACTACATCTTATAATAACAAACATCCAAGAACTGTCACTAAAAATGGACACATTTGAAAACAAAATGGATATTATGAAACAAGAATGCAGTAAACAACCGGAACTTCTAAATGGAATAGTAAAGAAAAATCTGAACAGATTCTTGCCTTAGAGGAAACAATAACTGACCTAGATACTAGAGTGACAGTAAATGAACATCACAATGAATTTCTTCTGAAACAAACCACCAGGCTGCTTGAGAAACTGGAAGACCTTGAAAGTAGATCAAGGAGGAATAACATAAGAATTTATGGAATTCTTTAGAAAGAAGAGTGTGCTAACATGATTCAATTCCTCAATAAGTGGTTTTCATCAGCATTAAACATGCCTGAATCCCTCTCTTTTGGAATTGAGAGGGCTCATCAGTCCCTGGCAAATCCAGCTTCATCTGAGTTCATCTAACCCCAGGTCTGCAATAGTTAGATTTCTTTCCTCACAAGACATATATGTATATATATTAGGTTCCTTTTTTCTCTCTCTCTCCATCCAAACTGGTGGGTAAGTGATTTAAATGTTATAGTATGATTTCTGATTTGAGGCAGCTGTTGTTACTTCTAAATAGCTGTTTTTATATGAAAGGGATACTTTGTTCATGATGTTGATGTTTTATGAGGAAACTGGTGGCCTGTATGACTGTTCTCATTGTGGAGATTCATGGCATACACTGACAAGGCAGCTTGAGTGTTTTTTTCTTTTCTTTTTATAAACTCTAAGAGCTTCAAGATCTGAATTTCCCGCAGAAAATGCTTTTTTTCTTCACTAGAGACAACTTCTGTTGTACATGACCCTACTTAGATACTTTGTAACAAGTTTATGAAGCTGCAGCTTGAGGAAACAACAGTGATGACATCATTTGACCTTCTGAACTTGTTAAATGGGTGTACTTAGAATTATTTTCTCTTGAAATTCTGTTATCCTTCATAAGATACTTTAAATGGTAAATAATTAGTTCTGATAAAAGTGTTTAACTCCTTTGAAAATGCCTATGTTCTCTTATAGATGCATAAATTCTGCAGATTCAATTACACTATTAGTAACTAAATGACATCAAGTAAACTAGAAGGTGCATTAGAAAGCTCATTATGCATATTAACATCAGACATGTTATATAACTAAACCTTTAGTAACTAAACAGAGGGTTGTGAGGCCCCTTTTTTTCTCTCTTCTCCCCCCTTCCTGATGAAAGACATCAACATAGATACTGTTAATACATATGAGTAATATGTGTATAATTGCAAAATGTAATAGTTATGTTATAGTAAGTGTTATATATATATATATATATATATATATATATATATATATATATATATATTTTTTTTTTCAACAGATCATTACATGAAAAATGCTAGATACATGACTGACAGTGGTTAAATGATCTGATGTTTCTTGAAAAGTCTTGGAAATAATGACAATCTTCTTAACCTTTAGCTTCTAATATTTATACATAATTTGATCTGATGTGTATTACTGGCATATCTACGTATTAGAGGGCTATTATTATATGTGACATATTCATATAGCTTCAAATATATTGGACACTCATTCTAATGTATATTTCATGAATTCAGATTTTTTTAGTTGCTTTCATAATGCTTTTCTTTTTTGTTTTTATACTATAGTCTAAGCAGAGATGGAAACTTGTGTCGTTTGTTATTGGAGAGGTGGGAATGGATTGTTTAGTTAAGTTTTTAACTAAACCAGAAACTTTATGTTTCATGTATGTGTTTGTAAATAGTTTAGGGTTTTTGAAAGTAGTGCTTCATACATGCTATGCATCCACGATAAGTATGTTTTCAATAGATTTCAAGTCAACACGGAAGAAAGGTCTTTCAGTTAGTAATAACATACATATAGTCAATGACTTATAAATTTTATCATTAAATATTAATGGTTTTGAACAATAATGTCAAAAGAGCTGGTTTGCCTAAGTATATCAAAATGCATAAAGCCCGGATCATATTTTTGCAGGAAACTCATCTATTAAAAAAAGATCTGCAGAAATACTTATTCAGTGGCTATACCATTCTGGCTGATTCATGTTTTAAGACTAAGAGAAGGGGCACTCTTATTCTACGGAAAAATACTTACACTATGCCAAGAATTATAGATACAATTTAAGATAAAGATGGGATGCTAAGCATGGTTATTTTGGAAATCAGTGAGTACTAAATATGTTGACAAATGTCTGGACCTGATTACTTTAAATGCAAAAGGGGAAATTATAGCAACAGGTGATTTTAACTGCCTATTATCAGGCAATGGTACTTCTAAAAATGGTAAAATAAAACTAATATCTCAAGCCAAGAAGTTAAATGACTTTACAAACTAGATGAACCTTAATGGTCTAAGATAACATTATTTCTTATTCCATTACTCACTATTCATATCAGTTTGGTACATAAACAAACATTGATAAGGTCTTTGTATCAAATAATTTATACTGTAAAATACGTGACATATCTATAATGACTTGTCCACTTTCGGACCATAATGATATAAACTTTACATTAACTACACATACAGATGATTTAAGATTTCTAAAAGAATTCCTGCTTACATAACTAAGTTAAATGACTTTAGGGAATGGATAATGAAAGAAATAGACATGTTCATAGAAACAAATGATAATGGTGAAGTGACTGATACTGTATTGTATGGGACACCTTTAAAGTTTATATATATATATATATATATATATATATATATATATATATATATAGTAGAATAAAATATTGGTACCTTAAAAAAGGAGAGAGTGGGACAAAGAACTTTTAGAGTTACAAAAAAAATAGACAAGATAAAAATGGATGCAAAACCAAATAACACAGTAGCACATAACAAAATTGCTAAGTTAAATCAAAAATACTTAGAAGTTCTGAATCATAAGGTAGCCATAAACTTGGAAAAATTGAAATTACAATCTTATGCTTTAAATCACAGATATCTAAATAAAATAGTGATAAGATCCCAAAAAATAATCAAAATATTATTAATGAGATTAAATATAAAAGTGATGGTTCAGTTAAGAGTACATCTAACTTAATCAGCATATTAGAAGTGTTCAAAAACTACTATAAAGATATAAATAATAACACACCACTTTTGGAGTCAGATACTGTAATAAATACTTTTAGTCAAGAAAATATAACTACTAAGGTGTCAATGCAACAAAATACCATATTAAATAAACAAATAGCACTAACAGAAGTGAAAGAGCAAATAAAAAATGTAAAAGATAGTAAAGCTCCAGGACTGGATGGAATAATTACTGAACTATATAAAATTTTTCCTGAATATATAATAAAGAAAACAATGAGTGCCTTTACTATGTTTAAGCAGAAATGTATAACATCCCCATCATGGAAATACTCAATTATCTCCCCATATTAAAACAAGGCGAGGACCCCAAATTTTGTGATTCATATAGGCCAATTCCTTTACTAAACACTGATTATAACATTTTTCATGACAATATTAGCTAATAGGATAAAAAAAAATGTTACCTAATCTAATACACAATGATCAGACAGGGTTCATTCTTCATAGAAAAGTGCAGAATAACATTATTAAATTACTATGATTAATAGACATAGCATGCAAATACAAAAAACAACTAACTATTATCAGCCTAGACATAGAAAAGGCTTTTGATTCTATTAATTGGTCTTATCTACAAAGAATTCTGATTGGTTTTGAATACTCCTCAGATGTTAACTTATTAAGGAAAATCTGTAGTGGGGCACAAGCTTATATGAAAATCGGATCATGTCTATCCTCACCACTAGAATTCCTCAAGGGAACTAGACAAGGTTGTCCTTTGTCACCATTATTGTTTGCTCTTTCAATGGAACCTTTTGCTACATATATCAGAAACAAGCAAAATATAAAAGGCTTTCAAGTTAATAAGGACTATTATCCTAAGGTACAATTATTTGCTGGTGATATGTTGTTAACATTGGGCGATATTGATGGTTCTTTATGTGATGTCATAAATACCTTAAGCAAGTTTGAAAGAAATTCAGGGCTTAAATTTAATCATAATAAATACAAACCTTTACTAATTAACAAAAAGACCAACAAAAACCTAAAAGAGAATAGCATCTTTAATTGGGAGAAAGATGTATTAGAATATTTGGGTGTTAGTATAAAGAGTACATGGAAATAGTCTGTTAAACTAAACTACAGTAATGTAATAAACACCATTAGTGAACTAATCAAAAGATGGAATAAAATGTTATTCACAATGGAGGATATGCTCTATTTTAATTAAAATAATAATTTTACCTAAAATTTTGTTTTATATTCAATCATTGATACTATCCCTTTCCAAAAATGTATTTAAAAAATTAGATTCCATGTTACTTAAATTTTTATGGTTCCCCTTAAAACCTAGGATTGCATATACACGGCACATTAGAGCTTGGAACAGTAATGGGATAGCATTGCATAGCTTCAATCTTTATTCCATATCAGTTATAATTAATGTAATATTACATTGGAACATACCTACCTATATATCTGGGTGGAAAACAATACGTGAGATTCATATAACTGATGCCAAAACTATAGAAAATCAATTTAAGGAACAATGTGGAATACGTAGAGTTAACTGGCTTTTACATGAATTTTGTTTATTTAATAAGAAGTTTGATCATTTTTCTTATGGCATTAATCAAATATTTAATAAATTTAAAAAATATAATTGATTGTAATTACAACATTAAACAATTTCTATTTCTTCTATTCCCTATAGCATACTCCCCTGATTGCTTAGATTCTTTCAACATCACTGTGATACAAAGATAAAAGGAAAATAACTTGATATTCTGGCATCACTTTATTGAAAATAAGAGTATTAAACCACTAAACTCACTTTTATGTAGTTTTGATAATAGACAAGACAGTTGTTTATATACTCATTATGGCAGTTTATAGAAAACAAAATGAGAGCATCAATCAACCTAGAGACTGAATCTATACCTAGTTTGATTCAGCTTTTAATTAGGTGTCTTGAAAAGACAGACAATCAAAAATTAAATATCTCACCTATCTATAGGATGCTAAGAGAAGACACTCTAAAGTTTGACTCAGATTTTTGGAATTACTATGTAAAGATCAATGGAGAACAAATATCTGATGAATCCAAAAAATTGTTATTGAATTCTACATATGGTACCTCTTCTTCGTTATATTGGAGATTGTATACATGGAAATTTATGAATAGGAGTTTCTATACTCCACATAAAATAAATCTTATACTCAAAAACAGTGAAAGTAAATGTTGGAAATGTGATGAATTACTAGAGGCCAACTGGGTTCACATGTTCATTGAATGTAGAAATGTTGTTCAATAGTGGAAAGACCAGATATTTTGTAAATGCTTTATGGTCTGATAATTGTCATATTTCTAACTCAGTAATCCTATTCAATGTTACTATAGCTAATGTAATACCTAAATCTCAGATTCAGTTACTCTGGTCAATTCTTGCACTTGCCAGAAAAGTTATTACTTTGAAATGGAAAAGTAAACAAGATTTGATGTTTAAAGATTTTATTAATTTAGCAAACGTTTGTAAAAAAGAACTGCAAACCATGTGTTATAGAACTCATAACATTACTCATAAAAAAAATAGCATGGAAAAAATGGGAAAACCTTTTGAACAAATACTGATAACTTCTCATGGATAAAATGATTGTTTATTATGGATGAATGTAAGTATTGTAAATCATTTTGTTATTGTTTTATTGTATTTATTATATGTACATTTATGTATGTTTATAATGAAAACAAAATAAAAATGTTTTTGAAAAAAAAACTGTCTGTCCTATACTTCTTAACCATAAGTAGCCTGCTTTTCTGCTAATTTATACTATTGACTGCACTTTTTATTGCCCGACACCTACTTTATTACTGTATTAAAATACTGTGTACTAAACGGTACTGCTGTAGTGCAATTGTCTCCTTACTGTGCCCGTTAAATCATATTTTGTTGCTGTTTTCACTGTTTGCGAAGCTCTTTTTGCTATTTTTCACTGTTTGTTGAGTATTTGCTGGTGTTTTTAACTGTTGCAAAACAATCTGTTCTGCTTGTTCTGATTTTCCCACCAAGCAGTTTTTAAAATAACTGATTTGTTAGCTGTTTAAAACGTTCTTTAGTGTCTTGCTGCTATTTTTCTGCTGTGTTAAACATTCTCTAGTGTTTCCCACTGAAATTAGGGTAGCTAGTAGCTGTAGCATACTCCAGATACAGGTCTGCTGCATTTGGGTCTGTTTGTAGTGGCTGTTTGTTCTGAAGACATTTTACAGGCCATCTTTGATTGGAAGGGGCCCTTCTGCACTCTAGTGAGAGAAGTGTGTTGACTGGAACCTGTCTGGTGAAGGGTGATTGGTCTAGGGCTTGGAGTAAGCATCCTCATTGGTCCTTTTATTTATGTATTTATTTATTTTTATTTATAGACAGAAAGGGGAGTTATCATGGGGGGGTTACAGGTGGTGAGGGATGGGGAGGGAGATAAGTCTGCATACATTTATTTATGGTATTAATGACATAGGAATTAAAGATGGTTGCAGTTTCGAGGCATGAGTTGTTGGGGCAGGGGTTGGGTGTAGATGGATTTCCTGGGTGGAGGATTTGGTTGATAATGTTCCAGAAATGTTTAGGGTTTCTGGATTGTGTGGACTGGGGTTGATGGTAGAAATTGTTTTTATCATAATTAATGTGTTTTTAATGATATTTTAGAGTTCCCTATAGGTTTGGAAATAGGCGGGATATTTAGTCTTGGACCCAAGTTTCCAGGCAGAGTCTCTTTTTTGAATAAGTATCCTAGTTGAGTATGTGCGCTAGGGCGAGTTGTGAGATTTAACTCTAACAGTACGTGGAAGGGTAAGGAAGTTGATTATGCTAAGGAAGGTGGAGTTAAAGTATGAAACAGCATCGTCCAGAGATAAAGCAAAAAGGGTGGACCAGTCTATTTCAGAGGCAGAGTTATCCAAGGTAGCAGGTTTGAGGATGGACAGTTTCTGCCATTCTTTGAATTTGTAGGGTTTGGGAATGTGGGGGGAGAGTTGAAGGTGAGTATTGGGTAATGATCGCTGATGGAGTCTGTCAGTGTTTCATTTTAAAGATAGAGGTTGGGATTGGTTACATGAATCCAGTCAATGACAGAACAGGAATTGGTGGATTTGTTCTGGAATGTGAAAGAGGAGATGAGTTGCGTGAAACCATAAAGATTAATGCTGGTAGTAGGGGTTACTGGTAAGGGTAAGCCAACTGATATTAACGTCACCCGGTATAATGGTCTCATTAGGGATGTTCTAGTAAGGTATGTTGTTACCTGGTGGTATGTAGATGACAACTATCATTACAATTTTGTCAATATTGAGTTTAAAATTGGCTATTAGGAGCTCAGCTGGGTGGAAGGAGGGAGGAGGATTTGTTGGGGGGGTTAGAGTTAGGAGGTTGGAATGCAGAATACCAACACCACCAGCTTTCATATGGGGTCTATCTAGGTGAAGAATGTTGTATCCTGGGGGGAGGAAATCTTTGTCTGTGTTGTGAGGCTTAAGCCAGGTCTCTGACAGAGTAACTATATTAGGGGAGTATTGAGCTATCCAAGAGTGAAATTCTGTTATCTTATTTAGGATACTGTGAATGTTGACAGAGTAGAAAGAGAGATGTTTGGGATGAGGGTTAGGAGTGTTCAGGGAAGTATGTCGGGTACTGGAAGGGGCAGTGTGCATAATTTGTGGGCCGGGGTTGGGGTGATTGTCACCGGAGAGTAGAGTGTTAAGTGAATGAGAGAGAAGAGATATAAATGAGTAGGGGTTGATGAATTTTGAAACTTTTTAATGTTTTTTTCAAGTTTTTAGCTTTTGGTATTTAAGCCCTGCATTTGAGCAGGTTCAGCTTGATTGCATTTTGTGCAGTATTGCACACTGATGTGCAATTATGGGCCATAGCTGGACAGATAAATTCAACAGCTTTTCCCCTTAGAAACAGCTGTAGCATATTAGTGTAGCCCTCATCCTTGGTACTTTTCCGGAAATGCTTTTAGTGAGCTGCAACCTATTAAATCACCAGCACAAAATAACAGGCAGAAATATCCATCCACTAAGCATCTCCTTGATCGGTCCTGAAAAGCCCCCATGATAAAAGTTCTTAAACCTAGCATTATGGACAGTTGGACTACCCTTGCTTCTCCTGCCAACCTTGTTCACTTGGGTCACTTGAGGCAGTGTAGCAATTGCCTCATGTACACCGACAACCCACTAATAACACACTCTACTACAGAGTGCGAGAGATGTATCTACACCATGAATCTTGAATCCATGCTCTCTCGCACATGAAACAGTAACACTGAAGAGGTTGTCAACCCACCCACCACTATGCATGCACATAGTATGCATCAAACACAAAAATCAATACACATGGAGGTTCTCTCAAAAATTACCGAAACACCAGAGACCTCCAAAACACAAGACTGCTACAACTAACAGTTCCCACAGCACCCATAACACATAGTAACACCAGTATCTCACCTACTAAGGTTGTAAGGCGTAACACTCAAAAACCACATTTTCTTGTCATTGGAGACTTAATAGTGAGACACACAGATGTCCCACTCACCAGGATGGACAAGTAAAAGGTCACAGTCAGCTACGTGTCCAGTGCCATGATTCATCAGATCACACATGCACTCAGGTCTCTCAGCAACAAGTACCATTATGACTTTGTCGTAGTTCATGTTGGAGTGAATGACCTGAGATGTACCTCACTGGACTATATGATGGGGACATGACTGAGCGTTCTGAGTATGTGTCCCAGGCAGGTATGTCCCTAGCCTTGAGTAGCATATTACCCACACCTAGAATGATGCCACATTATAAACAAAGAAATTACTGATTTCAATAATTGCCTTAGTTTTTGGTCTCATTCCAAGGGGATCCAGTTTCTGTTAGCCTGGGAAGCCATGGTCGACAAACCTTGCTGCTTCACCAGAAACAGTTTGCACCTGGCACCACAAGGCTTTCAGCTGCTGGCATAGGTTCTTGCCTCCCCCCATAGTGCCTTTTTAGGCAAGGTGTCAAAAACCAACTTACAGATGTGAGATCATAACAAAGTAAGGGTCATGCTGCTAAATGCTAGGAGTGTAAACCAAAAACTGCACACCCTGGAAGCACTTCTATCACTGGAAGATGCAAATGTTTGTGCAGTCACAGAAACCAGGTTCAAGGCCTTAGAGAGTACCCCGGGCTTTGCAAGGCTACAATGCCTTCCACACTTTCAGACCACAAAGTGAATGTGTGAGAACAAAGGTGATGTTTCTATCTATATTAGAGATAAATTCACCTCTCATCTAGTTAAACTTGACAACTTCACAGAGTTACTCCAAGTTCAGGTTATTGTGGGTAAGACGCTCATTCAAGTCTTAAGCAGTTATAGATCCTTAATGAGGGTCTTGACC
>NC_056732.1:31818473-31838473 GCF_019279795.1 Protopterus annectens
TTTATCCACTCATTTACTGAAACTAAACAGCTCTATCAAGTGTTGGAATGGTACACGTACCTGATTTCTTAAAAACGGTCTGAAGTTAACTGCAAAGAAGTACAACATAGAAGCATTCTACAAAAATTCTGCTCCCACCTCATATGTTCTAAACAGTTACTCCTCTACAGGCAGCGAATGTCATAAGAGATCTGAGTTCTTATGTGAACATTCAGTCACCAAGTTTTGACCATAGTCAAGAAATCCTTCTATCTGACCCAGTTAATGTCCTAGGGAGTATCTTCAAGACTCAATAACCAATAATTCTGAACTTCTCCTAGCCAAACTCAAACTTAGTGACAAAAAAAATCAATCAGTGTTCTCACTTGTTACATATCACCAGGTAACAACATTCCCTCCCTAGAAGCCCTCCTACACTGGGTAAATCATAATCTATCCCAAGAAGCCATCTTCGTAGGTGACTTCAATATTGACCGGAACACATACTTAGCTACTAACCACAGCACCCATATTAATATTTACAGCTTCTCCTAAATCATTCAATCTAGCACTAGACTAGGAAACAGTAAAACCAAAGAAAGTTTCCTAGACTGGATTTTGATAAATAAGACCAACACTCCATACCATGCAGGAATCCTTCCAGACACCCTTAACGACCACCAACCCACCTTCTTACTAAAATACAAAACTCAAACCAACTCTACCGCCCATTACAAATTACCCAGAACAAAAATAACTTCGACCCATACAACTTCAAACTCGAACTAAAACACCAGAATTGGAAACTACTAAAAGTACTTCCCCTAGAACAAGCAATAACCCAATTCAACAATATTTTCCTAAAGATCTTAAATGATCATGCCCCAGCTTGTACCACTAAACTCAAAATGAAAACAGCCCCCCTGGATCACCAAAGAAACTAAAAATAAGATAGCACAAAGGAATAGAGCCTGGCACCAATGGAGAGCCACTAAAACATTAGCAAATAGGGAAAAATTCCAAAAACATAGAAACAAAACAAAAAAAAAACATATTCTTCTGGATAAAAATAATTATTTTCTAAAAAAATAGGCAGCAAAATAACCTCAAAAAGTTCTGGACAGGAATGAATAAACTACTCCACCCTGGCAAACCCTCCACCCCATCACCAACCTCTACATCTGATATCACAAATATACCTGACTCATTAAACAAATACTTCATAGAAACCATCTCCAAACTAGTTCAAAACCAACTGACTACTATCACCACTAGTTTCCCCAAACCTGTAGTTAGACCCAGAACAACTTTCCAATTCCAACCCCACCAACTATGTCAAAAGATTACTAACAAAACTTAAACCTACCACCCTAGCAGCTGACTGCATCCCTGCAGAATACCTACAGTTGGCAGGTAATGAACTCACCAACCCAATCTCTGTCCTCCTTACTAGATCCATATCCGAACATACCATCCCACCAATCTGGAAAATCTCTTTAACTGATGGCAGGTGTGTACCCAAGAAGACTGAATGCTGTAATTAAATCAAAAGGTGCTTCAACAAAGTATTAGTTTAAGGATGTGCACACTTATGCAACCTGCTGATTGTACATTTTTTTTATTTTTTATATTTTTTCCCCTAACAGATTTGTTTGTTTTTTCAATTGAATTGTTCAGGTTATAGGTCACATTATAGATGGGAAAAGTTTTGAAATAATTTATTGTGGTCTCATTTTTTTATATCACAAAAACCTGGCATTTTAACAGGAGTGTGTAAACTTTTTATATCCACTGTATATGTGTGTGTGTGTGTGTGTGTGTGTGTGTGTGTGTGTGTGTGTGTGTGTGTGTGTGTGTGTGTATATATATATATATATATATATATATATATATATATATATATATATATATATATATATATATATATATATATATATATATATATATATATATATATATAATTATATACAGTTATAATTTGTAACAATATATTGTGTTGACTAGTCCATGAGCATTATGCACCTAATTCTTTTACAGAACTGTATAAAATTATAAATCAAATACCTGCCATGTTAAATAAATTATACTAAGCTATATATGTAAAAATTATGGAGCACTTCTCAAAGCACTTCCACTAAAAATGATCCATGCCCATATGAATCTTAATAGCTATAAAAATTTTAAAATAATTATATGATTTTGGCTTTGTCATTTCTTTCTTTCTTTGTACATGTTGAGACCTATCTGGTCTTTTGCAGGAATCCGTGCTTAGAAATGTTGGTATTCAGATTTCTTTTATACATCCATTTTTGCCATCAGAATTATACTTGTCTATGAGTACTAGCTGTGAAATGTGAGTCCTCAGGATCAGGCAGGTCAAAAATTACATAAGTGCGTGAGGAGATACTGTTAAAATATTTGTTCTTAAGCATATTGATACAAAGGGCCTGGCATGGAAAGGGTAACAGCAGCTGCAGTTAGAGACAGGCTGTCATTTGTATCACAAGACACAGTCTGAATGATCGTTCTCGCTGCAGTTAGAGACATGCTGTCATTTGTATCACATGACAGTCTGAATGATCATTCACGCTGCAGTTAGACCAGCTGTCACTTGTATCACAAGACACAGTCTGAATGATCGTTCTCGATGCAGTTAGAGACATGCTGTCATTTGTATCACAAGACACAGTCTGAATGATCGTTCTCGCTACAGTTAGAGACATGCTGTCATTTGTATCACAAGACACAGTCTGAATGATCGTTCTCACTGCAGTAAGAGACATGCTGTCATTTGTATCACAAGACACAGTCTGAATGTTTGTTTTCACTGCAGTTAGAGACATGCTGTCATTTGTATCACAAGACACAGTCTGAATGATTGTTCATGCTGCAGTGAGAGACCAGCTGTCACTTGTATCACAAGACACAGTCTGAATGATCATTCTCGCTGCAGTTAGAGACATGCTGTCATTTGTATCACAAGACACAGTTTGAATGATCATTCTCGCTGCAGTTAGAGACATGCTGTCATTTGTATCACAAGACACAGTCTAAATGATCATTCTCGTTGCAGTAAGAGACATGCTGTCATTTGTATCACAAGACACAGTCTGAATGATCGTTCTCGCTGCAGTTAGAGACATGCTGTCATTTGTATCACAAGACACAGTCTGAATGATCGTTCTCACTGCAGTAAGAGACATGCTGTCATTTGTATCACAAGACACAGTCTGAATGATCGTTCTCACTGCAGTAAGAGACATGCTGTCCTTTGTATCACAAGACACAGTCTGAATGATTGTTTTCACTGCAGTTAGAGACATGCTGTCATTTGTTTCACAAGACACAGTCTGAATGATCGTTCTCGCTGCAGTTAGAGACATGCTGTCATTTGTTTCACAAGACACAGTCTGAATGATTGTTTTCACTGCAGTTAGAGACATGCTGTCATTTGTATCACAAGACACAGTCTGAATGATCGTTCTCACTGCAGTAAGAGACATGCTGTCATTTGTATCACAAGACACAGTCTGAATGATCGTTCTCGCTGCATTTAGAGACATGCTGTCATTTGTATCACAAGACACAGTCTGAATGATCATTCTCACTGCAGTTAGAGACATGCTGTCATTTGTTTCACAAGACACAGTCTGAATGATCGTTCTCACTGAAGTTAGAGACATGCTGTAATTTGTTTCACATGACACAGTCTGAATGATCGTTCTCACTGCAGTTAGAGACATGCTGTCATTTGTATCACAAGACACAGTCTGAATGATCGTTCTCACTGCAGTTAGAGACATGCTGTCATTTGTTTCACATGACACAGTCTGAATGATCGTTCTCACTGCAGTTAGAGACATGCTGTCATTTGTATCACATGACACAGTCTGAATGATCGTTCTCTTTATCTTTCCCTGCTTAGTCTGCTTACAATGGAGAGGCTGTTCCATGCTTTTCTTTCTTTTTTAACTAAACAGGTATCTAGAAATTCAGAGTAAATAGATATTGCATTATCACATCAACAACACTCTCTTATAAATTGACCTGGTAATGAGGACCCTAGGCATTGAGCAGTCATTTGACTGCTATCTGTCAACTGTTATTGGAATTTTTTTTATAGCACAACATATTAGCAAGAGTACAGCATCCATATCTAGAGAGGTGATCATTCCACTGTGCACCACACTCATTATGCCCATAATGCTCTATTCAGTATGTACCCTTCCAAGCACATCACTAAACTTGAGTGACTACAATGTTTTCTTACCAAAAAGGAGAAGGACTAAATCACAAAAGCTACTCTGCCCACGTGAAAGCCCTGTTTCTCTTCTCAGTGTCCTACAGACTGCTAAGGGGAGATTTCTGCTCTCATACTATGCCTATACTCACCCCATTCTTACAGTCCTTCTGGCATGGCTGCAAAGTTCAATAGTGACAAAAATAGCCTCCCTAGAGATTTAAGTTTCTATTGAAACTTAAAAAAAACTTGCTGGAGGGTAGCTATGTCTCACAGAGATTACTGCTGTTCTGGAACCATCTTGCTGTCCATGTTAAGTACATCTCTTATTTTATTCAACGCAGTATGAATGCATCTGTGAAAAAATGTAAGTTCCCTCTGATTTGGCGCCCTTGTCACTTATGGATGGGGAACATGTAAATACCCACACCAGTGGTATGCTTATTCAAACATCCTATGCAAAGGGTTCTTGCACAATACTAAAGGATTATCTAACTTGGGTTATACAAGCCTTCTGTAAAATACTTGTGCAGAAGGCTAGAAACTCAGTTGTAATGTTCATCCCGGGGATCACAGGGGCACTGGAAACTAACTTTGGGCGGCATGATGCCAGGGAATATTCTTGGGCTAGGCTTATATAGGCTCCAGGGCAGTTAGCCTATTACACACCTATGAACCTATGGCTGAGTTGTAATGTATGGTTCAGTTGTAATGCATGGCTCAGTTGTAATGCATGGCTCAGTTGTAATGTATGGCTGAGTTGTAATGCATGGCTTTGTTGTAATGTATGATTCAGTTGTAATGTATGGCTCAGTTGCAATGCATGGCTCAGTGGCTCAGTTGTAATGTATGGCTCAATTGTAATGTATGGCTCAGTTGTAATACGTGGCTCAGTGGCTCAGTTGTAATGCATGGCTCAGTTGTAATGAATGGCTCAGTTTTAATGAATGGCTCAGTTGTAATGTATGGCTCAGTTGTAATGCATGGCTCAGTTGTAATGTGTGGCTCAGTTGTAATGCATGGCTCAGTTGTAATGTGTGGCTCAGTTGTAATGCATGGCTCAGTTGTAATGTATGGCTCAGTTGAAATGTATGGCTCAGTTGTAAAGCATGGCTCAGTGGCTCAGTTGTAATGTATGGCTCAGTTGTAATGCATGGCTCAGTTGTAATGTATGGCTCGGTTGCTAAAAATCCTGGACGATCAATAACCTAGTAAGTACCGATGAACCCAATGGTGAATACCAGCTACAGGTTATTACATGCTAAAAGGTTTTACAGCTTCCCTGAGAAAAATATTAGTGATGGAGTTAAACCTCACAACTGTAGTTCTTTAATAGCTTCATAGGTGTTTAATAGGCTAATGACCACAAGGGCCTTTTTAAGCCAAGCAATGTATTCCAAATCTCTGGCAAGTTCTGGCACCCTTGATAAGTGTAAGCAGAGGCTTGGAATATAAACCAGTTACAGATTGTCTGTGTCCATTAGAGACATAGGTGCCAAGCCAGGGATGAATTTCCTTTTCCTCATCCAATTGTCCAAGTTACATTTGAGTTAGGGAGGAACTCCGCTTCACCTGAATGGAGAGCCTGTTCCATAGACAGGGCAGTCTCTGGAATACATACCTGTCTCTCCAGCAGATCCAATTTATATCACAGACAAGGTTTAAGTATTTTGAAATGGTCAGTGGGGTGTTGTTTGTTTTGCGGATATTCAGGAGGTCCATCAGAGTGAGGTCTTACAATGCCCTGTATGCCAGGCATAGATCCCCCTCAACAGCCTGTAGGAGACAAATACATGGATAGGGCCTTGAGGCGGTCTGCATAGGACATTTTACTTATGCCCTATATTCTTTTAGTAAGGAACTTCTGTGGACAGTCTTTTTGTAGGATATGCCTGGATAGGTACATACCAAAGGGGGCACTGTATTCAATGATAGGTCTGATGAATGCCGAATACAGTGGAACAATGACTTCCTTGGACATATATGCCATGCCTTTGTTTATAAACTGCGTACCATAGAATGATTTCCTTAGTACTCTGCTGGGTCAATGCTAAGGTGTGTGTTGTCAATATGACAGTTACCAGGGATGGTTCCCGAAGGATACTATTATGCAGTTCTTGGCATTTAGTTTTATTTTATGGCTCTGACACCAGTTGTTTGTCTGTGTCAGCCCTTCCTCGAAAACATTTGTGTTGGTTGGGGATTCAATAACAGCTTCTAATTTGCAATCATCTGCAAATTTAGTCAGCCAGAGACCACTGACATAGGCCTTGGCTTCAGAGAAGTAAATAATAAAAAGGAGTGGTCCAAGGATCGATCCCTGAGTGACTCCACTTGTGACTGGGCTCTTTCTAGAAATGGACTCCCCAATTCTAGCTTCCTGGGTCCTGTCTGTGGACCATCTGGCTATCCACCAGGTGACAAACAGGTCTATACCTAATCTCTTGAGTTTATTAACAATGCCTTGGCCAGATCAAGGCAGGCAGTGGGAACCATGTTGCTCTTATTTTTCAAAGAAGTCAACCAGGTTGAGTAGGCATGACCTGACGTTGATGAAACCAAACTTGGTTGGTTCCAGTGTCCGGAGGTTTACTATATCATTTTTGATCTTTTCCATGATCATTCTTTCTAGGGCTTTGCATACAAGTCGAGTGAGACTTATGGGTCTGTAGTTTTCAGGGTCTGTAGATGGCCCACCTTTGTGCAGAGTGATGACTGCTGCTGTTCTGCATTCATGAGGCACACAGCCTGTTTGGTGGCTACAGTTAAATAGCAATTCCAGAGGCCCTGATAGGTCATGTTTCATGCTATTTAGCAGGCGTCCTGGGATATTGTCTGGGCCCATTGATGGAGTGTTATTTGCCTTAGAGAGAGCATTAAGGACCTACTCCCAGGTTAGAGCAGGGGGGTTGTATTTGATGATAAGGAAGGTTGAGAGGGGAAGAGAGGGGTAATGTTGGAACTGAATTTGTCGGCCAGTAGGTTTGCTTTATGTTCTGTCTCAGTATTGGGGGCTCCATTTACAATGAGCTTTGCACACAGTTATATATTGCCCTGAGGGTGCAGACATAGCTGAAGAATGCCTTGTGGTTGTCCTTGGCCAGGGAGACCAAGTTTACCTCAAATCTGCCTTTGGTAGAGATTATCAGTTCTCTGATTGTTTGTTTAGTTTGATGAGAATGCATTTATCCTGCTGGGTGCTGCACCTCCTAATTTTTGCCATGGTTTTCTTCCTTCTGTTATACAGCCTATTGATTTTGTGATTCACCAGGGTGGCTTGTTTTTTAGTTAGTTCTGTACTTCCTGGTGGGTACAGCTGCCTCTATGCAAACTATTAAGCTTGTATAGGGTTTCTGTCAACAGTTCTGCATAGGCAGCAGTGTTCTCAGGGTTTATTGGGGCTTGAAATTTTGCAAGGTTATCACTTAATAGCAGGAAGTTAGCCTTACAGTAGTTCATGAATATTCCAGGGTTAGCTGGAGGTCCAGGTTTTATTTTTACTTCAAAGGAGACCATATTGTGGTCTGAACTTACCAGGGAAGATATTATACTAGTGGATAAGCAGCACTCTCCCATATTAGTGACAACCAGATCCAGTATGGTTGCACTCCTGGTTGATGTAATGACAATCTGGTCTAGGGAGTTTGTCTTTATAAAATCCAGGAATTTTTGTGCCTGTTTGTTTGGTGTCGTATAGGATTCTCAGTTATTACTGGTGCAATTAAACTCACCCATGAATATAGTACTGGGTTGGATGGTGAGTGTTTCCAATACGTTTAAATACATGGTATGGGTTTCCTGGGTCATAGAGGGGGCCCTATAGCTTCCAAGGAAGTGGAACTGGATTTTGCCTATGGTGATTTGAACATGGAGCAGATCAAGTGCATTGTCCTGTTTGACCAGCCTTGAGGTATATTTTTTGATGTAACTAGAGACACCTTCACCTTTAGTCCCTGTCTGTGTAGTAGCTGGTTTAAATATGTGGAAGACTTATAACCTTGCATTGCCGGTGTGCTTTTCCCGGCATTAAATCACATCTCAATGTCCGAGTTCTGAATGGAGAGATGATACGTCAGCAAGCAAAGGAGAGTAGTGTTGCTGAAATTGAATTCATCCTCAGGTCTTGGAGAGTACCTTCTCGAGGTGGACCCTGTTTTTCACAAAATCTCACCAAGACAACACTGATATAGCGACTGTATTTATACAGCCTATATCGTGGACAGAAGTAGGTCCAAAGTTAAAAGAGATAGCTGGGTGCACAAGACTCTGGATAAAAAAGTGCCCAATCCTGGTAGACACATTGGTGCCAGGACTGGAAAAGATGACAGTTTAGAATCCTCAAAATACAGAAACATTCCTACAATGGGGCCAGACCAGGCCCAGGGAGAGGTTGCCCCCCCCCTTTTGTAGAAGGAAGTAGTAGTCTACAAAAATCACAAAAAACACTAGGCCAAAGAAGAGCCATAAAGACGTTAAAGTGCCCTATTGAGGATATGAAAGAAATTATGTATCGTTACTATTATGTATTGTTACTATTATGCAAAAAGCCCAGAATTTCCAGACACAAGATATACAAAATGATTAAGAGAGAAATTAGAGGAAGGAAAAATCCTTCCACAGGAAAAACTGTCAGAAGCTTCAAATGAAAATTTGTGTTCATTAATACAACAGATTTGTAAAAAACAGTATATAGATCAAGAAACTTTAATCTGTTTGGAAAAGGAAGCATCTGAGGAAGTGCAAAAATATAAACAACAAACCCTGGAGATATTTAAAACATATAAAAAAGAAATATGGACATGAGAAAAACAGAGAAAGTTGATATAGTGCAATTTTTATGCAAAGGAGAAAGCCAAATGAATCAATATACTAAGGCAGCCCCAAACATATTTGAAGAGAAATACAGGCAAAGGCATACTGATATGGAAAATTTCACAATTAAAAAAAATAATATCACAAAGAGGGAACATAGAAAAGAAGATGAGTAAAGTAGAAGTTAAAAAAATAGAAGATGAGTTTATAGAGTGCCTGTGAAGTGAAGAATTTGATGTATAAGGTCTAACACAGGTCACATCAGAGCATGATTTAGTGAGTCCCCAAAGTAAGGAGAAGCAGGAAGATCAGGAGACATCTGATGAAGAAATATGGACACGGGAAAGAAAAAGAGATTTAATATGTTGTGATATTTATGCAAAGGAGAAAGCAAAACTAACCAATAGAAAAAGAGCAGCACCAAAGATATTTGAAGAGAAATACAGGCAAAGGAATCTGGACATGGAAACCTTTACATACAAAAAACAAGAGGACAAAGAGGGAAAGCAGAAAAGGAGATCAGTAAAGAAGTTAAAGAAACAGAAACTGAGGTCATGAAGTACCTCCAAACTGAAGGATCCAGTGTAGAAAATCTAATTCAGAAAGCACCAAGCAGGATAGAGCAAGGGATATCCAAATTAAGGGGAAATCAGTGGAATGGGAAGCAATTGGTCAGGTGCCATATGAAGATGTTTTGAGCTTTCTACAGGAAACCAGTATAAATGTTCACTTGAAGCTGGACAGCAAGAGAAGGAACAGGAAACTGTGGAAACTCTGATGCTGTTAATGTTGAGGAGTGATAGGCCAGTGAGTTCCCATGTGATAGAGCAACGGATAGCACAGGATGAAATTGAAGAGAATGTGCCACAGGAAGATGAAATAGAACTTTCTATAGAATCCCCGCAGGAAACGGAAAACAAGGGATGTTCCCTCAGTTTGGAAGAAAATGAGCTAAGAGAAGAGCTGCTTGATATAATAAACCAAGACAGATATATTATGATCAATGAAAGAAATAGACCGCAGAAGGTCAATAGACCTAAAAAGTCAGAAGTCTGATAAAACAAATGAACACAGTAATTAGGACTGTTCATACAGATCCATGCGATATAACAGAAGTAAACAGGATATATTACTGTGCAGCTAAATTAATAACTGATAAAGTTCTACCACAAGAACACAGGGTAGTGAGGGAAAGGAAGGGGAGAAATCGAATATCAAAGTATTGAATAGAGAAAATTGTAAAGCAATTAAGACAAGAATTGTCACTGTTAGAAGACTATAGAAGAGGGAATAGATCAACAAAAATACTAAGAAAGATAGATGTGATAAAAGCAATGTTAGAACAGACCAGGATGCATTATGCACAATTGCAAATACCAAACTAAAAATTTCAGCAAACTTAGAAGATATGCAGATAAATATAAAGGAAAAGTACAAAATAAGCAATTTATTGATGCCCCGAAAAGGTTTTATAGAGAACTGGGAAAAAAAGGTAAAAGGAATTGATAGACCACCAAAAAAACATGAAATAGATATACTTTGGAGAAGTACATATAAAGATCCTGTGGAACATAAAGATGCTAAATGGATAGAAGAAGCAAAAGAAAGATTAAGAAGTTTAAAGGTACAGGAGATGAAATAACAGCCAGAGAGATTGAAAGAAAGTTAAGAAAAGCCTCTAATTGGAAAACCACAGATCCAGATGCAGTACCTAACTTTGGTTAAAAGTGTTAAAATCTTTGCATAAAGATTTAGCCATGAGTAAGAATTATTTATATATTCACCCAGAACAGACACCAACCTGGCGAACAACAGGAAAAGCAATGCTCCTACTTAAGAGTGAACCTGCAAGCTACTCTTAAAATTATAGACCAATAACTGGCCTTCTGACAATATATAAACTATGCACGGAAATTTGTAGTAATTTAGAAGAAAACTCAATTGTAACAGTAGAGCAAAAGGGCAATAAAAGAAAGTCATATGGAACACAGGATCATTTGTTGTTAAATAAAGTCATAGTGGAGAACTGTAAAATGGGGAAGAGTCTAAGTATGGCATGGATTGACTACAAAAAAGCATTTGATAGTATCCCACATTCATGGATAAAAGAGTGCTTAAAAATGTGTACGATGCACCCTACATTGATCGACTACATTACAGTCCATGAAACAGTGGCAGACCACTTTGCAATTAAGCCAAGATAAAGGAAAAATTATTATCCCAGGGATAAAAATTCAAAGGGGGATATTCCAGGGTGACTGTCTGTCACCGTTGCTATTCTGCCTTGCCCTTAACCCATTAAGCTGTTTACTTAACAGCTTAGGCCATGGCTATAATGTGGCTCCTAGAAAACAACAAAGATTAAAGACTTTTCATCTTCTCATAGCTCATCAGATGAGGAACTGAAAGCTCAACTGCAGGTTGTCAAAACTTTTTCAGATGATATAAGAATGTCATTTGGTCTTGATAAATGTGCAAAAGCAACCTATAATGCAGGCAAGCTTCAACACCAGGAAACATCAGATTGGGACAAGAATGTGATATAAAAGAACTTGAGCAAGAGGGAATGTATAAATATTTGGGAAATGATGAAAGATCAGCAATAAAACATGAACAAATGTGAATAACACTTAGTAAGGAATACTTTAGAAGACTTAAATTAATCCTGAAAATAGCAGTGACATCTAGGAACAAAATGCAAGCTATAAACCAATTTGCCCTTCCTGTCCTAACTTACAGTTTTGGAGTGACTGACTGGGCCCAAAACGTTTTGGATAGATTAGACAGGAAAATAAGAAGGATGCTTCATGCTCACCAAATGATTTATAAAAATCAGTGCATACCAAGATGATATATATTCCCTGTTCCAAAGGAGGGATGGGCCTCCTTGAATCTGATTACATGTACAAATCTGCAATTGTGAGACTCCACACATTTCTACTGACCTCATAAGACCCAAACGTAATGAAAGTTTTGAAACATGAGGAGAATAAATCTAAGATGACTTCCTTGCTTAGTCTAACAGAAGCATATTGGCGTCAAGCGGGAATGAAAATCAAACCAGAATTAGATAAAAATCAGGCAGCAACTGAATGTGCCAAAAAAAACAAAAGAAAGAATATAAGGTGAAGGACCAGATGAAAAGGCAAGAAATGTGGAAAATGCATAAATAATATATAATGCAAGTATAGAAAACTTTTAGGCAAATCTCATGTTGATCAGGAATGAATGCAGGAATGATTAAGAAGAGGCGAATTCAAACCAAAAAATGAAAGGTTAATATTGATGGCCCAAGTCAGTGGGCTGCAGACATGCTGGTTTACAAAGTCCATTGAACATGTGAGAGAAACAGACAAATGTAGGTTTTGTAAAACCAAATTGGAAACAGTCACGCACCTTGTTGCTGGTTGTGACATACTAATTGCAGAAGGTCTGTATACTGAAAAGCATAATAATGTGGCAAGACTGTTGCACTGAGGATTGTGCAAACATTATGGTACTGAAATAGCTGAAAAACACTGGCAACATGAGCCACAAAGCATCATAAAAAATGATAAAGTCTACATCACATTGGATCATCCATTACCAACAGTTCAAAAGATAGATGCTAGAAAACCGCATATAGTCGTCCATGAAAAGAAGACAAAAGTAGCATTGACCATTGAAATCACCACACCCAGTGACTACAGTGTGTGGCATACAGGGAGACTCAAAGTCATAAATATCAGGATCTGCAGGCAGAAATGAGAGCAATGTGGAAGAAAGATACACAGACAGTTCCAATAGTAGTTGGAGCAACGCGTCTTATAAAAAGAATCTACAATCGTATTTAGATATGTTACCAATTCATGTAACCCCATACAAATTGCAGAAGGAGTCATTACTGGACACATTGCGAGTGCTGCAAAAACAACTTTGGGCTGACATCAAAGATTGAAACAATGCTAATTTCATGAACTTTAATCGTACTTTGACATAGGAATGGGGTCCATTCCCATCATAGTACTGGAACGCCAAATGATTTGGAGAAATTAAAAAGAGGTCAGCATTCTTTAAGGTGTAGAGAGCTTCTAGGGAGTAGATTTTTTTTTTGTTTAGACTCCTAGCATTGAGCAGTAACACCTTTAGATTTTCTTGGTTTTGTTTTGTTATGTGAGAAGTACTTTCAGTGTGGCATTGCCTAAAAACGGCACTATGGGGGAAGACATTGTTTTAGCTAATATTCAAAAGCCTAGAGGGGAGAGATGCAGACCATCCCTGGCAAAATAGAGTGGTCGGTTTACCATCACCTTCCATGCTGACAAATATTGCACCCCCTTAGAATGACACCAGAAACTAAGCCAATTATTAAAGTCATTCATCTTTTGTTCGTATTGTGTCATCATCTTTGGAGAAGGTAAAATGCTGCTCAATGCTAGGCTCATACCAGCCTGGGACACACATTCCTAGAGCTGTATGTTGTCTCTCTTCATGTAGTCTAGTCAGGTATATCTCAGGTCATTTACACCCACATGGACTATAACTGAGTCATACTGGTACTTTATGGTCCAGTGACCTGAGTGTGTGCATAATGTGGCAGATTCTAGCCCCTGATAAGCAACTGATGCCAACTTTCTCTTTACTCAGCCTGGAGAGAGAGACATCAGTGTGTCTCACAATTGAGTCTCTAATGACCAGAATGTTAGATTGTGTGGCAGTTTGCCTTATGAGCTGAGAAGAAGAGGCTCCATGAGATGTGGATGTTTGTGTTATTTTGTGTGTTGTTTTGAGTGCATTTAGGGTTGCTAAGAGTATTTGTTTTGTGTACCTCATCTAGGATGTCTTTGGGGTTTAGGACGATTACATTTAAGTGCCTCAGCATATGTGGATCTATATGTCTGCTTTGAATTGTGTGGGATTGGTGCAGCATGTGTACTACTGACAACCTTATTGACATTAGGCATACTTTTATGAGAGAGCTTTGCCTCCGGTGACATGTAAATACATCTCTCACATACCATATCAGTTTGCTTGAGAATTAACTGCTTGTCGGTAACATGAGCCAATTTCTACATTGCCTCAGGATGCCCATATCCACCAAGCTGGTAACAGAGACAGTGGGAAAGTTCATATCCATGGCAACAGACCTGTTTTTCTTGATTAGACAGCTGGAGTGAGAATATAAAGCAATGTTAGGAGTATCCAGTTTGCAACTCTGGGTGCAGTGCTTGCTACTGCCAACTAGCTGTCCTGTGTGCAACTAGGTTTTGGTGAAATTTCAATCATGCATTTACAGGAAAAATGTCACTCAAGGTATCTGTGTCTGTACAGGGTACTGCCAAACACTTGAGGGGAAACTGACAAGTAGACCCTGAAAATTTAAGGATGAAGTATTTAGGCAGATATTTTGTAGTTAGAAACAAAGCAAGCAGTACTTACTGAAAATGAATTAGCTTTTCAAAAAAAAGGGGAGCTGACTACTACTAGTGCTGGTTTCCCCACATGCTCACACTGCTGGGATACAGTGCTCCTTTGCTTCTTCTCTCACCAGAAGCAAAACATTAACACCAGTCCCAAGATGAGAAGCAGGCCACAGCCTGTTTGGTGATCTACAGTCTTGTCCCAGATGATGCAAGGCTCTGTAGGCTTGTTGTAGCCTTTTCCTGGTAGATGCCTTGACTAGTAACCAGACCAATCAGGAATGTCAAGCACAGACACTCACTGTCCATCCATAAACAGACAGGAATCAATGCACTCAGCTCCTTCTCTCACCAGGACCAGAATATCATAGGTTCATAGGTTCATGGGTAGGTACCAGGCTATCTGCCCAAGGGCATTTATAAGCCTAGCCAGAGTGTGTTGGCTTTCGCCGCCCCATTGATTAATTAACTGAGCCTCTGTCAAGCAGAGCCAATGAAGTGATCCCAGGGGTGTATTTTCTGTTACCCATCCACTTGTCAAGGCTTCTCTTGAAGAGTGTTAGTGAGGGGCTCTGCCTAATGTAGTTAGGAATTCTGTTCAAAAGCATGGGAAGTCTCTGTGACAGGAATCTATCCCTCCAGCATGTTCTATTTATTGTTGTGGCGAGGTTTAGCTCACTAGAGCGCATGGCCTGCAGTGACTTGGATTTCTTTAGGTGGAGCATGTCCATCAATTCTGAGTTGGACATGGCTTTGTAAGTCAGGCAGAGATCACCTCTGAATATGCGATATGCCACTGAGTACAGCCAGAGTTTTTTTTCAGTCGGGCTGCATAGGACATATGCTTGAGGCCAGTAATCCTCTTGGTGAGGTGCTTTTGTGGTCTTTCCAGCTGTTGGAAGTGTCTTGTAAGTACATCCCAAATGGGGCATTGTACTCTGGTGGGTCTGATGAGTAACAAATAGAGGGGCACTATAACCTCTTTATTTCTAGATGCGAACCCCTTAGTAATTAGATGGGCCACATAGAAGGATTTCCTAACTACTTTGGCAATATGATTGCCAAAGCAAAGATTACTATCTACCTGGGTCCCCAGATCTCTTATTACCTCTTCTATATTAAGGGGGCTGCCATCTATGTGGTACTTCATGGGTGTTTTGTTTTTCCCAGACGGGATGACTATGCATTTTTTGGCATTTAGCTTGAGGCTATGACTTTGACACCAGGTGTCTGTCTCAGTAAGGCCTTTTTGAAGGATGTTCGTGTCAGCCGGAGAGTCAATTATGGCTCCCAGTTTGCAGTCATCGGCGAACTTGGTTAGCCATAGTCCTTCTGTGTTTGCCTGTACTTCTGAGAAATATATGCCAAACAGTAGGGGTCTCAGAACCGAGCCTTGCGGGACACAACTTGTGACTGGTTTAGAGTCGGACCTGGATCCCGCTATTCTTACCGTGTGAGTTCTGTCTGTAAGGCAGCTGGCAACACATCTTGTGACATAGGGGTTTATGTTCAGGCTGGGGAGTTTTCCTATAATACCCACGTGAGAAATGGTGTTGAACACCTTGGCGAGATCAAGGTAGGCTGTGTGAACCACCTTTCCCTCATCTATGGCCTTGGTGACTGTCTCGAAGAAGTCAACCAGGTTTAGTAGGCATGATTTGCCCTTAACAAAGCCAAATTAGGTTGGGTCAAGTGTTTGGAGGTTCCCAATGTCTTTGTTAATGAGTTCCATGATGATGCGCTCCATAGCATTGCAGTTCAGGCTAGTCATGCTTATGGGGCGATAGTTACCAGGGTCAGTTGTGGCCCCTCCTTTGTGGAGTGGAGTAACCGTTGCTGTGAGCCATTCTATGGGCACGTAGCCTGTGGAGAGACTGAGGTTGAACAGCGTGTTTAGGTGGGGGGTTAGTTCATTCTGTAGTTCATGCAAGATGCAGCCTGGTACACCATCTGGCCCCATCGATGCTGTGTTTTTGGCTTTTGAAAGGGCTGTTTTCACCTGTGCATCTGTGATTTCCGGGACACTACACTTTTTCAGTATTGTTGTGGGCCCTTTTGAAGGTGAGAGGGAGGTGAAGTTTGCACTGAATCTGTCTGCCAGGATGTTGGCAATATCAGTAGGTTCAGTATATTTTGTGCTATTTTGCACTAGCTCAGAGCATATCTGTGAGTTGCCACTTAGATTCTTAACATAGCTAAAGAAGCCTTTGTGGTTATCTTTCGAATCCTTGGCTATTTTCCTTTCAAAGTTAGCCTTGGATGATTTTATGAGGGACCTTAGTTTCTTACTGATACTGATCAGGGATATCTTTCTTTCTTGGGATTTGCTTTTTTTCTGAACTAGTTTCCTCCTTTTGTTGTATAACCTGTTTATGGCAGGGGTCCAATGGACTGGTTTCCTTCTCCTAGGGGAGTGAGTCTTGGTTTTGCTAGGGATGGCATGATCCATGCATCATTGTAGGTGCTCATAGAGTGCAACTGTAAAGGATTCTGCATCTTGGGCAGTGTTATCCTTTAGCGTGGGGGCTGTGAAACTTACCACCTCTGCCTTAAGTAAGGTGAAGTTTGCTTTAGAAAAGTTTTTCAATGTGGTTTCCTTGGTTGGGGTGGTGTTGGGGTGTGGACATCCAGGGTGATTAGTTTATGGTCTGATCTAACCAGTTACAGGATGACCTCCAGTACGGAATACCTGTCGCCCATGTTGGTGATGACCAGGTCCAATATGTTGTGGCCTCTGGTAGGGGAGTTTACCAGCTGATCCAGGGCATTTCAGTTGATAAATTCCAGGAAGTGCTGAGCCTGGGAGTTTGTACTCAAGTAGTTTTCCCAGTTAATGGTAGGGTAATTGAAATCGCCCAATATCAGGGTGTTTGGTAGGACCTTTATGTTTTCCAGTGTCTCCAGAAAGGCGGAGTGATGGTCCTGGGTCATGGAGTGTGATCTGTAGCAGGCCACAATTTGCATTGCAGATTTGCCCGATGTTAGTTGCACATGGATAATCTCAGAGGTATCATGGTACACCACTAACCTGGAGGTGTGGGTATCCTTGATGAATATGGATATACATCCTCCTTTTGTGTTTCGGTCCATGTTCTGTGGCCGAAATGTGTGGTATGGGTTGTAGCCCAGTAGTGCTGGAGTGCCCTCTGGAGTTGTGAACCAGGTTTCAGTTACTGCACAGATGTTGACGTTCTCCATACTTAGGAGAACAGCACATATTCCAAGCTGTCACTTATATTCCAAGCTGTCACATATGAAGCAGTTAGGCTTTCTGGTGAAGCACTAATCTTAAGATGACTACTGAGAGGCAGAATGTGGACTCTCCAATAACTGGTGGTCTTGCAATAGATGTTGCAAATTTTAAAGGTAAGATGGAAAAAAATGGGTTAATTTCCTAAATACAGCAGTGTGCACTAAGCAGTTAAATATGAAAGAGGGGGTAACTTAAGCTTCAGCTGTCTAAATGTAGAGCCACTACTTTTAAAAGAAAAAGATAGATTGACAGGTGGTGGGCACTTTGTATTCTGGTTCTATGGAATACAGTGGGATGGCCAATAAATTTAAATAGTTGAAAGGGAGTGATTTTACAAAATGATAACTTTATACTTACTTACAACAGCCAGTGAAAGGGGAGAGGGAAGGAAATATGTGATCAAATTAACATAAGGAGCAGGCAACTAGAAGGAACGCTGACTTTAAGAACACAACAGCATCATGTTGTGAGGGTGGGAAAAAAATCTGTGTGACAAACAAGGGACAGCTGTGGTCTCTTTCCTAGTTTTAATATGTAATTAAAAGCAGAACATAAGTAAGAAAGCAAAAGCAACTAATCTTTCCCTCACAGCACGTTCGGCAGAGTCTGGGTGATCTTTTCCAGTTGTTGTTGTTGTTATGTCTTTCAGCTTTTCCCGGTTAGGGGTCGCCACAGCGGAACTCCAGTCCGCTAATGATTGGCAGTAGATTTTTATGTGCTGAGTTGCCAGCTCTGATGCACAACCTTCAATGAAGGTACGCACATTCATGCATGTCTCTACACAGAAGACGCTTTAGCTGAGAATCGAACAGGACAATGTCTTACTGTGGGGCGACAACGCTACCGCAGCACCACCACCGCAAGCTTTCAAATGTCTTATATTACCCCTTAAATAGAAGGTTTATTCCTAGCTCCACCCTCAGTTCACAGATAGTTAATTTTAATTGACCTGTGTTAGCTTCTGTATGACTCACAAGAGACACAGGTGTGGTCTCTTTCCTAGTTTTCATATGCAATTAAAAGCAGAACACAAGTAAAACACAGTGTAAAGAAAACAAATCATAGTATACAGAATAGAAGAAGGAAATAAAGTAATACAAAATACAAGAAATTAAAAGCAAACTAGCCTTTCCCTCTCAGGAAGTTGTGTCAGAGCCCGGGTGAGCTTTTTCAACTTTTGGTTTACTAAATCTGACGAATATTAGTATAATTTCTAAGTTGTAACACCTGCCAAATGTACTTTATTTAATGCCCTTCTACTTCCTGACGTCCCTCAAAATTTTAGAGTTAGAGGTCTTGTGATGCTTCTGAAGTAAGTTGCCAAATTAAAGTGTACATTGGTTCTGAACTTACTATAGATACTGCGTGTGACAGGCTGTCCACAAAACCTGGTCAAGCTGGACAAATTACGCACGAGAAAGAAAGTCAGCAAGGTCAGCAAAATGGTCTCTGTCATGTCAGCATTTAACATTCTGGAATATAGTAGCAGTACAACTGTCTTAGCACTAATACTTCTCAAATACTGATTTAAACTGACTAGAGCTGGCATTAGTATCTCTTATATTGCTTATCTGTGTATAACATGAAATATTCACATTAAGCTTGAAATTTACCTACGAGGCATTGTGATAAGATAGCATCCTGCCTAATCACATATCCATGCTATATTTAAGGACATGGATTTATAAGTGAGATACTAGCGGGCCGTCTCACATTCCCACACTTAATGCCACTTTTGAGTAAATTTCCTGCTTCTTAATTAACAACAAAAAATATTTATTTATCCATTATTGACTGGCTTAATCATACTAAGCTAGTGGCATCTTTTCTGTGGAGTTCTTAGTTGGTATTTTTATTAAAGGTGGAAATTTGTTCAGAGCATCAGAGACCTTCCCATACTTTTTTTTTTTGATAGGTGCCATGTGACCTTTTACATCACCTGAGTTACCACCAACTCAAGTAGATGGAAACTTAGTTTAACATCTCATCTGCAAGTACTACACCCTTGTCACTAATCCAGTCACCTGGACTGGGAATAGAAATCACAGCCTTCTGGACTTCCAGCATGCAAAGATGAGTATGTTACCTGTTGCTTTACATCTACTGACATAAGTATGTTTCACCAAAGCTAAGCAAGAAGGCATAGTCTGCCTTTGCTGAGATTTTGACTCTGCCAAAGTACTAGTGATCCATGACTAAGCATGACTTGTAGGAAGCCTGCAGTGAGACAAGCTTTGTCTGCTGGGTGAGCCTGCTTGCTGTAATGTAAGGGTCCAGCTCATGGTGCAAAAATAAGTGAGGCCAGGAGTTACACAAG
>NC_056732.1:31843473-31918473 GCF_019279795.1 Protopterus annectens
TGGGATACATGCATAAAGTTAAGGTTGCATTAAAAAGAAGCTTCGTAACAATTTTACATTGATACAGTTCAATAGGTCAACAATAACATTTTTTGTTTGTATAAAATTGTGCAAATGCATAGTAGACACATTGGAGAGAGAGGTGTAATGAGGTACTAAGTATGGTCCTTTTGAGGGTACATAAAGTGAAGGAAGACTAGGTAGGGTCATGGCAAGGGCAGGTTCTGGAATTGAGAAAATAAGCTTTTAGTTCATTTTTAAAGTGTGAGGTGTGGGAGACTGAACGTAATTCAAACATTTGTGGCAAAAATCATTCATATCATAAAGGAACTGAGAGACAAAAATGTCGGAAGATGGGCCAAATCCCGTAAATTCATGGAATGTGGCATATTACACTGATATCAGGGAAAAGTTGTGGATAACAATGTAATATATAAATATGCTACAGTGAACTCTCAATATCTTGGTGTACAGTGGAGTATCTCATTATTAATGGCCCACTGGACATCACCTGCAAGTAATCCATAAGTAATGAAACATGACTGTCAAAACATTATTTTATTTTATTTTATTTGACATTTGTTGAACAAATTAGTCTAACTCGACAGGTGCCCTTTTTCAGCAGAGACCCGAGGAGAAAAGCTACAAAAAATTACGAAGTGTAAAAGAATTAATAACACATATATGTACAAGATAATAACCATTAAAATAAAAGTATACATATATAGTATTCTGGTTAAGAAAGTATAAACATGGATAACAAAATAACTACAAGATTTTTTTTGAAAAGTGTACATGATGTACGATAACAAAGGTATGGAATGAATCTAACAGTTCAAACATGCTGACTGTCGTATATAAATATGTATAACCAAATCTCTCCAGTAAGCTTAAGGGCAACTACAGAAAATGACCTTAACTCCATTATTATAAAAATATGCTAACTCTCACTTACCGGTTCTGATGGAATCTGTAAATTTTCTAGTAAAAAAAAAATTAATAAAGGTTATGGGCAATCACGGCCACATTGCCACAGCTAACATAAGCTAATAGTGGGTGCGGGACTTGTGAGGGAACACAGGTAGCGCACACATCTACAGAAAGTGGGAGATAGAAAAGCAGATGTGGAGTATGAGTGAAGAAGAGGGGCACACAAGAGGAATGCTGGAATAGGAGAATGAAAGTGAAAAGTCATTGGTGCATGGGCTTTTTTTTTTTTGGTGGGAATAGGCCCCATTTATTTTTTTAAGAATAGGAGGAAAGATAAAAATAGGGGAAGGGGAGGAGAAGGCCATCACGCTGGTATACCCATAGAACAAATACACATGACAGACAAAGATTGGAAGAAAACATGACAGGTAAAGTACACATTCAGCACAGTATACGTCACGGTCAACGGAACTTGTCAAGCAGAGTGTACATGCATACCAGCCACCTATATAGCTTGCCTAATTTAAAGTGTGTTTTCTTTATTGTGATGAGGATATGTGGTCCATAACTGAGTTTGTTGTCTATTGTTATTCCTAGCAGTTTGGATGTTTTTACTATTTCGATTTCTGTACCATCTTTAGCATGGATTTTAAAGTCAATGTCAGGTGTTTTTGTAGAGAAAAGTAAACGTTTAGTTTTGGGGGGGGGTTTAACATTAGTTGTGCATTGATAAGCCATGTTTCAACAGAAGTAAATGCTTTTTGTGTTAATTATTAGAAGATCTGAGAAATTGTTGGAGGTGGATACTATAGCAATAACCCATGCCTGGGTGTGGATAATGCGGGATTTACCCACGGTTGGTGTGGTTTGGTCCCGGTAAGCCCGAGGACCAAACAAAGACAACCGTGGGTAAATCCCATTACCCAGACCCAGTGGTTATTGCTATTATACTATGACATTATTTAAGAAAATAAATAATTACTTTTCTTAAATAATGGCATTGTATAATGCCTCTTTGCTGCCCTTCCGCAGCTGTCTGGTATCCGCGGCAGTTCTGATGTACTGCACATGCCTACGCAGTACATCAGAGCTGTGGCCAAAAGCAACAGAGAAAGCAAGATCTCTGTTGCTTTTTTACTGTTTCGCTGTGTTAAATGGGTTTAACATAGTGAGACAGCTTATTAGTATAAGTATAAGCCATTAGTATAAGTCGATTTACAACGTGCACGCTGGCCAATCAGCGTGCACATTTTGGAATATTAATGGGGGGGTCATGGTATAATAGCATAGAATCATCAGCATATTGGATAAGGTTTTGGATGTGGGGGATTTTGTGAAGATCGTTGATAAAGATATAAACAGTAGTGGTCGTAAGAATGGATCCTTGTGGGACCCCTATGTTGTTAATTTGATAATCAGATTGTACATTATGCCGCTTTACTGATTGCTCCCTGTTTTGTAGGTAAGAGGTAAACCAGTTAAGGGTTTGAAGGGAGCATCCTAAGTTAGACAGACATCAACTTCATTTAATGACTTTTTTGTTGCTGAGTTTTAATAGATAAGTAGAGGGTCACATATTTCCTGTATTTTTGTTCATTCAGTTTCTTTGGTAACTCAGGTATTGGTGAATGCTGGTGTGTCACCCAAAACGTCGTGGCATGCCATCTTTGACACACATGTCATAGGTTTGCCATCACTGTACTGGACAGTAATCAGAAAACGCTTATCTAAAATTAAAGTAATGGACTGTTTTCCAGTAGAGACAGGAATGTTTTACTTCAGATATATGTATTACTATTGTTCATTTAATAACGGAATCCTTCTGCATTTATAACATCAAGCAACTGAAGTCCCTGGAACACATACAGAAAACGTTGACAAGACAAACAAAAGACAAATAAAAGACTGAGTCAATAACATAAGGATACAGGCTCAGAAAGTTATCCCTCTATTCCATAGACTGTAGACCTCTGAGGGGGGATTTAATCTGAATTTTTAAATGACCGCTTGATGATTACCTGGCAGTAATATTAAGAATAGAATTTATTAGCCGTGGACTTCAAACAAGAAATAACAATTGACTGGTTAAGTTTGCTTCAGTCAGTCAGTTGAAGGTTAAAGTTTTCCTTTTTTCAAGTAGGAATACTTTGTCTTTATTTAGTAGACATCTGGAATTAGAGTTCTTAGATGCCTATTGTGAATGTCTTAAGGTTTAAAAGGGTACTGTGATCAGGCAAACTTTTAAATGTCCTAACTAGGCTCTAAGTTTAAATCTGAATTCAATGAATTATTATTGCTTGTTCCTCAGTTGCGAACTCTTTGATTTTACTTTCATAGGAAATATGTGGCAATGCAATTTTTATTTTTTCTTTCTTTCTGTCTTTCTTTCTTCATTAATTCAAACTGTTTGGGCTTTTTATTTTTCAGCATTGGTTGTACATTTATGTAGTATAGTATATGTAAATCAGAAAGGTCAGCAAGTGAAGCAACTCACAAGAGAAGTGTCTGGGAAGGAGTTACCACCCTCCTGCATAAAAAAAGCATTTTATAATTTTTCGTTTTCATTGAGATAAACCTTCAGCTAGTTTATTTGTTTTATCTGAAGATTCAGCCTGATGAGGTTTGAGGAAGGCAGATGTAACTAATAACACAAATATTGTTATTCTGCTTGAAGGGGCTACAAAGAAACATGACTTGATGAGCTGGGGGTAAAAGGTTAGAAGAATGTAAAATAATTTGACTTTATTGTCATTATTGTCTCTGACCTCTGACTTCTTGTTTGTTTCTTCGTACTGCTTTCTTCGGGTCCTCAGTTTGTTTGGGCACTACCTTGCCATGAATTTCATCCTACTAATCTCCTCTCTGCAGAGAAGAAAGCCTATAGGCTATGTCATGACTTGGATATCCCTGCCCTCCCACAACAGGAAGTCAAGAGAAACAGGTTGATGCCATACAGGGTCATCGTATTCCAGTTTGCTGTATTTTTGCTTTATTACCATCATTCCTTTAACAATAAAATGGTGGGAAGTGATGAACTCTGCATGTACAGTGCTGAGCATAGAGATAAGCATATATGCTGACCATGTGCATGTACACTGCTCACCATAGAGATAAACATGTATGCTGACCATGTGCAGGTACACTGCTCACCATAGAGATAAACGTATCCTGACCATGTGCATGTACACTGCTGAACATACAGATAACCATGTATGCTGACCATGTGCATGTACACTGCTGAACATGCAGATAAACATGTGTGCTGACCATGTGCATGTACACTGTTCAGCATAGAGATAAACATGTATGCTGACTATGTGCATGTGTGCATGTACCCTGCTGAGCATAAAGATAAGGATGTACGCTGATCATGTGCATGTACACTGCTCAGCATAGAGATAAACGTATCCTGACCATGTGCATGTACACTGCTGAACATACAGATAACCATGTATGCTGACCATGTGCATGTACACTGCTGAACATGCAGATAAACATGTGTGCTGACCATGTGCATGTGTGCATCTACACTGCTGAGCATACAGATAAGCATGTATACTGACCATGTGCATGTACACTGCTGAGCATGTACATAATTATGCATGCTGATCAAGGCATGTACACTGCTGAGCATACAGATAACCATGTATGGGGACCATGGGCATGTGGGCATGTACACTACTGAGCATACGGATAAGCACTTATGTTGACTATGTGCCTGTACATTGTTCAGCATAGAGATAAACATGTATGCTGACCATGTGCA
This sequence comes from Protopterus annectens, assembly GCF_019279795.1. Classification (NCBI taxonomy): domain Eukaryota; kingdom Metazoa; phylum Chordata; order Ceratodontiformes; family Protopteridae; genus Protopterus; species Protopterus annectens. The sequence continues at coordinate 31,848,170 of NC_056732.1, forward strand.
TATGTGTATGTGCACTGCTGAGCATACAGATAATGTATGTTGACCATGTGCATATACACTGCTCAGCATAGAGATAAACAAGTATGCTGACCATGTGCCTGTGTGCATGTACACTGCTGAGCATACAGATAAGCATGCATGCTGACCATGTCCTTGTACACTGCTCATCGTAGAGATAAACATGTATGCTGACCATGTGCATGTGTGCATGTACACTGCTGAGCATACAGATAAACATGTATGTGACCATGTGCATGTACACTGTTGAGCATGCAGATAAACATGTATGCACACAATGTGCATATACACTGCTGAGCACACATAAGCATGTATGCTGACCATGTGAATGTAAACTGCTGAGAATGCAAATAATCATGCATGCTAATCAAAGCGTGTACACTGCTGAGCATGCAGATAAACATGTAAGGGGACCATGTGCATGTATACTAATAAACATACAGATTAACATTTATGTTGACTATTTGCATGTACACTGTTCAGCATAGAGATAAACATGTATGCTGACCATGTGCATGTGTGCATGTACACTGCTGTGCATACAGATAAGCATATATGCTGACCATGTGTATCTACACTGATTAGCATAGAGATAAATATGTATGCTGACCATGTGCATGTACACTGCTGAGCAGACAGATAAGCATGTATGCTGACCATCTGCATGTACACTGCTGAACATGCACATAAACATGTCTGCTGATCAACTGCATGTGCACTGCTGAGCATACAGATAAGTATGTATGCTGATCATGTGCTTGTGTGCATGTACACTGCTGAGCATACAGTTAAGCATGTATGCTGACCATGTGCATATACACTGCTCCGCATAAAGATAAACATGTAAGCTGACCATATGCATTATTTATTTATTTATTATTATTTATTTTCAGTTTGATTACCGGGGAAGTCCACTGGGCCACTAAGTACCCATTTTCAGTGGAGGCCTGGGGAGAAAAGCTCCAAAGGCAGTACAATCAAGGTTACATAATGCAAGAGATAATAATACAGTGACAAAAACAGTTAAGAAGATGTGAAATGCAGAGTATAGGCAGTACAATCAAGGTTCCATAATGCAAGTGATAAAGATACAATGTCCAAAGCAGTCACAAAGCTATGAAATGCAGAGTATACATAGCAAGAGCTTTTTTTTTTTTTTTTTTTTTTTTTTTTTTTTTATTTTGGCTTAGGTAATTACATATTTACAGTATTTACATACTTACAGTCAACTGAAAGTCAGCTAAAATCATTTTGGCAGAAAATAGAAATGAAATAAGAGAGTAGATAGTAGATTGGTGCCAGAGTATAGAGGGCTTAGTGGAGAAGATCCCTTGAATTTATATAGGATGAAAGCAAGGGCATTTCCATTTGAAGGATAAGTGTGAGAAAAGTTGGGTCTTAAAGGATTCCGTATTAGGTATGGTCCTAAGTGATGGAGGGAGGGAGTTTCATTTTCTACCAAGAGAGAAGGAGAGTAGAAGCTGGCCAGCGGGATGTTTAGCCTTGTGAATGGAGATTAGGTGTTGGTGTTCACTTCTCAGAGATCGGTTTGGGATGTAAGGAGGAAGGATGTTAGATAAGGCTGGACATTTATCTGGGTAAAATATTAGTTTGTGAGCGGTTGTTAGTTGGAGATAGTCAAGGTGGTTAGGGAGTTCTAACCAGTTCAGAGATTGTAGGGTAAGGCAGTGGTGAGTAGAGGTTTTGGATTTAGTGGCAAATTTAGAGATCTTATTATAGCAAGCTTCAAGTTTTGAGGTGTTGGAAGCTGACAGATTAGTTAGAAGTGGGGCACCATAAAGTAGAGAGGGTAGGAGGTAGGTGATAGTCAAGGTGTGCCTAGAGGAGTTTGAAAGAAATTGATTATTCCTGTAGAGCATACCTAACTTTTGGTGGGTTTTCTTTATGTTTTGATGTGTGTGGATATCGAATTTGAGGCGTTCATCAATGGTAATGCCAAGGAGTTTTGCAGAAGGGACCACTTCTATAGGAGTGTTGGTTTGGCTTAGGACATTGAAAGAGTTTTTGTCAAAGGAAGAAGCCTTGGTAGGGAGGAAAATTAGTATTTTAGATTTATTAGAGTTGAGGGAGAGATGGTTTTGGTGCATCCAGTTTTCTGTCGTGGAAAAAGCTATTTGAGTTTTAGTCAGAAGTTCAGAAAAGTTGGAGGCGGCACAAACTAAGGTAGAGTCATCAGCGTATTGGATGACTGTAGTGTCTGGGAGGACAGTGTGAAGGTTATTTATAAAGATGTTGAAAAGCATTGGGCCAAGGATGGATCCCTGAGGAACGCCGGTAGGTGTAGGTAAGAAGGAAGAGGTAGAGTCCTTCCATCTGACAGCCTGAGATCTGTCAGAAAGCTAACTGGAGAACTAGGATAGAGTGTTAGGGGAGAGATTAAGGTTGGAGAGATGAAATAGAAGATGTGTATGGGAGATGGTGTCAAAGGCTTTAGAAAGATCTAGCAGAACAGTTGATACAAGAAGTCCAGAATTTCGGGCTTTATTTACAGTTTCTACTAAGGATAGTAGGACAGTTATGGTGCTGTGACCAGGATGGAAGCCGTGTTGGGTGGGTGTAAGTAACTGATTCTGAGTTAAGTAGGGTAAAAGTTGGTGGTGGACGCATTTTTCTAGAATTTTAGATATTGGAGAGAGTAGGGCAATGGGGCGGAAGTTAGAGATGGTGGTGTTTTTACCTCCTTTGTGAAGAGGAAGAATGTAGGCTGAACACCAAAGTTTGGGTACATATGACTTTTTTAAGGATCGGTTGATCAGGATACTAATTGGGAGAGCAATACCTTTGGCTGCGCATTTGAGGAAGGAGGGGGGAATGTTGTCAGGGGTATTAGAGCATGGCTTTAGTTTGGATGAGTTTTTTTGTAAACATTGTGGAAACTGGTTTGAGCTGGAACATGAAGGGACAGTTATTAGGGATGTTGGAAGTAGAGTTGAGGAAGTTGGGAGGATTATTGTCCGGAAATGTTTTGGTTAGCTTAGCTATAGATTCTGTAAAGAAGGAGTTAAAATGAGAGCTCAGTTCTTTGCCAGTTAAACTAGTCATGGCAGGGGTTATTTCTTGACCCAGGATGGAAAAAAGAGTTAACAGATTTCCAGAATTGTTTTGGGTTCTTATTATTGGACTGAAGTTTATAGTAGTAGCTTTTTTTTGTCCAAGGTGATTAATTTTTTTACGTGGTTGCAGAGTTGGGTGTATTGGAGCAAGGCAGAAGACAGTTTACTTTTCTGAAAAAGCTTCCAGGATTTGTCTCTGAGATGCATGGTATGTTTAGTTTCTTTGGTCAGCCAAGGAGCAGAATTAGCTTTGATTCACTTGTTTCTTAGGGGGGCTAGGGAGTTAAGAGTATTTAGGAAGATGGAGTTAAAGTGCTCTACAGCGTTGTCAAGGGGAGAGTGTGTAGGATTTGCCAGTTAATTTGTTTAAAAATGTTAGAGAAAATTGTGGGGTCGAAGTTGCTAAGGTTACAAGCAAGCATGAACATGGTGAATTTTGTTGTTAAGGCTCTGGGCATTGATAGTGAAGACCTTAAGGGGGCTAAGAGAGGAAGTAGGAGAAGAAGGAGAAGGGGGGAGAGGCTTAATTGAAGTAAGGGAGGAAGGGGAAGGAGGGAAGGAGTTGTTAGTACTGAGGCAGGGGCCAGGGTTAGGATGTATGTCTCCAGATAAGGCCAGGATATTACACAAGATAACTTTTTGCCTTTTAAGGTTGGATTGTAGGAAGTTGTTTGGGGTTAGTGGAAATGTAAGAGAGAAGGTCTTTGAAGAGGTGGAGAATAGTTTGGGATGGAAAAGGTGTAGTAGGTTTGATGGGATAAGGGAGGGGAAAATGGAGTGGAAATGAGAGAGTAGAAGTGGTTGTGGGTGAGTGAAAGGGATAGTCTGAGTTTGAGGTGTGTATGTGGGAGCTTTTGAGGAGTATAAAGTAGCATGATAGAGAGGAATTAGTAAGATGAGAAGGGAGCAGGGGAGTCGGGAAGTAAAGAGGATTTGAGAGGGCATGTTTGGAATGGGTGGGAATAAGGAACGGAGAAATAAGAAATGAAGTTGTAAGCTTAGTTGAGGAGAGAAGGTAAGGAAGTGGAAGGGAGATATAAATTGTGGCTAGGAGAGGAGAAATAAGAAATGAAGTTGTAAGCTTAGTTGAGGAGAGAAGGTAAGGAAGTGGAAGGAAGATATAAATTGTGGATAGGAGAGGAGAAATAAGAAATGAAGTTGTAAGCTTAGTTGAGGAGAGAAGGTAAGGAAATTGACGGGTGATATAAATTGTGGATAGGAGAGGGGAAGATTAAGTGTAATGAGAAGGGGGAGGAGTAAGAGAAAAGGGAGGAGTAAGAGTGGGTGGGGAAATTAGAGGGGGGTTGAGATTGGCTAATTGATGTAGGATTGAGGGGTAATAGAAGACGACTGTGATTGGTTAATAGGAATGGTGGGAGGAGTAAGTGAGGGTTAAATGTAGAGATGCTGGGGGTGGGTGGGATTTGGGGGCAGGGTAGGGGAGTGGAGTGAGCCCGCAGGGCAAATGGAGCGGGAAGAGCCAGAGGAGTAGAAAGTGAGGAAGACAATCAGTAAGGAGTGAATAGTCAGAAGGTAAGTTTAGCAGAGATGTGAATAGGAAGAAAGATTTACAGAGAAGTGGAATGGAGGGTAGATGTAAAGGAGAAAGACAGAGGGAGAAGGTAAGAGACTTTAAAAAAAAAAAAAAAGGATAGAGCACGGCAGTTATAAAGCTAAGAGTGGATAGGTAATCCTAGGACAGTAGTGAGGGAGAGAGCAGAGGAAAAGAAGTTAGAGGGCTGTTTTAGGGGAGATGAGGAAGGACTGGGTAAGGTAGTGGGGACAGTAAGAAGGTAGAGGAGCACCACCTAGTGGTCAGTCAGTCTAAAGCAGTAGAGACCCCAGGGAGAGAAACAGGTAAAGGGAAGAATGGGCTTTCGAGGTTCAGGATAGGGGGTAGAATAAGGGGAGAACTAAGAGTAAAAGCAGCAAAGAAGGGGGTAAGAATTAAGGGGGGAACTAGGAGTGGAAGCAGCAAAGGAGAGGGTGAGGGTTGTGGCTGCTGGCTAGCCTGGCAGGGAAGCACACTGCAACCTAGTAGAAATCAAATTATAAAATTGCAAAGTGTTACAATAGTACACATACTTTCTTATAATCCTTGCTGTAGGAAGAACTCAGGGAATGGCCTTACAGCTTTGGATTAGGTGTCCGTTTTAGTGGGTTCTTAGCCAGAGTGTACAGGAGAGTACTTTCAGGAGGTTAGGGTGGGGTACGCAGGAGCCCAAGCTACAACATTCAGGAGAAAGAAGAAAGATTTTAAAGCAGCAGTGAAGGTATCAAGAGTACACAAGTAGACAGTTGTCAAGCACACATAAAGTAATTTTGAACAATTAAATGTAAAATAGCAGCAAAAAGAAAAAAAAGGAGTTATATTCTTACAGTATCCCAAAGAAACAGCCAAGCACAGGTAGCTCTAATGCTAGCTCATTCAGAGATATGCAATTCTTAGGGCACACAGGTAATTAGCATTTGCAGACAATGTAATAAGCACACCCAGCTGAGTTGCGAGATTTCAGGCAATCACTGAGAAGCCAAGCAAGAAGTATACAGTAGGATTTCAGCAGAACCAAACACAAAAAATACCAAAAACTACAGTTTAGGACAACAAGCTGAGGTTCTGATTAAGTGCAAGCAAGCCCCCAGCAGTTATGTCACACCGTGAGCTTCACCCTAGTAAACTTAGCGTGTACAAGCTACATTAGTTTGAGAGCTGTGCGACTAGCACAGATTTAGTTAAATAATAAAGCAAGCCCCAAACAGTTATATCATTTACCAGCGTTAAAGGTAAAAAACAGAAAAATTACACAACGAGGTCCTTGCCAGCACGGAAAACACCACAAAGAAGTCCTTAACGCACTTTTATTCTTTAAAACAACAAGCGTTTTCGCCACAGAGAACTGTAGCTTCATCAGAGGAAATAAAAACAATAAGCATTACCCTCCGTATTTAACGTAAAAAACAGGAAGTGACATACTGCAAGCTTCCAAAACTTATATGCACATTTCAATACTAAAATGGTTTCTAATACGTATATTTAATACAGCATAAATTACTAGAAACCAAGAATGCACTACACAGACTAAAAAAAGGACCTTTTGTACCATTAGTACATTCGGAATCCATTTTATAAAATGTTATATATATCATATTCTTTTTGTAAATTTCTTTTATATAAAAACATAGTGGTAAAACCACTTTTTAGCAAAGTCTGAAACCAGCTTAAACATCAAAAAATTATAATATGATAATGTTGATAAGCACTATTCTTTGTTTTATTATTTTTAAAAATTTTAAGAACAATAACAAGTGTCAACTTGTATCAGCCATCAACAACGACATGTTGCAAAAAAAATGAAGGACTCATCCCCATTCTTAAAAACTACCTCAACTCAGACAGATTTATATTCATATAAAATGTCTAATCTACAGGTCATATCCTTTATCATGAAAGAAGGGTCAACTCATTTTTTACTGTTAACCATTTTAACACAGTAAATTAAGTAGTTGTAAAAGCAGAAAAGTGTGTGGCACAGTCCCTTTATAAGTTATCTCAAGTAGCTCCTAAGTTTTAATACAGGGGCTATGTTACAATTACTATTAAGGCCAGGGTATCTAAACGCATCAAGGCGCAACTGCCATTCCAGTTCATGGTTCTCAAGTATTAAAGAGAAAGGGCCACCCCTCATCTTTAAAGGGACCTGGTCGATAGCCATGAACTGGAAGCTGTGACCTGGGTTTAGACCTATGTGTTTCGCTAGTGCGTTGTCGTTTTTGTTATTTTTAATTGCATACGTATGTTCATACATACGGTCACGGACCCTTCGGTCCGTTTTACCGATGTAAAACGCCTGACAACACACACACATAGCTATGTAAATAATAGATTTACTTTCACAATTTAAACTCAACTTAATGTGATATTTTTTGTCCCTGACCTTAAATGTCTCGCCTGTTCTGACTATGTTGCACAGTTTGCAAAAACCACACTTAAACATCCCTTTCCTTTTTTTGATATATATTCTCCGGTCCATCTCTCTGGAGTAGTTCTTTCAAATTATGTGATCTCTTAAAGATGAACCTTGGTTTATTTCCTAATTTTTCAACCAGGAATGGATTTTAGGAAATAAAGTGCCAGTTTTTGCGTATTATGGCCAGAACCCCCCCTAGAGTTACTACTAAACATGGTGGTGAAGCTTAGTGAATAATCACATTCTTCACCTGTGTTAATCATAGATTCCATCAATCCATTGTACACGTTTGTCTCATTTTGTACTACATTCATGGTTTGATACACATTACCAGGTTCATGTATGAGTAATAAAGGTTTATAAAAACCATTTATTCTCTTACTTACTCTTACTTACAATTAAATACCCCAGACGTGGACGGATTTATTGATTCTGGTACAGCAACCATTCCCTTGACGTATGACTCCCCAGTCATACTGACCAATAGGAAGAAAGATTTTAAAATATATAATTTTTCTGAAGTAGTACTGGACGAGCAACTAATAGAACTATTAGCTCATGGTAACTCTTTCGTTCCAAGAAGTTCTGGAAGTACATCTAGGGAGATCATTGAATTAAAGATTTTTGTAAGGAAAATGAACTTAAAGTTACTATTTTACCAACAAAATGAGGTAGTTAATCGGAATATTATAGAACATGGTAATGTTCTGCCTAAGTTGAAATTGGCAAGCGTTTTTAATCCACCACTGCATGCAGATTTACAACTTTTTGAGAACATCTGCGAAGTGGATTTCAGACATCTTGCTAATAACAAAAAAGTGGTTGATGTAAACCAAGGTAGCCTTAACATTTCCAAGGAACAACTTTTGTTACTGGATGAGCTTTGTAAGTTACCAGTACGGCTTATGAAACCTGACAAGGGAGGGGGATTGGTCCTATTGGATAACCTTATGTACAATGAGAAAATGCTTAAGGTCTTAAACACTGACGCTTACATGAAGGTTTCAATAAATGAGGTGAATGGACAAACACAGAGGATTAGAGGCTATTTTAGGGATTTATTTTTGACAGGCAAAATAGACATAGACCTGTACAATTATATTGACATTAACTGTTCAAAAATACCTGTCATGTTTGGAATCCCTAAAATTCATAAGAGCATTAATGACCCCCCCATGAGAGCTTTGATAGACGGGAGATCGTCTATCACTTATCCTTGCTCAAAACTCATTACTAACATCTTGGACAAGTACATTAAGGCCATCCCAACCATTTGTAAAGACTCATAGTCTTTTCTACGTAACATCAACGACGTCCCACACAATGATGAAAATACCTTCTTAACCATTGATGTGGTGGACTTATATACCTGCATCCCCCATCTGGAAGCGGTAGAGTGGACTGGGTCCATGCTTGATAGTTTGGGGGCCTCCAAATTGGAAGTGGACTTGGTAACAGAACTACTTGACATAGTTCTAACTTCCAACTACTTCATTTTTAACGGAGACTTCTTCCTCCAAAAACGTGGTGTGGCTATGGGTTCCCCTTGTGGGGCTGGAGTAGCCAACTACGTTATGGGTTATTGGGAAGCTAACATCTTAAAGAAGACTCCTGGAATCACTGAACATGTGGTGTTTTATACCAGGTTCCTGGACGATATTTTTATATTGTTCAGGGGTACAGAACAGGAAGCTGTTGGACTAGTTGAAAGTATGAATTCATCAACAGAATTCTTAAAATTCACATTTAAATACTCCACACAGGAGACCGATTACTTAGACGTTAAACTTGTTAAGGATTTGGTAAATGGAGGTTTGACTTCAACAGTCTACAGAAAACCGACATACTGCAACTCATTCCTGCACTTTACCAGCTTCCACCCATTCCAGCAAAAACGATCCATCGTTAAAGGACAGCTGGTGAGGGCAGGAAGAATGTGCAGTACGTTACTGGACTTTAAAAAAGAATGTGAATTATTGAGTGATATGTTCAGGAACCGTGGTTACCCTGACCAAATGTTATTGGATCTTGTTGAAGAAGTAACCAGTAAGAGAATAAATGGTTTTTATAAACCTTTATTACTCATACATGAACCTGGTAATGTGTATCAAACCATGAATGTAGTACAAAATGAGACAAACGTGTACAATGGATTGATGGAATCTATGATTAACACAGGTGAAGAATGTGATTATTCACTAAGCTTCACCACCATGTTTAGTAGTAACTCTAGGGGGATTCTGGCCATAATACGCAAAAACTGGCACTTTATTTCCTCAAATCCATTCCTGGTTGAAAAATTAGGAAATAAACCAAGGTTCATCTTTAAGAGATCACATAATTTGAAAGAACTACTCCAGAGAGATGGACCGGAGAATATATATCAAAAAAGGAAAGGGATGTTTAAGTGTGGTTTTTGCAAACTGTGCAACATAGTCAGAACAGGCGAGACATTTAAGGTCAGGGACAAAAAATATCACATTAAGTTGAGTTTAAATTGTGAAAGTAAATCTATTATTTACATAGCTATGTGTGTGTGTTGTCAGGCGTTTTACATCGGTAAAACGGACCGAAGGGTCCATGACCGTATGTATGAACATACGTATGCAATTAAAAATAACAAAAACGACAACGCACTAGCGAAACACATAGGTCTAAACCCAGGTCACAGCTTCCAGTTCATGGCTATCGACCAGGTCCCTTTAAAGATGAGGGGTGGCCCTTTCTCTTTAATACTTGAGAACCGTGAACTGGAATGGCAGTTGCGCCTTGATGCGTTTAGATACCCTGGCCTTAATAGTAATTGTAACATAGCCCCTGTATTAAAACTTAGGAGCTACTTGAGATAACTTATAAAGGGACTGTGCCACACACTTTTCTGCTTTTACAACTACTTAATTTACTGTGTTAAAATGGTTAACAGTAAAAAATGAGTTGACCCTTCTTTCATGATAAAGGATATGACCTGTAGATTAGACATTTTATATGAATATAAATCTGTCTGAGTTGAGGTAGTTTTTAAGAATGGGGATGAGTCCTTCATTTTTTTTGCAACATGTCGTTGTTGATGGCTGATACAAGTTGACAATTGTTATTGTTCTTAAAATTTTTAAAAATAATAAAACAAAGAATAGTGCTTATCAACATTATCATATTATAATTTTTTGATGTTTAAGCTGGTTTCAGACTTTGCTAAAAAGTGGTTTTACCACTATGTTTTTATATAAAAGAAATTTACAAAAAGAATATGATATACATAACATTTTATAAAATGGATTCCGAATGTACTAATGGTACAAAAGGTCCTTTTTTTAGTCTGTGTAGTGCATTCTTGGTTTCTAGTAATTTATGCTGTATTAAATATACGTATTAGAAACCATTTTAGTATTGAAATGTGCATATAAGTTTTGGAAGCTTGCAGTACGTCACTTCCTGTTTTTTACGTTAAATACGGAGGGTAATGCTTATTGTTTTTATTTCCTCTGATGAAGCTACAGTTTTCTGTGGCGAAAACGCTTGTTGTTTTAAAGAATAAAAGTGCGTTAAGGACTTCTTTGTGGTGTTTTCCGTGCTGGCAAGGACCTCGTTGAGTTATATCATTTAAATCAGTTGCATGTACACTGGTGAGCATACAGATAAGCATGTAGGCTGACCATGTGCATGTACACTGCTCAGCATGCAGTTAAACATGTATGCTGACCGTGTGCATGTGTGCATATACACTACTGAGCACACAGATAAGCATGTATGCTGACCATGTGCATGTACACTGCTCAGCATAGAGATAAACATGTATACTGACTATGTGCATGTACACTACTGAGCATACAGATAAGTATGTATGCTGACTATGTGCATGTATGCTGCTGAGCATGCAGATAAACACGTATTCTGACCGTGTGCATATGTGCTTGTACACTGCTAAACACACAGATAAGCATGTATGCTGATCATATGCATGTACACTGATCAGCATAGAAATAAACATGTGTACTGACCATATGCATGTACACTGCTGAGCATACAGATAAGCATGTATGCTGACCATGTGCATGTACACTGCTCAGCATTGAGATAAACATGTATACTGACCATGTGCATGTACACTGCTGAGCATACAGATAAGCATGTATGCTGACTATGTGCATATACACTGCTCTGCATAAAGATAAACATGTATGCTGACCATACGCATGTATGCATGTACACTGGTGAACATACAGATAAGCATGTAGGCTGACCTTGTGCATGTACACTGCTCAGCATGCAGTTAAACATGTATGCTGACCGTGTGCATGTGTGTATATTCACTACTGAGCACACAGATAAGCATGTATGCTGACCATGTGCATGTACACTGCTCAGCATAGAGATAAACATGTATACTGACCATGTGCATGTACACTGCTGAGCATACAGATAAGCATGTATGCTGACCATGTGCATGTACGCTGCTAAGCATGCAGATAAACATGTATTCTAACCATGTGCATATGTGCATGTACACTACTAAGCACACAGATAAGCATGTATGCTGATCATATGCATGTGCACTGCTCAGTACAGAAATGAACATGTGTACTGACCATGTGCATGTACACTGCTGAGCATACAGATAAAGATGTATGCTGACCATGTGCATACACACTGCTTAGCATAGAGATAAACATGTATACAGACCATGTGCATGTACACTGCTGAGCATAAGGATAAGCATGTATGTTAACCATGTGCATGAACACTGCTGAGCATGCACAGAAATATGTATGCTGAGCAAGTGGATGTACACTGCTGAGCAGAAAGATAAGTATGTATGCTGACCATGTACATGTGTGCATGTACACTGCTGAGCCTACAGATAAGCATTTACGTTGACTATGTGTATGTACACTGTTCAGCATAGAGATAAACATGTATACTGATCATGTGCATGTACACTGCTGAGCATGCAGATAAACATGTATGCTGACCATGTGCATAAATGCATGTACACTGCTGAGCACACAGATAAGCATGTATGCTGATCATGTGCATGTACACTGCTCAGCATAGAGATAAACATGTATGCTGACCATGTACATGCACACTGCTTAGCATAGAGATAAACATGTATACAGACCATGTGCATGTACACTGCTGAGCATAAGGATAAGCATGTATGTTAACCATGTGCATGAACACTGCTGAGCATGCACAGAAATATGTATGCTGAGCAATTGGATGTACACTGCTGAGCAGAAAGATAAGTATGTATGCTGACCATGTGCATAAATGCATGTACACTGCTGAGCACACAGATAAGCATGTATGCTGATCATGTGCATGTACACTGCTCAGCATAGAGATAAACATGTATACTGACCACTGCTGAACATACGGAAAAGCATGTATGCTTACCATATGCATGTACACTGTTCAGCATAGAGATAAACATGTGTACTGACCATGTGCATGCACACTGCTGAGCATACAGATAAGCATGTATGCTGACCATGTGCATGTACACTGCAGAGCATGCACATAATCATGTATGCTGAACAAGGCATGTACACTGCTGAGCATGCAGATAAATATTTATGGAGACCATGTGCATATGGGCATGTACACTACTGAGCATACAGATAAACATGCATACTGACCATGTGCATGTACACTGCTACACTGCTGAGCATACAGATAAGGATGTATGCTGACCATGTGCATGTACACTGCTCAGCCTAGAGATACACATGTATACTGATCATGTGCATGTACACTGCTGAGCATACAGATAAGCATGTATGCTAACCATGTGCATGTAAACTGCTGAGCATGCACATACATATTTATGCTGAGCAAGTGGATGGACACTGCTGAATATACAGATAAGTATGTATGCTGACCATGTGCATGTGTGCGTGTACACTGATGAGCATACAAATAAGTATTTATGCAGACCATGTGCATCTACACTGCTCAGCATAGAGATAAACACATATGCTAACCATGTTCATGTAAACTGCTGAGCACACAGATAAGCATGTATGCTGACCATGTGCATGCACACTGCTCAGCATAGAGATAGACATGTATACTGACCATGTGCATTTACACTGCTGAGTATACAGATAAGCATGTATGCTGACCATGTGCACGTACACTGCTGAGCATGCACATAATCATGTATGCTGATCAAAGCATGGACACTGCTAAGCATGCAGATAAACATGTATGGGGACCATGTACATGTGTGCACGTACACTACTGAGCATACAGATAAACATGTGTGGGGACCATGTGCATGTACACTGCTGAGCATACAGATAAACATGTGTGGGGACCATGTGCATGTACACTGCTGAGCATGCACATAATCATGTATGCTGATTAAGGCATGTACACTGCTGAGCATGCAGATAAACATGTATGGGGACCATGTGCATGTGAGCATGTACACTACTGAGCATACAGATAAACATGTATACTGACCATGTGCATGTACACTACTGAGCATACAGATAAACACGTATACTGACCATGTGCATGTACACTGCTGAGCATACAGATAAGGATGTATGCTAACCATGTGCATCTACACTGCTGAGCATGCACATAAATATGTATGCTGACCATGTGCATGTACACTGCTGATCATGCACATAATCATGTATGCTGATTAAGGCATGTACACTGCTGAGCATGCAGATAAACATGTATGGGGACCATGTGCATGTGAGCATGTGCACTACTGAGCATACAGATAAACATGTATACTGACCATGTGCATGAACACTGCTGAGCATACAGATAAGAATGTATGTTGACCATGTGCATGCACACTGCTCAACATAGAGATACATATGTATACTGACCATGTGCATGTACACTGCTGAGCATTCAGATAGGCGTGTATGTTAACCATGTGCATGTACACTGCTGAGCATGCACATAAATATGTATGCTGAGCAATTGGATGTACACTGCTGAATATACAGATAAGTATGTATGCTGTCCATGTGCATGTGTGCATGTACACTGCTGAATATACAGATAAGCATTTACGTTGACTATGTGTATACGCACTGTTCAGCATAGAGATAAACATGTATGCTGACCATGTGCATGTGTGCATGTACACTGCTGAGTATAGAGATAAGTATTTATGCAGACCGTGTGCATCTACACTGCTCAGCATAGAGATAAACATATATGCTAACCATGTGCATGTAAACTGCTGAGCACACAGATAAGCATGTATGCTGACCATGTGCATGCACACTGCTCAGCATAGAGATAGACATGTATACTGACCATGTGCATTTACACTGCTAAGCATACAGATAAGCATGTATGCTGACCATGTGCATGTACACTGCTGAGCATGCACATAATCATGTATGCTGATCAAAGCATGGACACTGCTGAGCATGCAGACAAACATGTGTCATGTACATGTGTGCACGTACACTACTGAGCATACAGATAAACATGTATACTGACCATGTGCATGTACACTGCTGAGCATACAGATAAACATGTGTGGGGACCATGTGCATGTGTGCATGTACACTACTGAGCATACAGATAAACACGTATACTGACCATGTGCATGTACACTGCTGAGCATACAGCTAAAGATGTATGCTAACCATGTGCATGTACACTGCTGAGCATGCACATAAATATGTATGCTGACCATGTGCATGTACACTGCTGAGCATGCACATAATCATGTATGCTGATTAAGGCATGTACACTGCTGAGCATGCAGATAAACATGTATGGGGACCATGTGCATGTGAGCATGTACACTACTGAGCATACAGATAAACATGTATACTGACCATGTGCATGAACACTGCTGAGCATACAGATAAGAATGTATGTTGACCATGTGCATGCACACTGCTCAACATAGAGATACATATGTATACTGACCATGTGCATGTTCACTGCTGAGCATACAGATAAGCATGTATGTTAACCATGTGCATGTACACTGCTGAGCATGCACAAAAATATGTATGCCGAGGAAGTGGATGTACACTGCTGAATATACAGATAAGTATGTATGCTGTCCATGTGCATGTGTGCATGTACACTGCTGAGCATACAGATAAGCATTTACGTTGGCTATGTGTATGTACACTGTTCAGCATAGAGATAAACATGCATGCTTACCATGTGCATGTAAACTGCTGAGCACACAGATAAGCATGTATGCTGATCAAGTGCATGTACACTGCTGAGCATGCACATAATCATGCATGCTGATTAAGGCATGTACACTGCTGAGCATGCAGATAAACATGTATGGGGACCATGTGCATGTGAGCATGTACACTACTGAGCATACAGATTAACATGTATACTGATCATGTGCATGAACACTGCTGAGCATACAGATAAGGATGTATGTTGACCATGTGCATGCACACTGCAAAACATAGAGATACATATGTATACTGGCCATGTACATGTACACTGCTGAGCATACAGATAAGCATGTATGTTAACCATGTCCATGTACACTGCTGAGCATGCACATAAATATGTATGCCGAGCAAGTGGATGTACACTGCTGAATATACAGATAAGTATGTATGCTGTCCATGTGCATGTGTGCATGTACACTGCTGAGCATACAGATAAGCATTTACGTTGGCTATGTGTATGTACACTGTTCAGCATAGAGATAAACATGTATGCTTACCATGTGCATGTGTGCATGTGTGCATGTACACTGCTGAGCATGCACATAAATATGTATGCTGATGATGTGCATGTACACTGCTGAGCATGCACATAATCATGTATGCTGATTAAGGCATGTACACTGCTGAGCATGCAGATAAACATGTATGGGGACCATGTGCATGTGAGCATGTACACTACTGAGCATACAGATAAACATGTATACTGACCATGTGCATGAACACTGCTGAGCATACAGATAAGAATGTATGTTGACCATGTGCATGCACACTGCTCAACATAGAGATACATATGTATACTGACCATGTGCACGTACACTGCTGAGCATACAGATAGGCGTGTATGTTAACCATGTGCATGTACACTGCTGAGCATGCACATAAATATGTATGCTGAGCAAGTGGATGTACACTGCTGAATATACACATAAGTATGTATGCTGTCCATGTGCATGTGTGCATGTACACTGCTGAACATACAGATAAGCATTTACATTGACTATGTGTATGTACACTGTTCAGCAAAGAGATAAACATGTATGCTGACCATGTGCATGTGTGCATGTACACTGCTGAGTATAGAGATAAGTATTTATGCAGACCATGTGCATCTACACTGCTCAGCATAGAGATAAACATACATGCTAACCATGTGCATGTGTGCATGTAAACTGCTGGGCACACAGATAAGCATGTATGCTGATCAAGTGCATGTACACTGCTGAGCATACAGATAAGCATGTATGCTGACCATGTGTATATACAATGCTCAGCATAGAGATAAACATGTATGCTTACAATGTGCATGTACATTGCTGAGCATACAGATAAGCATGTATGCTGACCATGTGCATGTACACTGCTCAGCATGCACATAAACATGTATGTTGATCAAGTGCATTTGCACTGCTGAGCATAGAGAAAAGTATGTATGCTGATCATGTGCATGTATGCATGTACACTGCTAAGTATAAAGATAAGGATATATGCTGACCATGTGCATGTACACTGCTCATCTTAGAGATAATCATGTATGCTGACCATGTACATGTACACTGCTGAGCATACAGATAAGCATATATGCTGACCATGTGTATGTACGCTGCTGAGCGTGCAGATAAACATGTATGCTGACCATGTGCATGTGTGCATGTACACTGCCTAGCACACAGATAAGCATGTAGACTGACCATGTGCATGTACAGTACTCAGCATAGAGATAAACATGTATGCTGACCATGTGTGTGTGTGCATGTACACTGCTGAGCATACAGATAAGCGTGTATGTTGGCCATGTGCATTTACACTGCTGAGCATGCACTTAAGCATGTATGCTGATCAAGGCATGTACACTGCTGAGCATGCAGATAAACATATATGGAGATGATGTGCATGCGTGCATGAACACTACTGAGCATGCAGATTAGCATTTATGCTATGTGCATGTACCCTGTTCCACATAGAGATAAACATGTATGCTGACCATGTGCATGTACACTGCTGAGCATACAGATAAGCATGTCCACTGACCATGTGCTTGTACACTGTTAAGCATACAGATAAGCATGTATGCTGACCATGTGCATATACGCTGCTGAGCTTGCAGAAAAACATGTATGCTGACCGTGTGCATGTGTAAATGTACACTGCTGAGCACACAGATAAGCATGTATGCTGACCATGTGAATGTACACTGCTCAGCATAGAGATAAATATGTATACTGACCATGTGCATGTACACTGCTCAGGATGCAGATAAGTATGTATGCTGACCACGTGCATGTACACTTCTCAGCATAGAGATAAACATGTATACTGACCATGTGCATGTACACTGCTGAGCATACAGATAAGCAGCTATGCTAACCTTGTGCATGTACACTGCAGAGCATACACATACATATGTATGCTGAGCAAGTGGATGTACACCACTGAACATACAGATAAGTATGTATGCTGACCATGTGCCTGTGTGCATGTACACTGCTGAGCATACAGATAAGCATTTACATTGACTATATGTATGTACACTGTTCAGCATAGAGATAAACATGTATGCTGACCATGTGCATGTGTGCATGTGCACTGCTGAGCATACAGATAAGTATTTATGCAGATCATGTGCATCTACACTGCTTAGCATAGAGATAAACATATATGCTAACCATGTGCATGTGTGCATGTAAACTGCTGAGCACACAGATAAGCATGTATGCTGACCATGTGCATCTACACTGCTCAGCATGGAGATAAACATGTATACTGACCATGTGCATGTACACTGCGGAGCATGCACATAAACATGTATGCTGATCAAGTGCATGTACACTGCTGAGCATACAGATAAGTATGTATGCTGACCATGTGCATGTGTGTATATACACTGCTGAGTATACAGATAAGCATGTATGCTGACCATGTGCATGCACACTGCTGAGCAAAGAGATAAACATGTATACTGACCATACTCATGTGCGCATGCACCCTGCTGAGCATAAAGATAAGCATGTATGCTGATCATGTGCATGCACACTGCTCAGCATAGAGATAAACATGTATGCTGACCATGTGCATGTACACTGCTGAACATACAGATAACCATGTATGCTGATCATGTGCATGTACAATGCTGAGCATGCACATAATCATGCATGCTGGTCAAGGAATGTACACTGCTGAGCATGTAGCTAAACATGTATGGGAATCATGTGCATGTGTGCATGTACACTACTGAGCATAAATATAAGCATTTATGTTGACTGTGTGCATGTACACTGCTCAGCATAGAACTAAACATATATGCTGACCATGTGCATTTGTGCATGTACAGTGCTGAGCATACAGATAAGCATGCATGTTGACCATGTGCATGTACACTGCTCAGCATAGAGATAAACATGTACACTGACTATGTGCATGTACACTGCTGAGCATACAGATAAGCATGTATGCTGACCATGTGTATGTACACTGCTCAGCATAGAGATAAACATGTATACTTACCATGTGCATGTACACTGCTGAGCATACAGGTAAGTACGTATGCTGACTATGTGCATGTACACTGCTCAGCATGCACATAAACACGTATGCTGATCAAGTGCATGTGTACTGCCGAGCATACAGAAAAGTATGTATGCTGACCAGTGCATGTGTGCATGGACACTGCTGAGCATACATATAAGCATGTATGCTGACCATGTGCTTGTACACTGCTCAGCGTAGAGATAAACATGTATGGTGACCATGTGGATGTACATTGCTGAGCATACAGCTAAGCATATATGCTGACCATGTGCATGTACACTGCTGAGCATGCAAATAAACGTGTATGCTGACCATGTGCATGTGTGCATGTACACTGCTGAGCATGTATGCTGACCATGTGCATGTACACTGCTCAGCATAGAGATAAACATGTATGCTGACCATGTGTATGTGTGCATGTACACTACTGAGCATACAGATAAGCATGTATGCTGACCATGTGCATGTACACTGCTGAGCATACAGATAAGCATGTATGCTGACCATGTGCATGTACACTGCTGAGCATGCTGATAAACATGTATGCTGACCCTGTGCATATGTGCATGTACCATACCTCTCAACCTGGAAACATCAAACATCTGGACATGGCCCATGTAAAAAACCACAAATCTATATACTGATTAGCATAAAATTTGCATACAAAATTATGGTACCCCACCCACTCCAATGGAATTGTGGGATACCCACTTTCAAACACAAACTGAAGAACAGACAACCAAAACATGGCACTAGAGTCCCCCTGCAGCCATTGCAATGTCCCATTACCTGGCTATTTCTCCCCATTTGCCATAAACACTAATGTGCATACTGCTTTACTTCTACAATGATTATTTGGATTTTGTATTTACATTTTATAGCACAATGCACAAACACTAATAGATATCTTCTAAACAAAGCAATACTCTCTCACAATGAAAATAGACTTAGCATTAAATGTTATCTGCCCTTGAAACTCACATCCATTGAAACGGCTTTGTGTAGCTCTGTTACTGCACATTGAAATTAAAATGTCATGCATTTCAGGTATATTAAAATAATAGTATGCATGCAGGATTCAGTTAAACACATATGCTGCAAAGAAGGGTTTTAAGGACAAGAAAACTGAAAACTGAAAGCAAAAACTGACTCTAAGTGGCACTTCTATTATCAGTTTGTTAGTAGGCTAGAAGAAAAAGGTTCCAGAAAGAGAGGATACAACCTTTAAATGCTGTTCTTTAAATAGCAAGATAAAAATAATAACAGGGAAAAGGAAACAAGCAGAAACTAATGCTGTAGATGTGTATACCATGTGAGAGACATGAACTGTATCATTTCTCCTGCCTATGACTTGTTAGATGGAGTTTGGTGAACTAGATGCACTTATGAAGTATCAGGTATTATATGCCTTGCTTAAAACTGCTGACTAGCTGTCCTGCCCTTGAAATGGGATCATAGCTCTCAACCTCTTAGCACAAAAAAAACTGGACAAAGCCATTAATGGGGGAATACAGCCCCAAAAACAAGAACAGATTTAAAGTACTGATCGAATAAACTTAGAAAATTGCTTGAATAAAAGGTATTAAGATTTTGTTTTGCTTTGCTTTCTCCTTATGATTAATGATGAAGGAGAATTACACTTTGTGTGCTGCAGAAACATTGATACAAAAAATTCTGTAACATTTAAAATGCATTATGTGTTTCTTCCGAAAATAAGAAAAAACAAAGCTAAATGTTCAGTAGCGTTTTGTAAGTTGTGCCACAAACTAGTGTACAGAAAGTATGATTAACAGTTTATTTTAACTCCACATTATGTCAAATATTCAGCAATGCAGCTCTTATTGATGCTTCCTTTTTGTAAGTAAGAATCAGCTATGTACTACCATGCAGTACGACAAATTAGTAGCAAACCGCACAACATATAACAAACAGTTGGTAACCTACTGGAAAGTGTATATATTTACACTGTTTACTATTTATTTCACAAAATATATTATAAGTCCAAGAATTCTAAGTTGCATTGGGAAAGAAGAACTTTGCCAGGAGCAGTAGAGGCAGTTCTGAAAAGGCAAAATTAGTGTTGCATCTTAAATTTTAATAACTCTTTAAATCCAATGCCACATGTGCTTTCAGATACAGAGAGGATTATACAAACTTGATTTAACCAGGATGTGAACAGCTGTAGTTATTTGAACTACAAAATGCTTTGTGGAGTTTTATTTGCTTGGCTGACTGACCTGTCCTCCCATGTTTTACGTTAATAATGTTGCATTATTATTATTAGTATTATTTTGAACAAATCGACGGAAACACATATAAATCCAGTACAGTCATAAAGATTTAATGCTGACTGCTTCTGTCATACCCCTGGGTATCAGTTCAGTGAATCTGAGCTGCATTGTTCACCCAAAGTCTGAAGCTTCTTCTTTTGGAAGAGAAAAATGCACCATAAAGTAATTGATGAGGCACATATCTCTGGAAGTTCCTAAGGAAGAAGCAGGATGGCTGTCTGCTGCCTTGGGCTAACTACACTTTAGAAGTTATGAGAGAAGGATGCTGAGCAGGTGGAGGGATACCATGTTGGGGAGGAGGTACTGTGATGCCAGTGGTGGCTCCAGGGTGGTGGATCAGAATGAGGGAGGCAGAAACAGGGGGAGGCTCTCTGGCTTCCCTATCTGAGCAAGACAACGCAGTCCAAAATCATGGACATGGCAGCTGGAACAATACTCCAGCAAATTTAAAACTTAGCAAAAGCTACTGTAACACAACTCGTCGATCCCTTACCCTCTCTCCTACATCACTGAATGGTACCGTGTCTTAAAATGCAGACGTAAAGGACTCAGAATTTGTCCAAGAAGCCTCCTCGTACTTTCCCAATAATACACCCCTTTCGCTATTGGTCTTTCCCCAGCTTTCTCCTTTTAAGTGCCCAAAAAAGTTTTGTACACACAGAATGGTTGACACTCTGAACATCCCACTTCCACCCAATCAGAACAGAGAAAAAACGGAAAAGGAGTTCCTCAACATCTGCTAAAGTTGGACAGACGACAAAAGAGTCAAGTTTGTAAGCACGTCATGAGTATAAGGCGACCTTAACCTGGAGTACTGCATTTTGGGCTGGAATATGTAGAGCTTGGGGTATATGTGCTTTTCATGTTTTTTATCGTTATGCATGGTAGGTTTTTTGACATCTGTTTATTCTGACTTAGTGTTTATCTGTGAAAAAGAGTGAAAGATCTGATTACAGTGAGCTAAATTTATCGAAATGCTGAATTTGATTGCATACCACACACTAGCTTACCTTCATTATGTTCTCCACACACTAGCTGCTAAGTTCATTCTCCTGGAAATCACTTCTAGCCATTAAAGAGTTCCAAACCACATCTAGCCTCATTCCCTCTTCCTCACGGCCATCCGGGAATGTGGAAATGAATGCACCCATATTATTAGCTCACTTCCAACAGGCTGGCAGGCTGTTTCACAGAGCTGACATCATCACGCACATGATGACATTAGCTCAAAAAGCCAGGGAAAATAATTTCAAATAAAAGAGCTGGGAAATTCAGAAATTAAGAGGTGCCACTCAGGAATCGTGGTGCCCTATGTTTTATTACCCAAAACTCTGTAAAAACTGAGTAATTCGGCACATTTGGGAGGTATGGCATGTACTCTGCTGAGCACACAGATAAGAATGTATGCTGACCATGTGCATGTACACTACTGAGCATGCATATAATCATGCATGCTGATCAAGGCATGTACACTGCTGAGCATGCAGATAAACATGTATGCAGACCATGTGCATGTGTGCATGTACACTACTGAGCATACAGATACACATTTATGTTGACTATGTGCATGTACACTGTTCAACATAGAAATAAACATGTATACTGACCATGTGCATGTGTGCATGTACACTGCTGAGCATACAGATAAGCATGTGTGCTGACCATGTGTATGTACACTGCTGAGCATAAAGATAAGCATGTATGCTGACTATGTTCATGTGTGCATGTACACTGCTCAGCATAGAGATAAACATGTATAGATTCATAGATTAGGTTCATAGATTAGCCTGATACTAATAGATTAGGTTCATATATTAGCCTAATACTAATCTATGAACCTAATCTATGAATCTATACTGGCCATGTGCATGTACACTGCTGAGTGTACAGATAAGCATGTATGCTGATCATGTGCATGTACAGTGCTCAGCATAGAGATAAACATGTATGCTGATCATGTGCATGTGTGCATGTACACTGAGTATACAGATAAGCATGTATGCTGACAATGTGCATGTACACTGGTCAGCATAAAGATAAACATGTATGCTGACCATGTGCATGTACACTGCTGAGCATACAGGTAAGCATGTATGCTGACCATATGCATGTGCACTGCTGAGCGTGCACATAAATATGTATGCTGATCAAGTGCATGTAGATTGCCGAGCATACAGATAAGCATATATGCTGACCATGTACATGTACAGTGCTCATCATAGGGAAAAACATGTATACTAATCATGTGCATGTACACTGCTGAGCATACAGATAAGCATGTATGCTGACCATGTGCATGTACACTGCTGAGCATGCACATAAACATATATGCTGATCAAGAGCATGTACACTGCTGCGCATACAGATAATCATGTATGCTGACAATGTGCATGTACAGTGCTCAGCATAGAGATAAACATGTATGCTGACCATGTGCATGTGTGCATGTACTCTGTTGAGCATAAAGATAAGCATGTATGCTGACCATGTGCATGTACACTGCTGAGCATAAATATAAACATTTATGCTGACCATGTGCATGTACAGTGCTCAGCATAGAGATAAACATGTATACTGACCATGTGCATGTACACTGCTGAGCATACAGGTAAGCATGTATGCTGACCATATGCATGTGCACTGCTGAGCATGCACATAAACATGTATGCAGATCAAGTGCATGTACACTGCTGAGCATACAGATAAGTATGTATGCTGACCATATGCATGTACACTGCTGAGCATGCACATAAACATGTATGCTGATCAAGTGCATGTACACTGCTGAGCATACAGATAAGCAAGTATGCTGACCATGTGTACATACACTGCTCAGCATAGAGATAAACATGTATGCTGACCATGTGCATGTACACTGCTGAACATACAGATAAGCATGCATGCTGACCATGTGCATGTACACTGTTGAACATGTAGATAAAGATGTATACTGACCATGTGCATGTGTGCGTGTACACTGCTGAGCATAAAGATAAGTATGTATGCTGACCATGTGCATGTACACTGCTCAGCATAGAGACAAACATGTATGCTGACCATGTGCATGTCTACTTCTGAGCATACAGATAAGCATGTATGCTGACCATGTGCATGTACACTGCTGAACATGCAGATAAACATGTATGCTGACCATGTGTATGTGTGCATGTACGCTGCTGAGCATACAGATATGCATTTATGCTGACCATGTACATGCACACTGCTGAGCTTGCACATAATCATGTATGCTTTTCAAGGTATGTACACTGCTTATCATGCAGATAAATATGTATGGCAACCATGTGCATGTGTGTATGTACACTGTTCAGCAGAGAGATAAACATATATGCTGACCATGTGCATGTGTACATGTACACTGCTGAGCATACAAATAAGTATGTATGCTGACCACGTGCATCTATACTTCTCAGCATAGAGATAAACATGTATACTAACTATGTGCATGCACACTGCAGAGCATACAGATAAGCATGTATGCTGACCATGTGGATGTACACTGCTGAGCATGCAGATGAACATGTATGCTGACCATGTGCATGTGTACATGTACACTGCTGAGCATACAGATAAGTATGTATGCTGACCATGTGCATCTACACTGCTCAGCATAGAGATAAACATGTATACTGACCATGTGCATGCACACTGCTATGCATACAGATAAGCATGTATGCTGACCATGTGGATGTACACTGCTCATCATAGAGATAAACATGTAAACTGACCATGTGCATGTACACTGCTGAGCATACAGATAAGCATGTATGTTGACCATGTGCATGTACACTGCTCAGCATAGAGACAAACTTGTATGCTGACCATGTGCATGTACACTGCTGAGCATACAGATAAGCATGTATGCTGACAATGTGCATGTACACTACTGAGCATGCAGATAACCATGTATGCTGACCATGTGCATGTGTGAATGTACACTGCTGAGCATACAAATACGTATGTATGCTGACCATGTGCATCTATACTTCTCAGCATAGAGATAAACATGTATACTGAGCATGTGCATGCACACTGCAGAGCATACAGATGAACATGTATGCTGACCATGTGCATGTGTACATGTACACTGCTGAGCATACAGATAAGCATGTATGTTGACCATGTGCGTGTATACTGCTCAGCATAGAGACAAACTTGTATGCTGACCATGTGCATGTACACTGCTGAGCATACAGATAAGCATGTATGCTGACAATGTGCATGTACACTACTGAGCATGCAGATAACCATGTATGCTGACCATGTGCATGTGTGCATGTACACTGCTGAGCATACAGATAAGCATGTATGCTGACCATGTGCATGTACACTGCTGAGCATGCACATAATCATGTATGCTGATCAAGGCACTGCTGAACATGCAGATAAATATGTATGGGGACCATGTGCATGTGTGCATGTACACTGCTCAGCATAGAGATAAACATGTAAACTGACCATGTGCATGTACACTGCTGAGCATACAGATAAGCATGTATGTTGACCATGTGCATGTACACTTCTCAGCATAAAGATACACATGTATGCTGACCATGTGCATGTGTGCATGTGCACTGCTGAGCATACAGATAAGCATGTATGTTTCCCATGAACATGAACACTGCTCAACATGGAGATAAACATGTATATTGACCATGTGCATGCACACTGCTGAGCATACAGATAAACATGTATGCTGACCATGTGGATGTACACTGCTCATCTTAGGGATAAACATGTAAACTGGCCATGTGCATGTACAATGCTGAGCATACAGATAAGCATGTATACTGACCATGAGCATGTATACTGCTTAACATACACATAAACATGTATGCTGGTCAAGTGCATGTACACTGCTAAGCATACAGATAAGTATATGCTGACCATGTGCATGTACACTCCTCACCATAGAGATAAACATGTATGCTGACCATGTGCAAGTGTGCATGTACACTGCTGATCATGAAGATAAGCATGTATGCTGACCATGTACATGCACACTGCTTAGCATAGAGATAAACATGTATGCTGACCATGTGCATGTGCAGTGCTGAGCATGCACATAAACATATATACTGACCATGTGGATGTACATTGCTGAACATAGAGATAAACATGTATGCTGACCATGTGCATGTACACTGCTGAGCATACAGATAAACATGTATGCTGACCATGTGCATGTACACTGCTGAGCATGCACATAAACATGTATGCTCACCATGTGCGTGTGTGCATGTACACTGCTGAGCATACAGATTAGCATGTATGCCGACCATGTGCATATACACTTCTCAGCATAGAGATAACCATGTATGCTGACCATGTGCGTGCACACTCCTGAGCTTGCATACAAACATGTATGCTGACCATGTTCATGTGCAGTGCTGAGCATGCACATAAACATATATACTGACCATGTGGATGTACACTGCTGAGCATACAGATAAACATGTATGCTGGCCATGTGCATGTACACTGCTGAGCATACAGATACACATGTATGCTGACCATGTGCATGTATACTGCTGAGCATGCACATAAACATGTATGCTGATCAAGTGCATGTACACTGCTGAGCATGCATATAAACATGTATGCTGACCATGTGCATGTGTGCATGTACACTGCTGAGCATACATATAAGCATGTATGCTGACCATGTGCATATACACTGCTCAGCATAGAAGTAAACATGCATGCTGACCATGTGCATGCACACACCTGAGCTTGCATATAAAATTGTACGCTGACCATGTGCATGTGCAGTGCTTTGCATGCACATAAATATATATACTGAAAATGTGGATGTACACTGCTGAGTATAGATATAAACATGTATTCTGACCATGTGCATGTACACTGCTGAGCATACAGATAAACATGTATGCTGTCCATGTGGATGTACACTGCTGAGCATGCATATAAGCTTGCATGCTGATCAAGTGCATGTACAGTGCTGAGCATGCACATAAACATATATGGTGACCATGTGAGTGTACATTGCTGAGCATGTAGAGCGGTGCATCTACTGACCACATGCATATTTGCTCCTGAATATGCAGAGCAATATGTCTGCTGATTATACGTATGTATACTCCTGATTATGCAGAGTGGCATGTTTAAAGACCACATACATGTACACTGCTAATCATGGACAGGAATGCATCTGCTGACCACATGCAAGTATGCTCCACATCATGCAGAGCAGTGTGCCTGGTGAACATGTACTTGTAAACTACAGAGCATGTAGTGACATGTCTTCTTACCATGTGCATGTACACTAATGTATATGCAAAGGGATATGTCTGCTGACCAAGTGCATATCTGCTCCTGAGCATGCAGAAAAGCATGTCTGACCACATGCTTGTACATTTCTGAGCATGCAGATTGATATATGTGCTGACCACATGTATGTATGCTTCTCAGAATGCAGAATAACATTTTTGCTGCCTCCCTGCATGCAGACTCCAGAGCACATAGGGCCGACCATGTGTATGTACACTCCTCAACATGCATAGGTGAGTCTGCTCTGGCTGACCACATGCATTTACATTACTGAACACATAGAGTGACATGCTTACTGACCACGTGCATGTATGCCATTAGGAATGCTGAGGACCATGTCTGCTGACCTCCTTAGGAGCTAACAGTCACAAGGTACTTGACATTTCCTTAGTTACTACTGGAAATTGACAATGGTGGAAACTCTCTCCCTTCTCCAAATTAAGGGTCATTGCCTGGTAGGATGTATATCACCATCTCAACCCGCCCCTCCATGGACAGGTCTTTGACAAAGGGAAGAAACATTTATAGCTGGACTTATTTAGTTCAAAGAAGTTTTGCCAACAATCAGATCCAAAAGAAACATGATACATGAATTGATTATTTGCTTGTCAGTCAAGCAGATTGAATCATTCCATCATGTATATATATATATATATTTTTTTTTTATTTAACATTTGTTAACCGGGAAAGTCTGACTTGGAATGAAGCCAATTTTCAGTGGAGAGCTGGGGAGAAACTTTCCAGATGCATGTCTTTGTAATGTGGGAGGAAACCGAAGTACCCAGAGGAAACCCACACGAATGTAGGGAGGACATGCAGACTCCTCAGAGAAGGCACCCCAGCCGAGAATAAAACTGGAGATCCTCTTGCTGTAAGGCAACAACGCCACCACTGCGCCATCCAGCCTATATATTTTTTTTCAAATATCAAACTAAGATGCATATTTCTTAAAACTGTGTTGTTATTGCTTTCTCCTCTCAAAATATTTGCACTATCAACATAGCTATATGAGTCTATTTATACGCATGTCGCATTTTCTATTTTCTTAGGCTAATGCTACACATGTGGACAGCAGAGAAGTAATTCCTCAATGTAGGCTCAGAGTAATTTAAAATGTTTGCTTGTCATTAAAACAAACTAAGGTAGATACAACTGCTTCTAAAAGTTATTGAAAATAATTACCTTTTAATATAGTATAACATAACAGTGTAACAGTCAAAAATATTATTTCCTGTATTTACAGTGTATCATAATAGCAGTAAGTACTAATCAGACATTCTGAACAGAGTAATATACTATCACTTTGTTTTTGTAATAGACAGCAAAGGAATTTTAAAATGTTTATGCACAAACAGTAGGAGAGGATCGGTTATTGGAATATTCAGTTAAAATAAGCAACCTGTCTCAGAACATCTGTGTACATCATCTGTGTAAAACCACAGCCGTTTGTAACTGATCACTAAATTGTGTGTTGTTATTGATTTACAGAGCCACCTGTTCCAATTGCTCCACCTCAACTTTTTGCAGTTGGTGCGACCTACTTGTGGATACAGTTAAATGCCAATTCTATTAACGGAGATGGCCCTATTACTGACCGGGATGTGGAATATCGATCGGTAACTGGAAACTGGTATGACAAGCAGCCTGTAGACTCTACCCAATACAAAATCGGTCACCTTGATCCAGACACAGAGTATGAAATTAGCGTATTGCTCACAAGACCAGGAATTGGTGGCACTGGATCTCCTGGTCCTGCACTGCGGACCAAAACTAAGTGTGCTGGTGAGTCATTTTATACTTCAGACTTTCAAAAGCAAACTGTGGCACTGATTTATAGCATGTTCCTTCACTTATATACCTCTGTAAAGAACTGCTTCTAGCAGATAAAATGATTTATTCTGACTATAACAATACCATAGATAATGTATTACTGATCACTTTTTTTAATAAACTTAGACCACTGGCCATATCTGGCCAGTATACAAGCTTTGATTCTGAATGTTATACTGGAGAAAAAGGGAAACACTTTTAAACAGAATACATTTAATATAGTTTATGTATACAAAATAAAATAGATTATTTCAAATGATCAACTTTTTGTATAAGCAACAACAAAGGATGTGGAAATTGTTTTATTCTCAGTTGTCACATTGTTTAAGATATTCCATACTCTTTATTTAATGAAAATTAGTGTTTTCAATGGGATATTCCATGCATCTATAACAATAAGTAACTAAGCAGAGCAACGAGTTCTAAATCATTAAAATGTTCAATGTGATGAGGGATGCAAGTCTAAGGGAAATCTACACATTTCAATATATATTTTTGCCAAATTAGCAATAAAACATTTTACTTCTGCTTCCCTAAAAGACATTTATTCAGCTTTGATTTTGTGGTGAGTTTCTTGATATGCATGTCTCATGCATATAATAACCTGTTTATTACATGAAACCCAGTCATAATCTTCTGCGTAATAATAAGATAAACTCAGTATCCCTTTGTTTATCTCAGGCCTAAGCATATTGAATGTTAGATCACCTAGTTTGTATATGCCTAAACTGTACGATCACTTGCTTAAAAGTATGTGAATTGCCATCACTGTACCTCTTACCACATTAGACTTTAAAGAAGGTAATATGCCCTCAGGGTTAGTGACTGCCTTTCTACTAATTATAATATACTGAATATCTGTACCATATATAGATGCTGCATTCTGCATTCTATTAGAGGTGTCTATAATGTTCTTTTTGATATTTTCTTTATACCTGTAACAATATTCATATTCTGGTATTTCCTAGTCATACCTCTCAACCTGGAAACATCAAAAATCTGGACAAGGCCCATGAAAAATAGGTGGTACAAATCTGTACGCTGATTAACATAAAATTTGCATACATAATTAAGTAACCCCACCCACTCCAGTGGAATTGTGGGATAGCAACTTTCAAATGCAAGCTGAGCAGACAGACAAAATATGGCACCAGAGTCCCCCTGCAGCCACAGAGTCCCCCTGCAGCCATTCCAATGTCCCATTAACTGGCTATTTTGCCCCATTTACTATAAACAATAATGTGCATACTACTTAAATTACTTACAATGATTATTTGGATTTTACTTTTACATTTTATAGTACAATGCACAAACACCAATACATCTGCTAAACAAAACAATACAGTCTCACAATGAAAACAGACAGAGTAGAATCCACAGCCTTCTGCACCAAAAGCAAATATTTAGCCTGTTATGCTATTAACAATGCAAGCAGCCTCAGCATAAGCAACACGAAACTTCTCTTCCCCTGAAGCTCTCAGCTCCTTGTAAAATCCACTTAACACTCAACTGTATCTCTCAACTTTGCGGCACAAGAAATATGGATATAGCCAAACTTTACTGGGAGGGGACAGAAGCCCAAAAACCAGGGACACATTTTAAACATTGCTTGTATAATTTTAGAAAGTTGCTAGAATAAAATGTTGTGTTACCACCATGTGTTTCACTGCCAAGTCTAGAACCCAGGAGGACCATGTGCACTAACATCAGAGCAACATACCACTATGCCAAATCAGCAGTTTCCTAAACAAGAGGAAGACTAAAACTTAAATGGCTATCATTTAGTGAATTCAGTTCTCACTTCTCACCATAGCTTTCAACTTCTTAGCACAAAAACATGGACAAAGCCAATAACGGGGGAATACATAATTCAGTTCTCACTTCTCACCATAGCTCTCAACCTCTTAGCACAAATAAACCTGGACAAAGCCAATAATGGGAGAATACAGCCCCCAAAATACTGATATTATAAACTTAGAAAATTGCTAGAGTAAAAGATTTTGTGTTACATGTATTTTCTGAAGAATATGAAGTCTGACACACACACACACACACACACACACACACACACACACACACACACACACACACACACACACACACACACACACACACACACACACGCACACACACACACACACACACACACACACACACACACACACACACACACACACATACACAAGCTCTGCATTTGAATGAATGACGGTGCACACCTCACACAGAAAACAGCTCTGCATTTAAAAGAACAGCAGCTCTGTATTCAAAAAAATGAATGATTGATGGCGCACACCTCTGCAGGCAGCTCCAGTCGTAGGCTCACACCCTTCCTTGTCATAAGGGTAATTTTCCGTTAATGGGGCAACAGTCAGAATGCTCGGTTGAAGGACCGTTGATTTTTTGGTACAGTTCAGCTGTGTTATTCTAAATGATGCAGCAAACATATACAGATGCAACTCCATAAACATTTCAACAGGTTAAGTACATTTGTACAAGAAGGAAAACCTTCTATGGAGGATTTGTAAAGCATTTACTGAAGCTGAATGCTGAACTATGAAAAGCCCGAGTTCCTTCTCCTCAGAAACACCAGAGCATACAGCATGTCCCCACCCCCTCCAATCTACTGCTGCAGTATGTATCTTATTCAAATCATCAGATTCCACCTGTGCATATATGAGGGGAAAAGGATTCCAAGTAAAAGAAAAAAAAAAAATCAGAGCCAATGTTAATGTTGCCGCGAAATGTGAACACAGTCAGCCTTCCAAATCAGCACATGTTCGCAAACAGGAGCACTTCACTATTTCTTTTTACAATATAAAGTGCTTGATGTACACCTTATTTATGCAATAACAGGCAATCTTTCTAAAGGCGTGTGTATGATTGGTACTGACGTGTGACAAAATGAGGAACAATTACACAACAAAGCCAACGTTAAGCACAAAACAACCAAATATGCAGCAGTGACTTTGGAGGAGAAATCGGTAGTAATGTGAGAAGAACATAGGCAAAATGAAAACCAGAACACACCACCAACGCAATAAGCAGTACTGAGTCTGACATCTGACAAAATCAGTGGCAGTGAGACAATGAAGGCAAAACTGATAACCCATGCATAAACGAGCAGCACTCAACATCAAGCGGGCGTTTCCCCTGATGCCTCTTAACGTTTTGTTACCATTTTCTTTTCTCATTCACAGCACCTATCCGTATGTTGACAAAATCAGTCGTAATCTGTGCACTAAGACTGACTTAAAAGCAGAAAAAACAAAGTGGCACTGGGTTGACATCAACTACGCACTCTGACTGTTACTGCCCCGTTAACGGAAAAGTACTGTCATAAGTTACGGGTCGGCAGCTGAGAGCTCACATACACACACAGAATGAAAACAGCTGTGCATTTTTTGTGCTCTTCCTACCTCTGCATGCAGCTTCATCCATTCCTCCCATCCGGTAGGCACAGGCACAAACCCTTCCTTGTCGTAATGCCGCAACTCTCTTATGCACATTGAACTTGCATCCTCCTGTTTCCCGCTAAGGATTTGAAGAGTTGAGCACGTTGAACTCTTTAAGCTCAATTCTGACAGGCTGTTTCTCTGTTTCACGGAGCTGACGTCATCGCACGCGTGATGACGTTAGCTCTAAAGCTGGTAAATAAAATAAAATTTAAAATAAAGTGCAGGGAAATCGGAAACTAAGGGGTGCCACTTGGGAATCGTGGCACCCCATTGTTTAGACCCCAAAACTCGGTAAAAACTGAGTAATTTGGGACGGTTGGGAGGTATGTTCCTAGTGATACATATATTCTGCTATCTGTAGTATGCATATACTTATAATAATGTCTATATTCTGATGTCTGTATGTTTTTTTTTATCTAATTGGCCTGTGTCATGTCTGAAAGGGGTGCTTAAATCAGTTCAGTTACCTAATTAACAACAACAAAAAAATAATAATATAGAATTCTAAGAGGTTGTTTATAAAGCAGATAAGATTCATGTTGATGTCAGTAATTCATAGCATTTATTTTAATGCATATCCCAAGATATATTGTGCAAGATACTTTACTTTCCCCTGACAAGTATCTCTCTGGGCCTAGAAAGGAAGCTGGTCAACTTCCTGGATATATTGACTTTGCTGCAGACAGACAAGAGGCTGCATGTGCAGTGTATCAGGTTGTCTAGAAATAAGATGGTTTACACAGCAGGGTTTAAAAGATTAAAGGTACTAAAACAATGGTGCGTTCCTTGTACTGCTCCTCTGCAGAACTCCAGGTTCTCCTGGTACAGATCCATACTTTTAGGGAGGGACCAGTAGTGGATACCAGCATGTATACTGAGATCTTCCAGAGAGGAGATCCATTCAAAGTTAGTATGAGTCCTCCATAAGGGAATAAGGGGAAAAGGATCTAACCTGTTCCTCAAAATAGGTGCAGAAGGACTCCTTTCTGAAGTTGCAGCTCTAGGTCTAACTTAACCCTCTCTCCTAGTTTCACAGTTATTTATGCAGTCATCAGTAGGCAGTTAAATGGCAAAAAAACATTTCAGCATTTCATACAGTTACTGTTGGCAATCCCCAAGGGCCAAGATGAATTATGCAGACTGTGGTCATCAGAAATGTGGGAGCAACTTCATACACTACGAACATGGATCTCATTGTTCATGAGTAATAACTGCGCTGGCCGGACATGGAATCAATGCCATGTTCTACAAATCTGCAGAACTGGAAAAGGCATTAAGCATTATTCTCAGAGGTATATTCTGTCCATGTCAGTATGAAGATAGTGGCATTTATTAAAAGGATAAAGAGCTTGTGATTAGGGTTTTTGTTTCACTGGAGACTAGTAAATTATCTTGTGGGAACACACACTTATTTTGGTATTTTGGAATTGTCTTGTGCGAGATAGACTCTAAAATCTTAATTAGCAGGTTCAAGTATTCCACCCATAGGAGGATAAGCCAACAATGGGACCAGGGGAAGAGGAAGGTGAGGTAGAGAAATATCAGTCAGTATCACTGGGTTGGGTTTGGCTTAATGGTTAAGGTCTTTACTTCACAGGCACAAGGTACAGGGTTAGATTCTCAACTTTGGTCACTGTCTGGTTGTGTGCTACACATGTAATGGTCTGAAGACTGATTAGCTAGTATTTACTTATGAACCTGTGAAAATGGAGAGAAATGAATATTTCAGAATCAGGAATAAGAAAATGGAAATGTGAATGCAGAAAGGGAAAAAAACTAATCTAAAAAAATCTGTCACTAATCAGTGATCACCTCACTTCACCACTCCAGCTTCCATCTATTCTGAAAAGCAACACACAGTTTTTCAGATTTCAGCCCAACCCAACATCAACCATTAAAAAATATGAGCCATATTAAAAGCAACAGACTCAGCTGCCAATAACCTTCCCACTGAGTTCCTCAAAATAGGTGCAGAAGGACTCCTTTCTGAGGTTCTAGCTTTAGGTCTAACGTAACCCTCACTCCTAGTTTCACAGTTATTTATGCAGTCATCAGCATGCAGTTAAATGGCAATAAAACTTTTCAGCATTTCATACAATTGCTGTTAGCAATCCCCAAGGGCCAAGATGAATTATGTAGACTGTAAAACAAGAATGAAGTTTACTATGCTGAATGTGCTGTATGCAATGCCTTCTGTATAGGTAAAACTAATAGATGTTTGAAAGACAGAATTTATGAACATTTGGCTGATATTGAAAAGGAAAGAAAAAATAATGCACTAATAAGACATTTTAAATAAAGGGAAGGACATTGCTTTAAGTTTTTTTGCCTTAGAAAAAAATGTTGAGAACCCAGGAGGTGGAGATCTTTAAAATTGTACTGAGGTTAAGGAAAGAATTGGATATTATTTTTTTTTATTATTATTTATTTATTTATTTAACATTTGTTGACCGGGAATGTCCGACTAGGTTCCACAGAGCCTGTTTTCAGCAGAGGCCCGGGGAGAAATGCTCCAGATGCATGTCTTTGGAATGTGGGAGGAAACCGGAGTACCCGGAGGAAACCCACGCGAACACAGGGAGAACATGCAAACTCCACACAGAAGGCACCCCAGCCGAGAATTGAACCAGAGAACCTCTTGCTGTGAGGTGACAATGTTAACCACTGCACCACTGTCTATTAATGCCACGTCTGAACCACATTAAATGATATGGTTTCTTTGAAATCAGTACTTGGACAAAGAAATGTATTTCATTATGAATGTATTATGTACTTTAGTATATTTTTGAATGTTGTTTTTTAAGATTAAATATGTTCATTGGTAATTGATGATGATTTTAAAAGCTTATATAATGGAGTGAAATGATAAGTGCTGTAATTCACATGAAAAAGCTGTATATGAAAACTTTTGTGAGAATTTTCAAATTTTGCAGTATATGTTCTCTCTGGATGGTCATCAGGTTTTTTGAATTTTGATATCCTGGTCAGTCCTTTTCAAAATATCAAGCAATATCAATTGGATGGCCTTGGTTTAATGGTTAAGATATTTACTTCATGGGCAAAAAGTACAGTGTTTGATTCTCACCTTTGGTCACTGTCTAGTTAATGGCTATGCATGTAATACTCCGCAGACTGATTAGTATTTACTTGTGAAAATGAGCACAGATGAATATTTCAAAATCAGGCCCCTTGTATTTAATATTTTCATAAATAAATTTCATGCTGCTACAACACTTGCCACTCTTGTACAATACGCTAACGATTCGACCATTATCTGCTCTGCCCCATCCGTAACAAAGTTACAGGAAATCACTCAGAAATCTTTCAGTAACATTTAAATATGTCTAAAAAATTCTAACTTGCTGCTTAATGCCAAAAAAATCAAACTTCTGCTATTTACTCCAAAACAACACTTTAACCAGAAGCACACATTTCCTCAAGTCTTCTTCTTCTTCTTCTTTCGGCTGTTCCCATTAGGGGTCGCCACAGCAGATCACCTGTTTCAATTTCTTCCTGCCCTCTGCATCTTGTTCTGTCACACCAACCACCTGCATGTCCTCTCTCACCACATCCATAAACTTTATCTTAGGCCCTCCTCTTTTCCTGTTACCTGGCAGCTCCATCCTTAGCATCCTTTTCCTAATATACACAGAATCCCTCCTCAGCAAATGTCCAAACCAATGTAATCTTGCCTCTCTGGCTTTGTCTCCAAACCTTCCAACTTGGGCTGACCCTCTAATATACTTATTCCTAATCCTGTCCATCCTTGTCACACCCAGTGCAAATCTTAACATCTTTAATTCTGCCACATCCAGCTCAAACTCCTGCCTTTTTGTCAATGCCACTGTCTCCAATCCATATAACATAGCTGGTCTCACTACCCTCTTGTAGACCTTCCCTTTCACTCTTACAGGTACTCGTTTGTCACAAATCACTCCTGACACTCTTCTCCACCCACTCCATCCTGCCTGTACTCTCTTCTTCACCTCTCTTCCACACTCACCATTACTCTGAACTATTGACCCCAAGTATTTAAACTCATCCACCTTCGCCACCTCTATTTCTTGCATCCTCACCATTCCTCTATCCTACCTCTCATCCACACAGATATATTCTGTCTTAGTCCTGCTGACCTTCATTCCTCTTCTCTCTAGAGCATATCTCCATCTCTCCAGGGTCTCCTCCACCTGTTCCCTACTCTCACTACAGATCACAATGTCATCTGCAAACATCATAGTCCACGGGGACTCCAGTCTGATCTCGTCTGTCAACCTGTCCATCACCATTGCAAATAAGAAAGGGCTCAGAGCTGATTCTTGATGTCACCCCACCTCCACCTTAAATGCATCTGTCACTCCCACCGCAGACCTCACCTCTGTCACACTACCCTCGTACATATCCTGTACCACACTTACATACTTCTCTGACACTCCCGACTTCCTCATACAATACCACAACTCCTCTCTAGGCACCCTGTCATATGCTTTCTCTAAGTCTACAAAAACATATTACCTGAAGTAATAACGCAAAAATAGAAACCATAAGACAGATCAAACTACTCAGAGTCATAATAGATGACACCCTCAGATTTGAATGCCACATATGACATGTGTCATTCGTCAAGAAAACTCACAAAACTCTCCTTCCTTCTCTATTACATGATTCCCCTTTTCTTTCAAATATCAGCACTACGTAGAAAAGTAAACTGGGCTTCCTCTACTACAAAATAGCTAAATTTACAACCACTCAACCTTATAAAACACACCACTGCCTTGCACTAAAGTAATTAAACTGTCTTGAACTCCCAAACCAGTTAACATAGTCACAACTAATCATTGCCCACAACCTATTGTTCTCTCCAGAAAAATGCTCTGCATTACAAAGTGACAAATGACAAAATGTTTTACTCTGCAATTATAAATGGGCATTGTGTGTAACTTAAACGTGGACCTTTTCTACTGGGGCCTCAGGTGAAAATTGATTTTACCCAGTTGGACTTTTCCTTGTCAACAAAGACAGATTAAAAAAATTAACTAATTAAAGCAGCAGTTGTATGCATGGGTAAAACAGAATAGCAGAATATAGCATAATAAAAGAAGAATATATGGATAGAGCAGAAAACAGCAAGACAAAAGAAGATAATGATTGCTAATGTGTACCATTCATACACACCAATTAGTTACAGTCCCTGAAGTACAGTGTCACGGCATTGCCATGGCAGCAACAGCCTGATATATGAAAACTGTAACTGGGCAGAAAATGACACAGCAAGGCACACAGTTCACAGCAAGGACTAGGTAGCTGTAAGAGGAGTAGCTGAAACTGTCTTCCTAAGTGATGGGATCAAAGTAACAACAAAAGGAGCAAATAGGGACATGGCACATTTACTGTCACCCTGGAGATTAAAACTGGGTGGCCAATTTATACAGGGGTCATTTTATTCATAGCATGTCCTCATGGAGAGAAGGACAATATAAAAAAATGCATGACTGTCTAAAAGGAAGGAAGGATGGTTACTGTCAGGGGTGTACTGCAGTATGCCAAATGTTAGCTGGGTCACTGTGACTACTGGTGTACTGTAGTATGCCACATGTTAGCTGTGTCACTGTGACTACTGGTTTACTGTAGTATGCTACATGTTAGCTGGGTCACTGTGACTACTGGTGTACTGTAGTATGCCACATGTTAGCTGGGTCACTGTCACTGCTGGTGGCACTGTAGTATGCCACATGTTAGCTTGGTCACTGTGACTACTGGTGTACTTTGGTATGCCACATGTTAGCTGGGTCACTGTGACTACTGGTGTACTGTAGTATGCCACATGTTAGCTGAGTCACTGTGACTAATGGTGTACTGTAGTATGCCACATGTTAGCTGGGTCATTGTGACTACTGGTGTACTGTAGTGTGCTACATGTTACCGCAGCCACTGTGACTACTGGTGTACTGTAGAATTCCACATGTACTGGGTCACTGTGACTACTGGTGTACTGTAGTATGCCACATGTCAGCTGGGTCACTGTGACTACTGGTGTACTGTAGCATGCCACATGCCAGCTGGGTCACTGTGACTACTGGTGCACTGTAGTATGCCACATGTCATCTGGGTCACTGTGACTACTGGTGTACTGTAATATGCCACGTGTTAGCTGGGTCACTGTGACTACTGGTGTACTGTAGTTTGCCACATGTTAGCTGGGTCACTGTGACTGCTGGTGTACTGTAGTATGTCACATGTTAGCTGGGTCACTGTGACTACTGTTGTACTGTAGTATGTCAAATGTTAGCTAGGTCACTGTGACTACTGGTATATGGTAGTATGCCACATGTTAGCTTGGTCACTGTGACTACTGGTGTACGGTAGTATGCCACATGTTAGCTTGGTCACTGTGACTACTGGTGTACGGTAGTATGCCACATGTTAGCTGGGTCACTGTGATCACTGGTGTACTGTAGTATGCCACATGTTAGCTGGGTCAGTGTGACTACTGGTGTACTGTAGTATGCCACATGTTTGCTGGGTCACTGTGACTACTGGTGTACTGTAGTATACCACATGTTAGCTGGGTCACTGTGACTACTGGTGTACTGTAGTATGCCACATGTTAGCTGGGCCACTGTGACTACTGGTGTACTGTAGTGTGCCACATGTTGGTACAGTCACTGTGACTACTGGTGTACTGTGGTATGCCACATGTCAGCTGGGTCACTGTGACTACTGGTGTACTGTAGTAAGCCACATGTCAGCTGGGTCACTGTGACTACTGGTGCACTGTAGTATGCCACATTTCAGCTGGGTCACTGTGACTACTGGTGTACTGTAGTATGCCACATGTCGTCTTGGTCACTGTGACTACCGGTGTACTGTAGTATGCCACATTTTAGCTGGGTCACTGTGACTACTGGTGTACTGTAGTATGCCACATGTTAGTGCAGTCACTGTGACTACTGGTTTACTGTAGTAGGCCACATGTTAGCACAGTCACTGTGACTACTGGTGTACTGTAGTATGCCACATATTAGCTAGGTCACTGGGACCAGTCGTGTACTGTAGTATGCCACATGTTAGCTGAGTCACTGTGACTACTGATGTACTGTAGTATGCCACATGTTAGCTGGGTCACTGTGATTACTGGTGTACTGTAGTATGCCACATGTTAGCTGGGTCACTGTGACTACTGGTGTACTGTAATATGCCACATGTTAGCTGGGTCACTGTGACTACTGGTGTACTGTAGTATGCCACATGTTAGCTGAGTCACTGTGACTAATGGTGTACTGTAGTATGCCACATGTTAGCTGGGTCACTGTGACTACTGGTGTACTGTAGTATGCCACATGTCAGCTGGGTCACTGTGATCACTGGTGTACTGTAGTATGCCACATGTTTGCTGGGTCACTGTGACTACTGGTGTACTGTAGTATACCACATGTTAGCTGGGTCACTGTGACTACTGGTGTACTGTAGTATGCCACATGTTAGCTGGGCCACTGTGACTACTGGTGTACTGTAGTGTGCCACATGTTGGTACAGTCACTGTGACTACTGGTGTACTGTGGTATGCCACATGTCAGCTGGGTCACTGTGACTACTGGTGTACTGTAGTAAGCCACATGTCAGCTGGGTCACTGTGACTACTGGTGCACTGTAGTATGCCAGATTTCAGCTGGGTCACTGTGACTACTGGTGTACTGTAATATGCCACATGTTAGCTGGGTAACTGTGACTACTGGTGTACTGTAGTATGCCACATGTTAGCTGGGTCACTGTGACTACTGGTGTACTGTAGTATGCCACATGTTAGCTGGGTAACTGTGACTACTGATGTACTGTAGTATGCCATATGTTAGCTGGGTCACTGTGACTACTGGTGTACTGTAGTATGCCACATGTTAGCTGGGTCACTGTGACTACTGGTGTACTGTAGTATGCCACATGTTAGCTGGGTCACTGTGACTACTGATGTACTGTAGTATGCCACAAGTTAGCTGGGTCACTGTGACTACTGGTGTACTGTAGTATGCCACATGTTAGCTGGGTCACTGTGACTACTGGTGTGCTGTAGTATGCCACATGTTAGCTGGGTCACTGTGACTACTGCTGTACTGTAGTATGCCACATGTTAGCTGGGTCACTGTGACTACTGGTGTACTGTAGTATGCCACATGTTAGCTGGGTCACTGTGACTACTGATGTACTGTAGTATGCCACATGTTAGCTGGGTCACTGTGACTACTGGTGTACTGTAGTATGCCACATGATAGTTGGGTCACTGTGACTACTGGTGTACTGTAGTATGCCACATGTTAGCTGGGTCTCTGTGACTACTGGTGTACTGTAGTATGCCACATGTTAGCTGGGTCACTGTGACTACTGATGTACTGTAGTATGCCACATGTTAGCTGGGTCACTGTGACTACTGGTGTACTGTAGTATGCCACATGTTAGCTGGGTCACTGTGACTATTGGTGTACTGTAGTATGCCACATGTTAGCTGGGTCACTGTGACTACTGTTGTACTGTAGTATGCCACATGTTAGCTGGGTCACTGTGACTATTGGTGTACTGTAGTATGCCACATGTTAGCTGGGCCAGTGTGACTACTGTTGTACTGTAGTATGCCACATGTTAGCTGCGTCACTTTGACTACTGACACAATCTAGAGAAATGTATAATTCCCAGTGTTCTGTGTAGGACAGGTCTCCAACAGTTACCTGAACACTTTCGTAAAAGAGCAAATTTGCCATTGTGTCACTCAAATGGTTGGGAGAGGGGATCTAAGATATGGAATACGGCTGACCTTTGGAAGCCATGAATAACTAGGTAGTGAGGTGACCCATCTAACTCTGCCTAGACTAAAGAAGAAGGATTATGCACTCATAGGTTCATAGGTCAGTGCTAAGCTAACTGTCCTTGTGGCCCATTTTAAGCCTAGCCAATTACTCAAATGTGAGAATTAAACCCTACATCTTGTGTCTGTAAGGAATTATGACAAACTGCCACAAAAAAAAAAAATCTCTGCTTGTGTCAAGATGATGTCATGCAGATGGGACTCAAACTCATAGCCACTGGAATAGGAAGCCAAGGCCTTATCCATTAGGGCACTGAGGCTTTTTACAGTAAAGAATGACACACTAAGGAGTATAACAACCCCTGAAAGTGTCCTGCAGTATCAGCAAATCCGTCTACATGATGTGGGAGTAGAACCCACAGCCTTCTACTCCAAATGTAAATATCATATCATTTGTGCTACAAACACTGCTGATTTATGAGTTCTGAATTTCATGGGGCTTTCTATGGCACAATGTGACAAAACTTTAGAAATACCCTTGTAAGAGCACATAATGCTGGCATGACAAAGTAACAGGCACAAACCTAAACTGCTCTTATAAACAGTAAGTCTTTTCATGATACACACACACACACACACACAGACATATATATATATATATATATATATATATATATATATATATATATATATATATATATATATATATATTAGGTTCATAGGTTGGTACTAGGCTATTGGCCCTAGGGGCTATACAAGCCTAGCCATAACAATTCCCTGGCTATTTTTTCCCCACAGTATTTACTTCCCTTTCTATCCATATATCTACTTACATTGTTTCAGATAGTTCTGCTTTTTATTTTTTTGTTTCATTGAATATTAATTGAATATTGTGGTCTCGCTGTCTCTCTGCAGTTAGTTTCTGACCCTTCCTCTGTGTTCTTGTTGTGCTGTTAATCTTGGTGGGTGGCTTTTGAATTTCCCACCCCTGCTGTAAATTTGTGTTTGGACACTCATCCTGCACCCATCTCATTTGCTCACTCAACTGTGTACAGTGAGATCATATCTGGATTTCAGACACTCCTACCAGTCCCATCTCTTCAGCTCTATCCACTGTGTACAGAGACAGCATTTGGAAAGGACAACCCCTGTAGTCTCTTAATCTTGCTCTGTTCCCTCCCTCTTCACTAAACAAAAATAAATAAATAAATAAATAAATAAATAAACTGTATTTATACTTTATTCAGCTGCACTTACTGTTTATAGGTTCATAGGCTCATAGGTAGGTACTAGGCTATCATCCCTAAGCCTATACAAGCCTAGCCAAAAAGGTACCCTGGCTTTCGCCACCCAAGAAAATTATTTTCCTGTGCCCCTGTCGAGCAGAGCCACAGAGGTGATC
Organism: Protopterus annectens; assembly: GCF_019279795.1. NCBI lineage: Eukaryota > Metazoa > Chordata > Ceratodontiformes > Protopteridae > Protopterus > Protopterus annectens. The sequence goes on from NC_056732.1 coordinate 31,891,028, forward strand.
CCAGGGTGAATTTCGTATTTCCCATCCAATCATCAAGATTTTTCTTGAAAAGTGCTAATGAGGAGCTTTGTTTGATATAGATAGGTAGTTTGTTCCAGAGTATGGGAAGTCTCTGGGACAGGAATCTATCCCTCCAGCATGTTCTGTTTATTGTGGTGACAAGGTTTAGGTCCCTAGAGCGTGTAGCTCGGAGGGATTGGGATTTCTTTAAGTGGAGCATGTCCAACAGCTCTGGGTTTGACATAGCTTTGTATATTAGGCAGAGATCGCCTCTGAGTAGGCGATATGCAACGGAGTAAAGCTGGAGTTTTTTGAGACGGTCTGCATACGGCATCTGTTTAAGAGTGGTAATCCCCTTTGTAAGGTGTTTCTGCGGCCTTTCCAGTTGTTGTAGATGTCTTGTGAGGTACATACCAAAAGGGGCATTGTACTCTATAATGGGTCTAATAAGTGACGAGTAGAGGGGAACAATGACCTCTTTTTTTCCTGGAAGAGAAACCTTTTGTTATGAGGTGTGCCACGTAGAAGGATTTCATGAGTACTGTGGCGATGTGATTATCAAAGGAGAGACTACTGTCCACCTGTGTCCCAAGGTCTCTTATCACACTTTCAGTGTTAAGTAGACTACCACCTATGTGGTAGCTCATGGGTACAGAGTTTTTACCAAAGGGAATGACAATGCACTTTTTGGCATTGAGCTTAAGGCCATGGCTTTGACACCAAGCATCTGTCTCAGTGAGGCCCTTTTGTAGGCTGTCCACATTGTTAGGAGTTTCAATTATGGCTCCTAGTTCACAGTCATCTGTGAACTTCATTAGGCAAAGACTTTCTGTGTTAGCCTGTACTTCAGAAAAGTAGATACCAAACAGGTGAGGCCCAAGACTGAACCCTGTGGGTATTCCACTTGTCACTGGTCTGAAGTCAGATTTGGAGTCTCCTACTTTCACAGTGTGGGTTCTGTCAGTGAGGCAGTTGGCAACCCATCTTGTGACATAGGGATTTATACCTAGTTTAGTGAGTTTATATATAATTCCACAGTGGGAGATGGTGTCAGAAGCCTTGGTGAGATCTAGATAGGCTGTGTGAACCACCTTACCCTCATTTATGGCTTTGATGACTGCTTCAAAGAAGTCAATCAGGTTTAGGAGACATGATCTGCCTTTTACAAACCTGAACTGAGTGGAGTCCAGAGTTTGGATATTACCACTGTCTTTGTTTGTAAGTTCCATGATGATACATTCCATGGCCTTGCAGACCAGGCTCGTTAGGTTAATGGGGTCGTAGTTCCCGGGGTCTGTGGTGGCTCCCCTTTGTGGAGTGGGATAACTGTTGCTGTGCGCCATTCAGTGGGCAGAAAGCCTGAGGTGAGGCTATGATTGAACATGGTGCTTAGGTAGGATGCCAGTTCATTCTGTAGTTCATGTATAACGCAGCCTGGGATGTTGTCAGTTCCCATGGATGCTGTGTTCTTGGCTTTGGAGAGTGTGGTTTTTACCTGTGCAGCCGTGACTACAGGAACTTTGTATTCTTCTGGTATAGAGATGGGCCCCTTAGGGGGTGAGAGGGGGGTAAAGTTAGCACTGAACCTATAGGCCAGGATGTTGGCAATATCAGTTATTTCTGTATATTTAGTGCCATTGTGCTGCAACTCAGAGCAGTTCTGAGTGCTGCCATTGAGATTCTTGACATAACTATAGAATGCTTTGTGGTTGTCTTTAGAATTAGTGGTGATTTTGTTTTCATAACTAGCTTTAGAGGATTTTATGAGAGATCTCAGCTTTTTACTGAGGCTGACCAGGGAGTTCTTCCAGTCATGGGATTTTACTCTTTTTTGCAACAGTTTCTTTCTTCTTTTGTAGAGTTTGTTTATGGCAAGGGACCACCAGATTGGCTTTCTTTTTTTGGAGGATAGCATCTTGGTTCTATTAGGGATAGCACAATCCATGCATTCGTGTAAGTGCTTATAAAGTGCATTTGTGTAGGATTCAGCAGTTGTACCTCTATTGTCCATCTGCATGGGTGTTGTGAAGTTTGCCACTTCTGTCTTAAGAAGCGTGAAGTTGTCTTTGGAGAAATTTTTTATGGTGGTTTCCTTAATGGGGGGGGTGGGGGCGGGATGTGGATGTTTAGGCTGATTAGCTTGTGGTCGGATCTGACCAATGAGGAATTGACCTCTGTTGTGGAACACCGGTTTCCCATGTTGGTAATGGCCATGTCTAGGATATTGCTGCCCCTGGTGGGGTTGTGCATAAGTTGATCCAAGGCATTGAAATTTATGAATTCCAGAAAACGTTGAGCAAAAGAGTTGGTACATGAGTAGTTTTCCCAGTTAATGGTGGGGTAGTTGAAATCACCCATTATTGGGTGCTGGGTTGTACCCTAATATTTTCCAGTGTATCAAGAAATGAGGAGTGGGAATCCTGGGGCATGGTGGGGGATCTGTAGCAAGTTACAATTTGGATTGTGGTCTTGCCCAGAGTCAGTTGCACTTGGATAATCCTGAAATAATCCTGAAATAAAAAAGACCACAGTGAAAAACTTCTCAAAAGCCGAGTTCACACTTCTAAAAACTAGTGTGGTCTCCTTTAAGGCCCCTGAGCCAGTGGTAAACATTACTCAAACCGCTGAATCACTTACAAATGCCTTCTACCAGCACCTACAGGACTGCATGGATCAGGCAATCCCAAACAAAACTAAGACTCTTTGTACCAAAGGCAAGCGTCCAGTCTGGTGGACCCCAGCCATAAACAAGCTCTACAACAAAAGAAGGAAGCTACTACAAGATAGAGCAAAATCCTTGAAAGGTAAGACACCTTTGATCATTATAAGTTAAAAACTAAGAGCTCTCATAAAATCATCCAAGGCAAGTTTTGAGAGAAAAATCGCCAAGGACTCAAAAGACAATCATAAGGCCTTCTTTAGCTATGTTAGAAACCTAGGAGGAAACTCCCAGATATGCTCAGAATTAGTTCAAAATGATGTGAAGATTACTGAACCTACACACATTGCCAACATACTGGCTGACAGGTTCAGTGCAAACTTCTCCCCCCCAAAAGGAGAGATATCTATACCAGAGGATTGTAGCCCCCCAAACATCTCCAACGCCCAGGTGAGAACTGCTCTCTCCAAAGCAAAAACACAGCATCCATGGGACGGATGGTGTCCCCGGCTGTGTGCTCCATGAACTCAATGAGGAATTAAACCCACAGTTAGGACAGCTGTTTAATCTTAGCCTCACCTCAGGATACATACCCAAGGAGTGGCGCACGGTGACTGTGGTCCCACTTCACAAGGGCGGTGCCTCCACCGACCCTGGAAATTACCATCCCATTAGCTTGACAAGCCTTATCTGCAAAGCCATGGAGAGGATCATAATGGAACTCATAAATAAAGACATAGGGAACTTGCAGACTTTGGATCCAACCCAGTTTGGCTTTGTCAAAGGCAGATCATGCCTTTTAAACTTGGTTGACTTTTTCGAGACAGTCACCAAGGCCATTGATGAGGAAAGGCAGTCCATACAGCCTACCTTGACCTGGCAAAGGCCTTCGACACAATACCCCACTCAGGTATCATCGAAAAACTCATCAGCTTGAATGTAAACCCATACATCACAAGATGGGTTGCAAACTGGCTAAGTGACAGAACCCACAGGGTCAGAGTTGCTGGAGCCATGTCAGACTCAAAGCCTGTCACAAGTGGTGTCCCACAGGGCTCAGTCCTGGGTCCACTCTTGTTCGGCATCTACTTTTCTGAAGTACAAGCAAACACAGGAGGGTTATGGCTGACAAAGTTTGCAGATGACTGCAAACTGGGCGCCATAGTCGAAAACACATCTGACACAGATATCCTTCAGAAGGGCCTCACAGAAACGGATAACTGGTGCCAGAGCCATGGCCTAAAGTTAAATGCCAAGAAATGCATAGTCATACCCTTCGGGAAAAACAAGGTTACCCCTAGCTACCATATAGGTGGCAATCCACTGAGCACAGAAGAAGTCATCAGGGATCTGGGGACCCAGGTTGACAGTAGCCTTCGTTTGACACTCATGTTGCTAAAGTAGTTAGGAAAACCTTCTACATTGCCCACCTGATCATGAAGGGATTCACATCTAGATCAAGGGATGTCATCGTCCCCCTGTACTCATCACTCATTAGACCTATGATTGAGTACAATGCCCCATTCGGAATGTATCTGACCCGACACCTGCAGCAACTGGAAAGGCCCCAAAAGTTCCTCACCAAAAGGATAAAGGGTCTCAAAAATATGTCTTATGCTGCCCGACTGAAAGAACTCCAGCTCTATTCAGTCTCATACCGCTTGCTCAGAGGTGACCTGTGCCTGACATATAAGGCCATGTCAAACCCAGATTTGATGAATATGCTCCACCTCAAAAAATCTAGATCCCTCAGAACCACAAGGGCGGGAGACTTAAACCTTGACACGGTTATAAATAGAACGTGCTGGAGGGACAGATTCATCACCCAGAGACTCCCTATGCTGTGGAACAAAATCCCGGTACATGTGAGGCAGAGCACCTCGCTGGCCTTGTTCAAGAGGAATCTTGACCAATGGATGGGGGATCGCAGATATACCCCAGGGATTACCTCAGTGTCACTGCTCGACAGAGGCACAGCAAAATAATAGGCATAGTTTTTATTCAAACTAAAGGGGTGGCGAAAGCCAAATAACTATGGGCTAGGCTTATAAATGCCCTTGGGCAGATAGCCTAGTATGAACCTATGAACCTATAATCTCGGATGCATTATGCTGAGCAACTAGCCTGGAGGTGTGGATATCCTTAATGAATATGGACACGCCACCACCTTTAGTGTTTCAGTCCAGGTAAGTGGCCAAAAGGTGTGGTATGAATTATAGCCTGGTAGCTGCCGCGGTGGTGCAGCACTTAGCGTTGTCGCCTCACAGCAAGAGGTTCTCCCTTTCGATTCTTAGCTGGAGCACCTTCTGTGTGGAGTCTGCATGTCCTTTCCACAGTCGATTGATGTTAAAGACATGCAGGTAGGTGCGAGTGTGAATGGGCATGCCTTTGTTGAATGTTGGGCATTGGGCTGGCAACTCTGCACCATAAAATTCACTGCCAATCATGAGCGGGCCAGAGTTCCACTATGGCGACCCCTAACCGGGTAAAGCCAAAAGACTTTTAATGCAGGAGTGCTCTCTGGAGCCATGAAACAGGTCTCTGTCGCTGCACAGATGTCAATGTTCTCCATTTTAAGGAGTGTCTCGAGTGAATGCATTTTAATGTTTAGACTTCTAGCATTGAGTAGCATTACCCTCAGATTTTGCTTGCTTGTACCTGCTATGGTGGTGAATTTGTCATTTGAACCTTGCCTAAAAAAGGCAGTATAGGGATGGCAAGTGCCTTAGCCAATATCTGGAATCCCAAGGGTAACAGGTGCAGGCCATCTCTGGCAAAGCATCCTGGTCTGTCAGTTATGTCATCTCAGGCAGACAGATACTGGATCCCCTTGGAATGACACCAGAAGCTTAGCCAATTGTTGAAGTCAATCATGTTGTCCTTGTACTGTGGTATCATTCTGGGTGATGGAAGGATGCTACTCAGGGTTAGGGTCATACCTGCCTGGGGTACAAGAGCATGTCTCTTTTGTAACTGTGTTCTACCTTCTTTATTACCTTAGTTAGCTGTTCAAGTGCTCTTATTCTGCATTTATTACTGATTGTTAGTAGCCTGATTAAATTTACCTGCTATTCTAAGCATCTTAGTTTTGGTTTTAGTACTTGTGCTTCAGGCTAGTTACTTTACATTTAAGAAGGTTCTGGTGATCCACACTCTTATGGACAAACACTTATTAAAACCCTCTCACCATAAGTCCACCCAAGTATTCAGAACACTATGCCTGGACAATTCCCATCAGTTTCTCCTGCCAGCCTGGTCGACATGGGCATACTGAGACAGTGTAGCAACTGCCTCATGTTGACTGACCGCCCTCTTCTCCCAGCACATAATTCTTCAACTTGTGAGAAATACATCTACATCAGTAACCTGGAGTCCATGCTCTCTCACACCACAGTCACTACTCCTGACAAAGGGTAGATTGCCAGCACAAACACAACACCACACCACCCACATCACAGAGTCACACACCCATCTATGCAGGGGTCCTCAACAAAAACTTACCTAACAACAGAGACCCCCAAAACACACTCACAAATATTCCACACACAACACTTAACACATCACACACAGCAGACACCATACCAGTTTCTCACAAACACAGGCCACTAGGCATAACAATAAACCAACGCAGCCCTTAAGGATTAACAATAAATCAAATGTACTAGTCATTGGTGACTCAGTAGTGAGATACACTGATGTCCCCCTCACCAGGCTCAACAAGGAGAAGATCATGGTCAGTTGTTTGTCAGGTGCTAGAATCCACCACATCACGCATGCACTTAAGTCTCTCCACAGCAGGTACAAGTATGACTCTGTCATTGTCCATGTTGGTGTGAATTACTTGAGACATGCCTCCCTGGACTTTATGAAGAGAGACATTATTGAGCTCGCAGAGTATGTGCTCCAGGCATGTATGACCCTAGTTCTAAGCAGCATCCTACCTTCATCAAGAATGATACCACAAAAACCAACAAAAAATGGTTGACTTCAACAATTGGCTTAGTTTCTGGTGTCTTTCCAAGGGGATCCAGTATATGTCTGCTTGAGATGACATGGTTGACGGGTGTCGATGGTTTGCCAGAGATGGCCCCACCTGTCATTCCTGGGGTTCCAGATCTTGGCCAAGGCTCTTTCCTCCCCCATTGTGCCTTTTTTAGGCTATGTCCCTAAGACAAATCTTCCAACATGAAAGATCTGTCAAAAAGCAAATTGAAACAATGGTTCTCAATGCTAGGAGCCTTAATCTGAAAATACACTCACTGGAGAATCTTTTCACAATGGAAAATGCTGAGGTCTGTGCAGTCACAGAAACTTGGTTCAGGGCTGCAGAGAGCAACCCTGACTTACCAGGCTATACCTCATTCCACACTTTCCGAACGCAAAATGAGGTCAGAAAGACTAAGTGTGGTGGAGTCTCTATCTTCATTAAAGACAGGTACACCTCCAGACTGGTTTACCAGCATGACACACTGCAATTACTCCATGTGCAACTGACAGTTGGAAAGACACCTATCCAAGTTATAGCCAGCTGTAGACTGCCCCTCCATGTTTCAGGGCACCCACTCCTCCTACCTGGACCTACTTGACTCCATCAAGGTACCTGCTAACACTCTGATCCTTGGTGACATCAACAACCCCACCATAGACTGGGAGAACTATTTCTGCACTAGTGCACTCACCTAACGATTCCTTAACTTCCTCAGTTCTAATGCACCAGCTGGTCTCATCCCCCACAAGAAGAGATAACATATTGGACTTGGCTCTCACCAATATGGGTGACCACTGCACCACTCTCATAGTATGTTCTTCCCTGGTGAGGTCAGATCATCAGTCTGTCTCATTCGAAGTTTCTATCCCACCCAACCCCTCCCCAGCCGTAACCAGACTAAAATCTTCTCAAAAGCTGACTACAACTTCCTATGGAAGGGTATCACCAGCTTTACACCACTGCCCCCTCAGAGGATGCAGACAATATGCTGAACAGTATGCCAGTGTAGTATACAAGCACCTGTACAGCTGCATGGACAGAACTAAAACCTGCTCCCCAAGGAAACAGAAACCTGGACAGAACTAAAACCTGCTCCTCAAGGAAGCAGAAACCTATGTGGTGGACATCCTCTATCAACAGGCTTTACAACAAAAAGAAGAAACTGTTGCCCAAGGATAAAAAGGAACAAATTCCAAATCGGAAATTCTCCCTCCTCTTCCTCAACAAGCAAATTACATCATTGGTGAAAAACTCCAAAGCCAATTATGAGTTGAAACAAGCCTCTGAAACAAAGGAGAAACCACGAGTTCTTCTTCAGTTATGTTAGGAACCTCCACGGCAAAGCCCAAGTTTTTTTCTGAATTAGTACTTAATGGTACCAATTACACTGATCCTGCTGACTTAGCCAACCTGTTAGCTGAGAGGTTCTGCGCAAACGTCACAATCTTATCACCCCCCCCAAAGGCCAAGTTGACATTCCCGATACTTGTTTCACACCACACATCTCTGTAGAGCAAGTGTTAAAGTCCCTATCCAAGGCAAAGAACACAGCTTCTATGGGACCTGATAGTATCCCAGGCTCTATTCTGCACCATCTCCAGCAAGAACTAGCTTTGCCATTGAGCACCCTATTCAACCACAGCCTAATTACAGGCTTCAATCCAGCAGAGTGGAGAACCACCATTGTCATCCCCTTGCACAAAGGTGGTGCCACTACTGACCCAGGAAATTATCACCCCATTAGCTTAACAAGTCTGATCTGTAAAGCCATGGAGCATATCATAAACAATGACATAGGCAATCTCCAATCATTCGACCCCACCCAGTTCGTATTTGTCAGCGGCAAATCTTGCCTACTGAACCTAGTCGACTTCTTTGAGATATCACCAAGGCCCTGGATGAGGGAAAGTCAGTACATACAGCTTATCGTGACCTAACAAAGGCCTTTGACACAATCATAGATTCATAGGTTTATAGGTTGGTACTAGGCTATTGGCCCTAGGGCCTATACAAGCCTAGCCATAACAATTCCCTGGATATTTCTCCCACAATATTTACTTCCCTGGACCCCTGTCTAGCAGGGCGACTGATGTGATCCCTGGGGTGAATTTCCTATCTCCCATCCAATTGTCAAGGTTCCTTTTAAAGACCACCAAGGAGGCACTCTGCTTGACATGTATGGCCAGTCTATTCCAAAGTATGGAGAGTCTCTGGGTCGGGAACCTATCCCTCCAGCATGTTTTGTTCATTGTGATGACAAGGTTTAGATCCCTGGAGCGTGTGGCTCTGAGTGATAGGGATTTCTTTAAGTGGAGCATGTCCAACAGCTCAGGGTTTGACATGGCCTTGTATGTATGCAGAGATCACCTCTGAGTAGATGATATGCCACAGAGTATAGCTGGAATTTTTTTAGACGGTCAGTATAGGGTGTCTGCTTTAGGCTTGTGATTCTTTTATTGAGGTTTTTCTGCAGCCTTTCCAGTTGTTGCAGATGCCTTGTGAGGTACATGCCAAATGGGGCATTGTACTTTATAATGGGTCTTATGAGGAATGAGTACAGTGGGACAATGACCTCTTTTTTTCTGGATGAAAAGCCCTTAGTGATGAGGTGTGCCACATAGAAGGATTTCCTGACTGTTGTGGCAATGTGGTTACCGAAGGTGAGACCACTGTCCACTCTCATCACACTTTCAGTGTTTAGTGTACTGCCACCTATGTGGTAATTCATGGGTACATGTTTTTTCCCAAAGGGGATAACTATACATTTCTTGGCAGTAAGCTTGCGCCCATGGCTCTGGCACCAGGCATGTGTTTCTGTAAGGCCCTTTTGTAGAATATCCACATCATTTGGGGATTCAGTAATGGCTCCCAGTTTGCAGTCATGTACGATCTTTGTTACCCAGAATCCCTTAATGTTGGCCTGTACTTCAGAGAAGTAGATGCCAAGCAAGAGCGGTCCCAGGACTGAACCCTGAGGTACTCCACTTGTCACTTGTCTGGAGCTGAATTTGGAGTCGGCTGCTTTTACAGTGTGGGTTCTGTCAGTAAGCCAGTTGGCAATCCAAGTGACGTAAGGATTTATGCCCAGTGTGGTAAATACAGGGTTAGAGAGCACATTTTGGCTATAAAGAAAAAGGATACGAGTAACGCTTTAGCCGAACATTCTGTAAACTGTGAACATTTCAGAAAGTTTACCTTTTTGTAGTTGAAAAAGTGAATACAGATACATTTTGGGATACTTTAATAATTTTTTAGAAAAAATAGAACTTAAATGGCAATTTCTTTTAAGAGCTGATATAGCACCAGGTGTTAATGCCAAGATTTTTGTCAAAAGTTATTTAAACTATGTTAACGTTTGACCAAGAAACAATATTGGCTAGTATTGTTCACGTTTGTTATAATATGTATATGGTTACATAACAGAAGATTCCTGTATAAGCTTTGGGGATTGTTTTAGTTTATTATTATTGAAAAGTGTGACAGAAAGTGATATTTTGGGTAATTATGTTAAATGTGTATGTCCTTTTAAGGATTAGTAATGTAGGAAATGATGTCAGGAGAATAATGGTATAACAGGAAATGATGTATGTAATTTATTTTATTGTTCTGTAGAAGTTCTGTAGTAAACAGGATGAAAGCGTTCAACCTATTCTGGCTCCAGTGTGTGTTTTTTGTTTTAAAAGTTGAAGTGAAGAATTTTGTGAGTAGGCAGAGAACACTACAGAAATGTTTATCACAAGTGAGACAATAGCTATGAGCTACAGTACAAGTATGCAGTATACAACAAAATTGCTATACATATCTAAAATAAGCAATAACTACTACAAATAAGCAAAAAAAAAAAAAGGCTACTTATTGCTATATATCACAGATCAGCTGGTCCCCACTCTTGCATCATCGAAAAGCTAACACAACTTGGTGTTAATTCCTGTCTTATCTGATGGGTGGCCAACTGGCTCCTCACAGATAGGACCCACAGGAAGCAAGACAATTCGACCCCGGACAGTTCGACCCCAATGTCTTTCTATGCAAGTTCATGTATATATATATATATATATATATATATATATATATATATATATATATATATGTATATATATATATATATATATATATATATATATATATCATTTTTTTAGTAGACAGTTCGACTCCGGACTATTTGACCCCAAATATATTCTTTTAAGCACTTTATCATTAAGTTATTAATTAAGCAATTATTCAATAATAACACTGTTAATTTTTCATTGTCAATATATTTTTTAATAATATTTTTATTTTATTTAATTATTGCATTGGTTAGTATACAGATCAGCAAGCTCTTGCCTGGTGCACCTGCCTGGTGCCCTGCAGAGTTCTACAGCAGCAGAAAGACAAAAGAGAGACTTTGGAGTGATTAAGTATCATTTTTCTGCATTTTCTTTTTGCCTTTAGCTAATTCTGCCTAAAACGCCAATTTTCTAGAGTTTCTGTGATTTAAAAAGCTTGCTTCAGCTACATATTGTACTTATTTTACTGCCTGCACTTTAACAAAGTTATTTTTGTGTTTAAATTACCTGTTTAACTGTTGTAGGCTGCACACTCAAGTGTGATAGCCATTTATGTGCATTTAAAGTGTTTTTTTTATTGTATCTGCTTTATTTTCTGAAAAAAACAAAAAAACAAAAAAAAAAGACTTGTTTTCCAGCCTTTCTAAGCTAGTTTAGTCCAGTTTTCAGGTTAGTGCTGAATTTAGGGCTGTGTTACAAGTTTCTGTGTTTACCCATACCTTACTTGGATAGAAGGAAGTTTCTCTGTTCACTGTGAGAGAGGGGAGTTTTGAGCAGCCTATCTGTCCCTGGAGGAGTGGTTTCAGCCCAGAAATTAGTAGTTTATTGGCCATTTTGGGCTAATTTCTATCTCTTTCATTTCCCTGCTATAAAACCCGCATTTGTGCGGTTTTGCTCGCCGGGCAGTGCCGGTTAGCTAGGGTATATTCCCACCTCTACAAAGTCTACTCTTCAATTTTTCCCTAGGAACTAGACAAATTTTCAACTTAAGCACTCAAATCATTCACTTCTCATCCTGGCACTTGCCCAAAACCCATAGCAAGCACTAATAAACCTTAGCACTAGACCTCCCTATACTGTAGAGAAGGACACGGCTCTCTATTCGACCTTACCAGCCAATCTGTAAATCAGTTCACTGTACCTATCCAGGCATGTCTAAAGGGCAGTTTCAGATGTACTCTCCAGTCCAACTGGTGAATCTGGGCATTTTGAGGCAATATTACAATTGCCTCATGTACACAGACAACCCTCTCCTCCTTCCACCAAACACTAATACATGCGAGAGATGCACTTATGCACCCAAACTGGAGGCTAAGCTCTCTCAACCCAAGGCTGGACCAGGCAGTCAAGAGGAGTAGGGAATTACTTGCATCATACCACCAGTCTCACATAGACCTATGAAACCAGCACTGGCAAAAACACACATAAATACACAAAAACAAACTCAGAGGCTCTAAATAAAAATCTGCAAAAGCAACAGAGACCTCCAAAGCAGAAATCCAAGCAACCTCCACCCCCCAACACAAACCACGAAACACATACTTCAAAAAACCAGTGTGCCACACAATCTCAGCCCTTAAGGCAAAATAACATTCCCAACACACTAGTAATAGGTGACTCTATAGTCAGGCACACTGATGTCCCACTTAGTAGGCTGAACAAGGAGAAGGTTACTGTTAGCTGTCTGTTGGGTGCCAGGATCCGCCACATAACACAAGCACTCAGGTCACTCCAGAACAAGTACAAATATGACTCTGTCATAGTCCATGTTGGTGTGAATGACCTGAGCAGTACCTCCCTGGACTACATGAAAAGAGACCTGGAGGAGCTCTCTGATCACATAGCCCAGGCCGGTATGACCCTGACTCTGAGTAGCATCCTGCCCTCACCAAGAATGATACCACGGTATAGAGAAAAAAATATCCATTTTAACAATTGGCTAAGCTTCTGGTGTCATTCAAAGGGGATCCAGTGTCTGTCAGCTTGGGATAACATGCTCGACAAGCCACGCTGCTTCACTAGAGACGGCTTACACCTATCACCCTTAGGCTTTCGAATACTGGCCAAGGCTCTTGCCACCCCCATAGTGCCTTTTTTAGGCAAGACTCAAAAGACAAACCCATCACCGTAAATAGCACAAGTAACAAAAAACTGAGGGTAATGCTGCTCAGTGCCAGAAGTCTAAACCTCAAAATGCACACACTCAAGGCACTCCTCAGTATGGAGAAAATCGATATATGTGCAGTAACAGAAACCTGGTTTAAGGCTCCAGAGAGCACCCCAGCACTACCAGGCTAAAACTCATACCATACATTTCGGCCACAAAACCCGGACCGAAGTACAAAAGGTGGGGGAGTATCCGTATTCATCAAGGGTACCCACACCTCCAGGTTAGTGGCACAGCACAATGCTTCAGAGATCATCCACGTGCAACTAACAACAGGCAAAACTGCTTTTCAAATTATAGCTTGCTACAAATCACCGGCCATGTACCAAGACCCCCACTCCGCATTCCTGGAAATACTGGGAAACATAAAGGTCCTACCAAACACCCTGATATAGTGTGATTTCAATTACCCAAACATTAACTGGGAGAACTACTCAAGTACTAACTCCCTTGCTCAACATTTCCTAGAATTTATATACTCAAACACCCTGGATCAACTGTGGAAAAACAAAAAACACGAAGAAAGCACCCACACAGAATCCAATAATCCCACAACTGCGATATATCCAGTGAATGAATATTTTCAAAGATGCATCTTTGAAAATATTCATTCACTGGATATATCGCAGTTGTGGGATTATTGGATTCTGTGTGGGTGCTTTCTTCGTGTTTTTTGTGTTTCCACAGTTTGTTTGGCGATTTTGGAGTTACCCTGGATCAACTGGTCAACACCCCCACCAGAGGTGACAACATACTGGATCTGGTCATCACCAACATGGGTGACTGTTGTTCCACACCGGAGGTCATCCCCTCGCTGGTTAGATCTGACCATAAACTAATCACTCTGGATATCCACATTCTGCCACCACCCCCGGTCAAAGAAACCACTGTGAAAAACTTTTCAAAAGCAAACTTCACGTTACTTAAGACCGAGGTGGGAAGTTTCAAACCCCCATGCTAAAGGATAATGCTGTCCAAGCTGCACAATTCTTTACTAATGCACTCTATGGGCACCTACAAGCATGCATGGATCGTGTTATCCCAAACAAAACCAAGACACACTCCTCCAAGAAAAGGAAACCAGTCTGGTGGACTCCTGCCATAAACAAGCTTTACAATAGAAGGAGGAAACTAGTACAGAAAAGAGTAAAATCCCAAGAAGGGAAGACATCCCTGAACAGTATCAGGACGAAACTACGTTCCCTCATAAAATCAGCCAAGACTAGCTTTGAAAGAAAAATTGCCATGGACTCCAAAGATAACCACAAGGGATTCTTTAGCTATGTCAAGAATCTAAGTGGCAATTCTCAGATCTGCTCGGAGTTAGTGCAGAATGGCACAAAAAACACTGAACCAACCGATATAGCCAACATCCTGGCAGACAGGTTCAGTGCATACTTCACCCACCTTTCACCCTCAAAAGGGCCCTTAACTATACAGAGGAATGTAGTGCCCCTGAAATCACAGACACTCAGGTTAAAACAGCCCTCTCCAAAGCCAAAAACAGCATCAATGGGACCAGACTGTGTCCCAGGCTGTGTCCTACACAAGCTCAAAAATGAACTAACTCCTCACCTAAACACACTGTTTAAACTCAGCCTCTCCACAGGCTACATGCCCATAGAGTGGCACACAGCAACGGTTATTCCGCTACACAAAGGTGGAGCCACAACGGACCCCGGGAACTGTTTCACCCTATAAACCTGACTAGCTTGGTCTGCAAAGTTATGGAGCACATCATCATGGATCTCATTAACAGAGATATTGGAAACCTCCAAACACTGGACCCTACCCAGTTCGGCTTTGTTAAGGGCAGATCATGCCTCCTAAACCTGGTGGACTTCTTTGAGATAGTTACCAAGGCTATAGACAAGGGAAAGGTGGTCCATGCAGCCTACCTAGACCTATGAATACCAAGACAAATAGGTACGGACTCCTTGCTCCAGCAAATAAATCCAAAAAGAAGTTGCCAAGAACCCAGGACAAGTAGAATTCTTTTTAACGCAAAATTTATTAATACAGCGTTTTCGCCGTGTGCACTGACACAGCTTCCTCAGAATACAAAACATTAATTAATCTAAGTCAGTTTATATACGTATCCAATAAGGAAATGATGTCATGGCATTAAAAGGTTGTTAAAGGTGCATGAAAAGTATAAAAATGTGTGAACATTTTGTTGTTAATAAAACACAAATGCAAGAGTACTTATATAAAAGTTGTATATATCTAAAAATTGTATATATCTAAAAATTAAGTCAAGTTTAAAATACCAACTTGTTTAAATAAGACATGTTATAAAGTATAAGTTTAAACATGAAAAACACACATAAAATGTTGTGGGCAGTGTTGTCAACAGCCACTAAGAGTATGGGGAAATTTAGTTGGAACAAATAGATCTAAATTATACAATTAAGACTTATAAAGCTGTTAGTCCTTGAGGGCAGAAGTTACAACTGTGATTGACCCAAGTACACATTCTAAGTAGTATAAACTAGTTAATAGTTTGAGCATAGAGCACCAACATGTAAGAAGACAAAAAGATGTGCTCATCTTAAATAGCTTCTCAGTTTTAAAACTGAAGAAATGCTACAATTCTCGTTTAGTGCTGGAAAGTTAAATGCATCAGTTCTCAGTTGCCACTCAAGTTCACAAAGTTCTAACAATAATGGGATGGGCCCCCCCCTAATGTTACCCTGTATTTGGTCTATTGCCATGAAAGGAAAACTGTGCCCAGGATGGTTAATAATATGTGCAGCCAATGCGTTGTTTTCATTCTCCGTCCTGATCGCATAAAGATGTTCGTACATGCGATCACGGAGTCTACGATCGGTTTTACCGATGTAGAAAGATGGGCAACAGTCACAAAATGCTACATAGACAATTGATTTACTTTCACAGCTAAGGGGGACTCTGATGGTATATTTTTTATCCCTTATTGAGAAAGTTTGTCCTGATCTAACTTTGTGGCATCTATTGCAGAAGCCACAAGGGAACATGCCTATTTTCTTATTAAAGAAAGTTTTAGGAGCGTTCTTTTGTGATAACTCCTTCAAGTTGTTGTTCCTTTTAAAAACGAAACTAGGAGTTACACCAAGTTTGTCAGTGAGTGAGGTTTTACTTGTAATAAAATCCCAATTCTTACGTATAATAGACATTATAGCTTTCGAATGAAAGCTGTAAGTCATGATGTAACACGAAGATGAATCAAATGGAGAAATTTGGGATAATGCATTGACCTCAACTTGGTCTATGGTGGTAGCTTCGTGCAAGGAATTGTCTAATTGAGCATGAGACATTGCTAGGTTGTCATTACTTAAAATGGCTTTAAAGAACCCATTAATTCTCTTTGTGTGTACTTCCGAGATAAGTTCACTAATAAGGTTAATTGGGTAACCCCTATTACTAAATAACTCGAAGAGAAAATCACATTATTTTTCGAAGTTTTCCAACGTACTGCACATCTTAGCTGCCCTCACCAGCTGACCTTTAACGATAGCTTTTTTCTGTTTAAAAGGGTGGTGGCTTGAAAAATGCAGAAAGGAATTGCAGTACGTTGGCTTTCTGTAGATGTTAGAAGTGTACATCTGCGTTTGGGTGTTTTTAGACAACTTAATGTCAAGGTAATCAATTTCCGTACTGGAAAATTTGTACGTGAATTTCAAAAAAGCCGTGGTGGCATTAATTGAAGTGATGAAACCGTCAGCTTCTGCAAGACCACCTCTAAATAGCAAGAACGCATCATCCAAATACCTAGTATAAAATTGTACTGAAGACATTAAGGATGGAGATGCGAAAAGTATATGCTTTTCCCAATACCCCATGACCATGTTGGCCACGGATGATCCACAAGGGGACCCCATGGCGACCCCTTGTTTCTGAAGGAAATATTTTTTATTAAAAGTAAAGTAATTAAAAGACAGAACTATGTCCATGAGTTCTGTGATTAGTTCAATTTCCAATCTGGGTGCACCCGTTTCTTGTAGTAAGAGTGCAGTCCATTCAAGTGCTTCTTGGTGTGGAATTGAAGTGTATAGGTCCACCACATCAACGGTGAGAAAATTAACCTCACCGTTGAAGGGTAGACCATTCACACGTTCCAAGAAAGACCAGGAGTCTTTGCAGACCCCTGGTAGCAACTGCACATACTTGGACAAAAGTTTGTCGACAACTTTGGCACTAGGGTATGTCATGGAGGACCTACCATCAATTAAAGCTCTCATTGGTGGATTTAGTAGGTCTTTATGTATCTTGGGAATACCAAACATTATTGGTAACTTTGGTAATGTAATGTCGATGTAATTATAAGTATCCAAGTTGATCTTATTCCCAAGATACAAATCACGGAAGTAACCCCTGATCCTGTTGTGTGCAGTGTTGATTTCACTGATGGAAGCCTCTGAATATGCTGGTGAATCTAAAACTGAAGTCATTTTTTCGTTGTATAATTCATTTTCAAAAATCACCAATCCCCCTCCCTTGTCGGGTTTCATTAAGCGTACTGGTTCATGGCATAGATTGGTGAATGAAACGATTTGTTCCTTAGAGGTGTTAAATGTACAATGGGCTCCTATCCCAGGAGTATCATTGAACAGGTGTCTGAGGTCTACTTCTGACACATGTTCAAAAAGAGCCAGGGAGGGGTGGAGGGGAGGGTTAAATACACTTGGGAGTCTGAAAAAAGGAAAGTCTGCCAAGGTCGTGTCATTGTCAAAAAACAGTTTCAGATTTAGCTTTCTTACAAAACACTTGAGGTTTATTATTTCTTTCGTGATGTCACCAAATTTACTAGGGACAAATGAGTTCCCGTAAGCCAGGAGCTCGATAAGATCATTTGAGAGCTGGATGTCCGTGAAATTGTAAATGGTAAAGTCCCCCTTATGGTTGTGAACTATTTTTGGACCATATTTTTTAAGGACTTCTTCATGGACTTCAGGGGCTCCTACAGATGTGGAAACAACAGGACTTAGAGTTATTGGTTCCAATTCCTCCTCTTGTTGTTCCGTTGTTGGTATTGGCGTTGGTCTAAAAAAGGGGTATTACCTTGATTGTTCTGCCTCGTGTTAGACCTAGAGGCAGCATTGGTGTGGTTGTTATTGGCATTGAGGCCTCTAATCCTATTGCTGCGCCTAGGGCCAGGTTGTTCATCATTGGAGTTAGGGACCTCTGGTGTAGACTCTGTAAAATTGTCAAGTTGACTCGCCCCCTCCCCCAGTAATGGCCTATTATTTTCAAAAAATTGAAGTTTTGGGTAAGCTAAACTATTTCTGTAAGCTTCCCTATCCCTTAACAATTTTTTGCTTTTATTAAGTTTCAGTTTATTCAGCAAAGCATCAATGCTATTCAGAGTTCTGTCATAGTCTATTTTATATTTAGGAAATTCCAAGTCAGCTTTCAATTCATTATCCAGCGTTTCAGTTTCCAATAACAACTTGTTAATTTGAATGTCATAGTGTTTTAGAATAAGTTCAAGCAGTTGAATTCCTTGGGTCTGAAAAAGATCCTTCAATTCCGCGTAAAATAATGCGTTATTAAGTAGGCCCGATGGAGAAAACATATTTCGTAGCCCTTTAGGGATAAGACCCTCATTAATACACTGCCTGAAGTACACAGTCTATGTATATAGACTATGTCTATGTATATAAATCAATTGTCTATGTAGCATTTTGTGACTGTTGCCCATCTTTCTACATCGGTAAAACCGATCGTAGACTCCGTGATCGCATGTACGAACATCTTTATGCGATCAGGACGGAGAATGAAAACAACGCATTGGCTGCACATATTATTAACCATCCTGGGCACAGTTTTTCTTTCATGGCAATAGACCAAATACAGGGTAACATTAGGGGGGGGCCCATCCCATTATTGTTAGAACTTTGTGAACTTGAGTGGCAACTGAGAACTGATGCATTTAACTTTCCAGCACTAAACGAGAATTGTAGCATTTCTTCAGTTTTAAAACTGAGAAGCTATTTAAGATGAGCACATCTTTTTGTCTTCTTACATGTTGGTGCTCTATGCTTAAACTATTAACTAGTTTATACTACTTAGAATGTGTACTTGGGTCAATCACAGTTGTAACTT
Source organism: Protopterus annectens (assembly GCF_019279795.1). NCBI lineage: Eukaryota > Metazoa > Chordata > Ceratodontiformes > Protopteridae > Protopterus > Protopterus annectens. Next base: position 31,909,975 of record NC_056732.1, read on the forward strand.
CTGCCCTCAAGGACTAACAGCTTTATAAGTCTTAATTGTATAATTTAGATCTATTTGTTCCAACTAAATTTCCCCATACTCTTAGTGGCTGTTGACAACACTGCCCACAACATTTTATGTGTGTTTTTCATGTTTAAACTTATACTTTATAACATGTCTTATTTAAACAAGTTGGTATTTTAAACTTGACTTAATTTTTAGACATATACAATTTTTAGATATATACAACTTTTATATAAGTACTCTTGCATTTGTGTCTTATTAACAACAAAATGTTCACACATTTTTATACTTTTCATGCACCTTTAACAACCTTTTAATGCCATGACATCATTTCCTTATTGGATACGTATATAAACTGACTTAGATTAATTAATGTTTTGTATTCTGAGGAAGCTGTGTCAGTGCACACGGCGAAAACGCTGTATTAATAAATTTTGCGTTAAAAAGAATTCTACTTGTCCTGGGTTCTTGGCAACTTCTTTTTGGATTTATTTGCTGGAGCAAGGAGTCCGTACCTATTTGTCTTGGTATTCATTAGCCTACCTAGACCTCACAAAGGCTATCGACACCATTCCCCACTCGGGTATTATAGACAAGCTCACCAGCCTGAACATAAACCCCTATGTCACGAGATGGGTTGCCAACTGGCTCACGGACAGAACTCACATGGTAAGGGTTGCGGGAGCTAGATCTGTCTCTAGACGGGTTACAAGTGGTGTTCCCCAAGGCCCAGTCCTGTTCAGCATATACTTCTCAGAGGTACAGGCAAGCATAGGAGGACTATGGCTGACCAAGTTCGCAGATTACTGCAAACTAGAGGCTATAATTGACTCTTTGGCTGGCACATACATCCTCCAAAAGGGTCTCACTGAGACAGATACCTGGTGTCAAAACCATGGCCTCAAGCTAAATGCCAAAAAGTGCATAGTCATCCCGTTTAGAAAAAAACAAAGTACCCACAAACTACCACATAGGTGGTAGCCCCCTAAATATGGAAGACATAATAAGGGATCTGGCGACCCAAGTAGATAGTAACCTTTTCTTTGATAATCACATTGCCAAAGTGGTTAGAAAATCCTACTATGTGGCCCACCTAATCACAAAAGGGTTTGCATCCAGATTGAAAAAGGTCATTGTGCCCCTCTACGCATCACTCATCAGACCCATCATAGAGTACAATGCCCTATTTGGGGATATACCTTGCAAGACACCTGCAACAACTGGAAAGACCACAGAAGTTCTTCACCAAGAGGATCACTGGCCTCAAGCAGATGCCCTATGCAGCTCGACTGAAGAAACTCCAGCTGTACTCGGTTGCATACCACCTACTCATAGGTGATTTCTGCCTGACATACAAGGCCATGTCCAACCCAGAATTGATGGACATGCTCCACCTAAAGAAAACCATATCCCCTCGAGCTACACGCTCCAGGGATCTAAACCTCACCACAACGATAAATAGGACATGCTGGAGGGTAGATTCCTGTCCCAGAGACTTCTCATGCTCTGGAACAAGATTCCAATCTACATTAGGCAGAGCTCCTCGCTAACCCTCTTCAAGAGAAATCTTGATGAGTGGGTGGGAAACAGAAAGTTTACCGCAGGGATCACTTCAATGGCTCTGCTGGACAGAGGCACAGGGAACTAGTCTAAGGGGGTGGCGAAAGCCAACACATTCTGGCTAGGCTTGTAAATGCCTTTGGGCAGGTAGCCTAGTACCTACCTATGAACCTATGAACCTATAAATAAAACATTTAAATCTTTAACATGTAATAACTAGTGTTATGTTTTAACATATTATGACTACTGTTACTTTATAACATACTTTATAACATATGATGTTAAGTTGTCTATCTCGCCTTCATTCTTGCTGGTTGGGTTCAGAGCTGATCCTTGGCTCTGACTCGGCCATCTTCAAAAGCTCTAGAGCTGCTTACTTGCTCGAGGCCCCCCTATATCCCATGATGTCTGGTGCTAGATACCCAGATCTCGTTTGCCGCTTCTGCTGCGAGGTTGTTCTACTGGCTCAGGTCATATAAAACTTTGTTATTATTGTATTTTGTCTTGTCAAAACTGCTATTTTTAGGGTAGATTTAGTCGTTAGATTAGACTGTTGTATTGTAGCTAGTTTTCTTTAGATCACGATTACTTATCCCAAAGAAACTCATTTAAGTTACAGAGTCCCCCCCCCCTTCTCTCCCTTTCCTTACCTCAGAAAGGTTTTTCTGTGTAAGTTAGAGGATTACCTTTTTTCTCTCTATCTCCTCTATAAAAAAAAAAAAAAAAAAAAAAAAAAAAAAAAAAAATTAAAAAAATCCTTTTTTTATCACTGTTAGTGTTTAGTGATAGTTAAATATAGTTTATTGTCTGGGCGCCATGCACCTGCAGGACTCTTGCTCGATTTGCCATGCTTTCAGCCCAAGAGTCCTGCAGCAGCACAAAAGCAAATTGATCCTGCGGGGTTTGCTTAAACCCCAAGATTCACCGGCGAAGGCTCAGCCTGTGAAATCTTCCAAGCCACCTAAACCTTCGGCTCCCAGTTCGGCGCTGTCGTTGGGTGAAGCCATACAATCTATCTCGGCTCCGGCAGGAACCAAGGTTCCTCCCTCCCAGTCGGCTCCAACACGTTCTTTGGAGCTATCTGATAGTCGAAAAAGATCCAGGTCTCCTTCTTTGGAGTCGATACGCCCAGCTCCGAAGTCGCCTCTGCTCCAATCGGAATGTAGTCATCGCTCATCCCACTCTTCTCAGTCCTCTAGACTTTCAGACCATGACTTGGAAAGAGTTGTCAGTAGGCTGTTAAAATCGGAGGCCCTAGCCAAAATGTTGTCCAGCCCCCCTCATCAGGTGTTGGCTCCGTCCACAGCTTTAGATATTCCTCCTCCGACTCATCCCTTGAGCTCAGAGCTGGAGTTCACTGGGGTTCGAGTTGTGGAACCGTCGGCTCCGATACCCTCTCCTTCGGTTCCATCGTTGGCTCTGATCCCTTCCATGGTACCTTCTCTGGAGGGATCTGGGCGCCGAGACTCCCTCGTCGGCTCCGAGGTGCCGAGTGGCATCGGACCCTTGTACGACCCCGCTCTCCCCCTCAGGGCTTCGGTTCAGGTGAGCTCGGCTCCCACATCTGCCTTGGAGCCATCCCCCTTGGTGCGGGGAGGGGTTCTGGTTTCTTTTGAACCGGAGCCCTCTCTGCATCTGGGCAGGTATGCCTTTGAGGTGATGAGGAGTGTACTGGCCCCAGAGTCAGTCCCATGATCAACCCCATCGGCTCCTCCCCTAGGGTACCTGCGTCAGCCTCTGCCCCTCTTCCAGACCTCAAGCGTGGGGATCCAGTGCTCCAGGACACCCCCTTGGGTGTATCCTCCTCTTCCTAGGCCTCCCCTGATCATTCAGAGGAGACACCTCGCAAGAGGAAATGCAAGAGGAAGGATGTTGACTTTCACGAGTCTATCACATCGGATACCATCTTAGAGGAGTCGGAAGGGTCCCCAAGATCCCCCTCTGAAGATGTCTCCTTCTCAGACATCCTTGAGATGCATAGGCAGAGGGGGAACTGGACTGCTCTAAGCCCTTCCAAGGATGAGTCGGTATTCCTGGACGCATTTGGATCCCAACCTTCCACCTCCTGGGTGTCTCCGCCTTTCGACCCACTGATGTCTGTGGTGGCTCCAAAGGCATGGACGGCTCCAGACACAGTGGAACTGACCCCTAGAAGACCTGCTAAATTCATTGCAGGACAAACAGTTCTTGACCAAAGGTGTCCCCGTTGATGCCATGGTGGTAGCGGCATCCACAAAGAAGGAGTTGGCTGAAACTTCTTTATCTGTCCATCCCACTAACAAGGAGTCCAGGACGATGGACAGATATGGGAAGCGGATGTTCTCTTCAGCGACCTTTTCCATGCAGTCCCTGAATTACCTGTGTCACTTTACCCGTCTTCAGAGGGATCTCCTGAAAGAGCTTGGAGATACCCTCCAAGATCCATCAGCTGAGGGGGCCCAGGCTAAGGCAAACTCACAGCTGGTGACTCTTAATTCAGTGGTAAACTCCTCCATGAGGCTCATTTCGTATGCTGCCAATGGTGCGAGTAGGGCCGCAGGCACAGGCATGGCCCTAAGGAGGCACGCTTGGATGCGGCTGTGTAACTTTGCGGAACCTTTCAGAGCATCTTTCACCAACACCCCTTTTGATGGTTCCTCTCTCTTTGGATCACAGGTGGAAGATACCCTTACCAGGTGTGAGCAGGAAGGCAAGACTCTCTCTGCCATAGGAGTCCATTTTTCCACTCCTTACAGACCATATCCCAAGGGTCAGAAGAGTGGAAAGATGTGGTTCTGGAAATCCCAGGGAGCCTTGCTGGACACACATTGTGAGTTCCCATCTAGTAGCTGAGGAGGGAACAATAACAGACGCCACCCTCGTGGCAGAGGGGGGTCCGCAAAATCAGGGCAGCAGAGAATCTTTCTCTGAGAAGCCCTTCCAGCATCCCTGAAGGGTTGCCCGGCTGCCCACCTCTGGAGGCAGTCAGGGGAAGATTATCGCTGTACCCAAGAGCCTGGCAAGACATAACACAAGACAAATGGGTACAGTCCATCATATTTGGAGGCTACAGAATCCCCTTCGTTCGCACCCCTTTAAGGTCAAACAAGTCCCTTCCAGAAGTTCCACCCAATCTAAGGGACCAAGCAGTGCAAGAAGTCTCAAAACTGCTAAGAAAAAGGGCCATCCAGCAAGTCCCAGCAGACCAACAAGGATCCAAAATTTACTCAAGGTTCTTTTTGGTACCAAAAGAAATAGGGGACTGGAGACCCATTCTGGATCTCAGCAGACTGAACAGGGCTGTACAAAGAACGAAGTTCCGGATGGTCACGCTACAGTCCATATTGCCCTTCCTGGGTCAGGACAATTGGATGTGCTCTATAGATCTTCAGGATGCGAACTACCACATCAAAATGGACAGACGCTCCAGAAGATTCCTTCGCTTCTGGCTGGGAGCCAGCCATTATCAGTTCAGAGCTCTGCCCTTTGGTCTCAACACAGCCCCCAGGGTGTTTACCAAATGTTTACCAAATGTATGGCAGTAGTTACCACTCACCTGAGACGGCAAGGATTCCAGGTGTTTCCATATCACAACGACTGGCTCCTCACTGCTACCACCAGATATCACCTTCTGCGAGCCAGAGACTGCACTGTCCACACTTGCTCCAGGCTAGGTATCACAATAAATTTCGAAAAGTCTGCATTGTCGCCCTGTCAATCTATCACCTTTATAGACGCAAATTTAAATACCAAAGACATGTTAGCGAGCTTCCCACCAGACAGGGTGTTAGTGATTCGTCAGCATGTGAAGGTTTTATTAGCATGAAATAGAATTCAAGCCAGGTTTGTTCTTCAAACTCTGGGTCTCATGGCAGCAGCGATCATACATGTCCCTCTAGCTCGTTTTCACATAAGGATTCTCCAGTGGCTTCTTTTCACCCAGTGGTCCTTCCAGCAACTTCCCATGTCTTACATGATTATGATCACACAAGCATGCAAGAAGCACCTTGAGTGGTGGATGGTCTCCACATCAGTGCTCCACGGCAGACCATTTGTTCTCCCCCCTCCAGTGGCTACAGTGAACACAGACACCTCCCTGATCGGGTGGGAGGGCATTATCAGGGCAGAACAGTCCAAGGCACCTGGCAACCTCACGAGTATCATCTGCACATAAATGTCTTGGAGATGAGAGCCGTGCTCTTAGCGTTGCAGGCTCTTCAGGACTCTCTTCCTACCAGGACCATTGCAAATCAAACGGACAATATGTCTGTAGTGTGGTACATCAACAAGCAGGGCGGAACCAGGTCCTACCCCCTATGTCGAGAAGCACTCAGACTCTGGCAGTGGGCGATCTCTTCCCAATGGTTTCTGATTGCAACACACATCCTTGGGAGGTCCAACATCATAGCAGACAGACTGAGCAGATCAATTCTCATGCCTCACGAGTGGTCTCTCAACCAGGTAGTTGTGGACCAAATCTTCCACAAATGGGGACAACCTTGCTGCGACCTTTTTGCAACCCCCTTCAACAGCAAGTGCAGCAATTTCTTCTCTCTCCTTCCACTTCCCGGGCATTCCCCCAGAGACAGTCTAGTCCACGATTGGCCTCAGGGACTTCTTTATGCATTCCCTCCTTTTCCCCTAATCCCGAAGCTAATTCAGAAAGCTACCGTATTGGGTTGCAAAATGATCCTCATTGCTCCTTACTGGCCTCGACAAATATGGTTCCCATTCCTGCATCGCTATCTTCTCGAGCAGCCTTGGACTCTGGACCTAGTTCCAGACCTCCTGATTCATCACTCGGGTGGGCTGTACCAGTCCTTATACTCTCTCCAGCTCACGGCTTGGTTGCTCCACTTCCAACTTTAGCCAGGCTTCCAGATATCTCCCCCTCTGTGCACAAAATCATTTTATCATCACACAAGTCTATGACTAGAAAAACTTATGCTAGTATGTGGAAACGTTTTTCTTCCTGGGCAGAGGCTAAAAGTATAGACCCCTTTTCAGCCCCTGTACACTACATTTTGGAATTTTGTGCAGAACTCTTCCATGCTGGGTCTGCTTCCACTACAATTAGAGTTCAGTTAGCTGCAATTTCAAATTTTCACATTGGCCTGTCGGAAAACAATATCATGTCTCATAAGCTGTGTAAAGCTTTTCTCAAAGGAACCACTCTGCTCAGGCCCCCAGTGAGAGATCCTTCGCTACCGTGGGATCTAAATTTGATTTTGGCTTCTCTAATTTTGCCCCCTTTCGAACCTGCAGCTTCTTGTTCAATGAAGTTCTTATCTTGGAAAACTCTTTTTCTGGTAGCTATTACTTCAGCCAGAAGAGTTTTGGAACTACAGGCTCTTTCTATTTGTCCCCCATACCTCATGTTCCACAATGACATGGTTGGTCTTAGGACTAATCCATCCTTCCTTCCTACGGTCTCTTCAGAGAGTAACTTGAATCAGTCCATAGACCTTCCTGTGTTTTTCCCTAACCACTCCAACAGGGCAGAATATAAGTTGCATCAGTTAGATGTTCACAGGCAGCTATACTTTTTTATTACATAGAACCAAGGACATTAGAAAATCAGATCAACTTTTCCTGTCCTATGCAGTAGGTAAACAAGGTCGTCCGGTCTCCAAGGTAACCTTATCCAGGTGGTTGACTTCTATCATCACATCACATTCATATATCAACTGAGGAATAAAAATTTGCCAGTTAAACCAAAAGGTCACTCCACCAGAGCTTAAGCTACTTTGGTGGCCTTTCAGGCTAGGCTGCCCATGGAATCTATTTGTGCTGCGGCTACATGGGCCAACCCACATACTTTCATTTTGCATTACAAGTTGGATTTGATTTCCAGGAGCAGAGCTGATTTTGGTTCCACTGTTCTGAAGAGTCTTTTCCGATGAGCCACCCAGGATTTTAGGTGCTAGGGACGCTGTCCCAACCAGCAAGAATGAAGGTGAGATAGACAACTTAACATAAAGAAGTTATGTACCTACCATAACATTCCATGTTAGTTGTTTTCTTCTCGCCTTCTTTCTTGTGTCCCACCCTCCATCCCCCTATCCTAGTGGACCGAGAATAGTTCTTCTTGATTTTTCACTGGCTGTCTTCTCTGGCTATTAGTCTCTCCAGTAGGAGTTATGTATTATAGGATAGGATTACTTTATTATTATGCCTGCAGATAGACTTACCAAATGAGATCTGGGTATCTAGCGCCAGGCATCATGGGATATAAGGGGGCCTCGAGGCAGTAAGCAGCTCTCGAGCTTTTGAAGATGGCTGAGTTGGAGCTGAGGATCAGCTCCGAACCCAACCAGCAAGAAAGAAGGCGAGAAAAAGACAACTAACATGGAACGTTATGGTAGGTACATAACTTTTTTTTTTTCCATCAATTAAATATATATTCTTTTATTTTATATTATGTTAACTAATCTATTATCTACTGTACATAATTTCTTTAAAATTAAATGAAATCAATTATTTATTTTTTCTTGCTTTGCCATTTCAGTGGGGTCAAACTGTCCAGGGTTGAACCGTCTGGGATCGAACTGCCCGGGGTCGAAACATCCCATCCCTGACCCACAAGCTCATAGTAGGTGCCACCACCTCCGGCAGCAGATCTCTCACTAGTGGTGTTCCCCAGGGATCTGTCCTGGGACCCCTACTGTTTGGCATCTACTTCTCAGAGGTCCAGGCAAAGACAAAGGGTCTGTGGCTAGCCATGTCTGTGGATGACTGTAAGTTGGGTGTTGTCATTGACTCCCCCAAGTGATGTTAACATCTGCAAGAGGGTTTCTCTGCTACAAATAACTGATGCCAAAGCCATGGCCTTAAGTTAAATGCAAAAAATGTATTATCATACCATTTGGCAAAAAGACAACCCCTACTGATTACCACATCAGCAGCAACCCCCTAAGCACGCAACCTGTGGTGAGAGACCTGGGTACTCTGGTTGAC